>NC_092338.1:48747500-49102500 GCF_046630445.1 Rutidosis leptorrhynchoides
GGTCGCGCCGCGACAGTTCTGCAGTTCTGATTTCGGTTTTAGCTTAAATTAAATGACTTTGAGGGACAAAATGGTAATTTGACATGTAAATCTGATGGGAGCATTAACTCTCCACCACACATCCATTTATTTCATTTTTATTTCCATTTTCTTTCCTATTTCTCTCCCAAAACACAAAACCCACCTAGCTTGATCTTGAGATTTGAAGTTGGAGATTTGTGAATCAAACCTAGGAGCGAGATTTAAAGTTGTTCTCCTTGTCTCTAGCTAAGCGTTGATAGTCTCTGTAAGTTCTAACTCTAAGTTTGAGTTTTTATTGGTTAATGACTAGGGTTTTGGGTACTAGTGATTTGTATGACCCATTTGAGGGTAAAATGGGTGAGTTTGGGTTATGTTGTTGTAATTAAACCCTAATAGCCATAATCTAGGGTTTTGGCCTTGTGATTTGAGGTTGTAAGTATCAATTGGTGTTGTTAGTCACTAATGCACTTTAAGATTTATGAAAGAAGGGTTAATGGGTAAGTTTGACTTGATTGTGAGTTTAAGTGAGTTAAAATGGGTCAAAATGTACTAGTTGACCTAATGGGATGAAATGGGTATGGATTACCCTAAGTTTTGTGTTAATTGAAGATTAATAGACTTTAATTCACTAGTCTTAGTGATTAAAGTCGAGTCTTGGCCATTTATGGGCGGTTGTGAGTAATGGAGTCATTTAATGCAAATTGGGACATTAAATGCTCAAGTGGGAGTATTGTGGTTAATCCCACTAGTTGTGAAATTGAATGCGCACTTAATGATTTAGGTACATTGCGTTGAAGCTCGGAAGTACTAAATCATCATCCTTGTGACAAGGTGAGTGGAATAATTATGCGTTCATGTATATGGCGTGTTTATTTGTGAATGTTATGGTATGAACCACGTGCCGGTAGTGCCATAACATGTGTGGGATAAGATGTGAACCACGAGCCGGTAGCATCGAGTGTGAACCACGAGCCGGTAGCACTATAAACTAAGATGTGAACCACGAGCCGGTAGCATCGAGTGTGAACCACGAGCCGGTAGCACTATAAACTAAGGTGTGAACCACGAGCCGGTAGCATCGAGTGTGAACCACGAGCCGGTAGCACTATAAACGAGTATGACTCAAATGCGTATGGTGTGAACCACGAGCCGGTAGCACATAGCGTTATTGGTTAACCATATTGAGATTGTTGCTTGTTTAGCATATAAAATATATTGAGTTGAGTATATGCTAATGAAGTGGTGTGATAATGTACGACTTGTTAGTGTTACGGGTATGTTGACATGCTATTTGAGTTACAAGTTCGTATGAGGTATTTGGTATTGTGATTGCAAATGGATAGGTTATATATATGTATGTATAATTGTTGCACTCACTAAGCATTGCTTACCCTCTCGTTGTTTACCATTTTATAGGTTCCGGCTTGGACAAGGGTAAGGGCATACGGTTGGATTAGTTGTCTCCCGTTTGTGTTGACAGGGGATGCTTTTGGGATAGCTTTTGAAGTGGCCGAACGTTTTGGGTAGTTTAGCCCCAAACCATGCTCGAGTTTCGTTTGGATTATAAACTATCATTTGTTGTTGGTCAAACTAGTATCACATTCGTTAATGGCCTTTGTGCCTTTTTGTAGACATTAAACTCGTAGTGTGTTTTGACGAATCGTGTGGAATGGATTACATATTTAATTGGCGCGTAAATGTGTATTATATTTTAAAAAAAAAATTATCGTACGGAGTACGGGTTGGGTTGTTTCAAGTGGTATCAGAGCATGGTCTAAGGGATTTAGGCGACTTGAGATAGGTGCCTAGACTTGGACTTTATTGTGTGAGCGCTTTATGCGGGACTTGTAGGACTTTGGGTCTAATCGGGAATTGTTAGTGCCTTGGTTTATATGAACTAACCTTGTGCTAATTGTTTTGTATTGTGTTTAGCAATCATCAAGCAAGACGGACGTTGTACTAGCGATTTAATGCGACTTGCTCGCGTAACAACGATTAGCTACCGTTGTTACGAGTGCAAATCGTGTCAAACGAGTAATGTACGACGATTGTTGAGCAAGATGGGGTAGTGTGGTGTACATGTATATACTTACGTGTTATGTCTTTCGTTACATGGTTTAACCTACTTCGTTTTATAGAATGAAGATGAGAAACGGACCCGATCATGATAACGGAAGTACAAGCGAGGACGTCGAGTTTTCGGCTAAGGTTGAGGCCGTCTTTAAAAAGTTAAAAGTGGATTTTCTTACGGACGTCCGAAAGGTCTTCCAAGATTCGGTCGATGGGCAAGTGACCGATTTGATAAATGAACGAATGAAGGCCACTACCCTTGATGCTAGAAACATTTATCCTCGCGGTGAAGGAGGTGAAGGAAGGCGGGACTTCCACTACAAGAATTTCAAGGATACTCAACCTCCGATGATTAATGGGGTGAGGGATCCATTGAAAAGCACTTGTTGGATTTCCGATATCGAGGGAGCGTTCCGTACCGCGGAGTGTCCTCCCGAGAAGAAGACGAGATATGGGTCTAGCATGTTACGTGAAGAAGGCAAGTTGTGGTGGGACGATAAAATCAATTTATATGGTGAAGAGCAATGCATGAGCTTGACATGTGAGGAGTTTAAGAAGGAATTCTTCCAAGAATACCGAACTTCTTCCGACCTTGATAGAATCCGGGACGAGTTACATCATTTGCAACAAGGTTCGATGGACTTGGTTACTCTCAAGTCTACCTTTTTGGCAAAGACTCGTTTTTGCCCGGAATATGTTGGTGACGACCACAAGCTAATGAAAGATTTCTACCGTAACTTGAACGATGAGTTAAAGGGTAAGATTAGTCGGGGAATGGCTAAGACTTTTGAAGAGCTATTCGAGTTGGCTCGGGGTTTTGAGCCGGAGGTTCCAAGGAAGAGTGATTTCACTTTTTCTAAAAGAAAGTTTGAAGGTTCGAGTCATTCGAATTTTTCCAATAAAAAGAACAAGAAAGGCTTCGAAAACGTTAATAGTGTGAAGAAGGGTGCTTCCGGGGGTTTCGGGCCCACGTGTTATAATTGTAATCAAAGAGGACACATGGCCCGTGATTACACCAAGGCGTCAACCAAAGTCACTTGCTTTAATTGTGGTAAAGAGGGGCACAAGAGGCAGGAATGCCCCGATTTGAATAATGATAACGTTAAGCGGTTGGAGAAAGCGGCGGGTACGGCTAGGGGTCGAAACTATTTGATGACTAACGACGAAGCCAAGCAATCCAACGAAGTTGTCTCAGGTACTTTTATGGTTAACTCTAATCTGGCAAGGATTTTATTTGATAGCGGTGCAAATTTGTCGTTTGTGTCTCCAAAATTTGTGCCTAAACTTAATAGACCGTTAGCTAAGTTAAGTCGTCCGGTAGAAGTCGAAATAGCGGACGGCAAGACGGTGCTAGTGGTCGATGTGTGCAAACATTGTGATGTTGTGTTTGGTGCCGAAAACTTTAAGATAGATCTCATTCCGATGACCTTGGGCGACTTTGATATCGTTTTTGGTATGGATTGGCTCGATCGAAATAGAGCCGATATTACATGCCATGAAAATTTTATCCGCGTGAAGACCCTAAGTGGGGGAGAGCTAGTTATTCACGGCGATAAGCGAAGAAGACTTGTGCCGATATGTTCTTTCGCACGGGCACGTCGTTTTCTTGTTAGTTGTGGCATGGCTTTTCTTGCTCATGTTGTTGATACTCGTGATGAGCCACCACCCATTCGTGAAATTCCGGTGGTTAGTGAATTCGAAGACGTTTTTCCAGATGAGTTACCGGTGTTCCGGCGGAAAGACAAGTTGAATTTCGCATTGAGTTGGTTCCGGGAGCTACTCCCATTGCTAAAACTCCTTATCGTTTAGCACCGACGGAAATGCAAGAGTTGTTAAATCAAACCCAAGAGTTACTTGAGAAGGGTTTTATTCGACCGAGTGCTTCGCCGTGGGGCGCTCCGGTTTTATTCGTGAAAAAGAAGGATGGTAGTATGCGGATGTGCATCGATTACCGGGAGTTGAATAAAGTGACGATCAAGAATCGTTATCCGTTGCCTCGGATTGACGATTTGTTTGACCAACTCCAAGGTGCGACGTATTTCTCTAAGATCGACCTACGGTCCGGCTATCACCAAATGAAGGTCCGTGAGGAAGATATCGAGAAAACGGCTTTTCGAACGCGTTATGGGCATTTTGAGTTCGTAGTTATGCCTTTTGGTCTTACGAATGCACCGGCTGCATTCATGGATCTTATGAACCGGGTGTGCCAACCCATGTTGGACAAGTCGGTGATTGTGTTCATTGACGACATACTAGTCTACTCAAAAAGTATGAACGAGCATGAACGTCATTTGCGTGAAGTATTGAAGACATTACGAAAGGAGAAGTTGTATGCTAAGTTCTCCAAATGTGAATTTTGGCTAAGGGAGGTTCAATTCCTTGGCCACATTGTGAACAAGGACGGTATCCAAGTGGATCCGGGGAAGATAGAGACGGTGAAGAGTTGGAGACAACCGACTACGCCTACGGAAGTCCGAAGTTTTCTAGGATTGGCCGGTTATTATCGTCGGTTTATCCAAGACTTTTCTAAGATCGCTTCTTCATTGACGAAATTGACAAGGAAGAACGTGAGGTTTTTTTGGGAGAACGAGCAAGAAATTGCTTTTCAAGTGTTAAAGGAGAAGTTGTGTCAAGCTCCGGTGTTAGTTTTGCCGGAAGGGGTGGAAGACATGACTGTTTATTGTGATGCTTCGTTAAATGGACTCGGGTGTGTTCTAATGCAAGGAGGTAAAGTCATAGCTTATGCCTCTCGACAATTAAAGGAACACGAGACGAGATATCCAACTCATGATCTTGAGTTGGCGGCGGTTGTGCATGCGTTGAAAATTTGGCGCCATTACTTGTATGGTGTCAAGTGTACGATTTATTCGGATCATAAGAGTTTGAAACATCTCTTTAATCAACGAGATTTGAATTATCGTCAACGTAGGTGGATGTATGTGGTAAAAGACTATGATTGTGAGATACTTTATCATCCGGGCAAGGAGAATGTGGTCGCGGATGTAGTGACCCGAACTTTTCCATGTTTATATATATTAATTGAGATTGATATTTACATGATTAAATGTTTCCAACATGTTAAGCAATCAAACTTGTTAAGACTTGATTAATTGAAATATGTTTCATATAGACAATTGACCACCCAAGTTGACCGGTGATTCACGAACGTTAAAACTTGTAAAAACTATATGATGACATATATATGGATATATATATATAGTTAACATGATACTATGATAAGTAAACATATCATTAAGTATATTAACAATGAACTACATATGTAAAAACAAGACTACTAACTTAATGATTTTTAAACGAGACATATATGTAACGATTATCGTTGTAAAGATATTTAATGTATATATATCATATTAAGAGATATTCATACATGATAATATCATGATAATATAATAATTTAAAATCTCATTTGATATTATAAACATTGGGTTAACAACATTTAACAAGATCGTTAACCTAAAGGTTTCAAAACAACACTTACATGTAACGACTAACGATGACTTAACGACTCAGTTAAAATGTATATACATGTAGTGTTTTAATATGTATTTATACACTTTTGAAAGACTTCAATACACTTATCAAAATACTTCTACTTAACAAAAATGCTTACAATTACATCCTCGTTCAGTTTCATCAACAATTCTACTCGTATGCACCCGTATTCGTACTCGTACAATACACAGCTTTTAGATGTATGTACTATTGGTATATACACTCCAATGATCAGCTATTAGCAGCCCATGTGAGTCACCTAACACATGTGGGAACCATCATTTGGCAACTAGCATGAAATATCTCATAAAATTACAAAAATATGAGTAATCATTCATGACTTATTTACATGAAAACAAAATTACATATCCTTTATATCTAATCCATACACCAACGACCAAAAACACCTACAAACACTTTCATTCTTCAATTTTCTTCATCTAATTGATCTCTCTCAAGTTCTATCTTCAAGTTCTAAGTGTTCTTCATAAATTCCAAAAGTTCTAGTTTCATAAAATCAAGAATACTTTCAAGTTTGCTAGCTCACTTCCAATCTTGTAAGGTGATCATCCAACCTCAAGAAATCTTTATTTCTTACAGTAGGTTATCATTCTAATACAAGGTAATAATCATATTCAAACTTTGGTTCAATTTCTATAACTATAACAATCTTATTTCAAGTGATGATCTTACTTGAACTTGTTTTCGTGTCATGATTCTGCTTCAAGAACTTCGAGCCATCCAAGGATCCATTGAAGCTAGATCCATTTTTCTCTTTTCTAGTAGGTTTATCCAAGGAACTTAAGGTAGTAATGATGTTCATAACATCATTCGATTCATACATATAAAGCTATCTTATTCGAAGGTTTAAACTTGTAATCACTAGAACATAGTTTAGTTAATTCTAAACTTGTTCGCAAACAAAAGTTAATCCTTCTAACTTGACTTTTAAAATCAACTAAACACATGTTCTATATCTATATGATATGCTAACTTAATGATTTAAAACCTGGAAACACGAAAAACACCGTAAAACCGGATTTACGCCGTCGTAGTAACACCGCGGGCTGTTTTGGGTTAGTTAATTAAAAACTATGATAAACTTTGATTTTAAAGTTGTTATTCTGAGAAAATGATTTTTATTATGAACATGAAACTATATCCAAAAATTATGATTAAACTCAAAGTGGAAGTATGTTTTCTAAAATGGTCATCTAGACGTCGTTCTTTCGACTGAAATGACTACCTTTACAAAAACGACTTGTAACTTATTTTTACTACTATAAACCTATACTTTTCTGTTTATATTCATAAAATAGAGTTCAATATGAAACCATAGCAATTTGATTCACTCAAAACGGATTTAAAATGAAGAAGTTATGGGTAAAACAAGATTGGATAATTTTTCTCATTTTAGCTACGTGAAAATTGGTAACAAATCTATTCCAACCATAACTTAATCAACTTGTATTGTATATTATGTAATCTTGAGATACCATAGACACGTATACAATGTTTCGACCTATCATGTCGACACATCTATATATATTTCGGAACAACCATAGACACTCTATATGTGAATGTTGGAGTTAGCTATACAGGGTTGAGGTTGATTCCAAAATATATATAGTTTGAGTTGTGATCAATACTGAGATACGTATACACTGGGTCGTGGATTGATTCAAGATAATATTTATCGATTTATTTCTGTACATCTAACTGTGGACAACTAGTTGTAGGTTACTAACGAGGACAGCTGACTTAATAAACTTAAAACATCAAAATATATTAAAAGTGTTGTAAATATATTTTGAACATACTTTGATATATATGTATATATTGTTATAGGTTCGTGAATCAACCAGTGGCCAAGTCTTACTTCCCGACGAAGTAAAAATCTGTGAAAGTGAGTTATAGTCCCACTTTTAAAATCAAATATTTTTGGGATGAGAATACATGCAGGTTTTATAAATGATTTACAAAATAGACACAAGTACGTGAAACTACATTCTATGGTTGAATTATCGAAATCGAATATGCCCCTTTTTATTAAGTCTGGTAATCTAAGAATTAGGGAACAGACACCCTAATTGACGCGAATCCTAAAGATAGATCTATTGGGCCTAACAAACCCCATCCAAAGTACCGGATGCTTTAGTACTTCGAAATTTATATCATATCCGAAGGGTGTCCAGGAATGATGGGGACATTCTTATATATGCATCTTGTTAATGTCGGTTACCAGGTGTTCACCATATGAATGATTTTTATCTCTATGTATGGGATGTGTATTGAAATATGAAATCTTGTGGTCTATTGTTACGATTTGATATATATAGGTTAAACCTATAACTCACCAACATTTTTGTTGACGTTTAAAGCATGTTTATTCTCAGGTGAATATTAAGAGCTTCCGCTGTTGCATACTAAAATAAGGACAAGATTTGGAGTCCATGTTTGTATGATATTGTGTAAAAACTGCATTCAAGAAACTGATTTCGATGTAACATATTTGTATTGTAAACCATTATGTAATGGTCGTGTGTAAACAGGATATTTTAGATTATCATTATTTGATAATCTACGTAAAGCTTTTTAAACCTTTATTTATGAAATAAAGGTTATGGTTTGTTTTAAAAATGAATGCAGTCTTTGAAAAACGTCTCATATAGAGGTCAAAACCTCGCAACGAAATCAATTAATATGGAACGTTTTTAATCAATAAGAACGGGACATTTCAGTTGGTATCCGAGCGTTGGTCTTAGAGAACCAGAATTTTGCATTAGTGTGTCTTATCGAGTTTGTTAGGATGCATTAGTGAGTCTGGACTTCGACCGTGTTTACTTGAAAAATGATTGCTTAACAAATTTTGTTGGAAACTATATATTTTTAACATGTGAATATTATGTGATATATTAATCTCTTAACGCGTTTGATATTATGTGATAGATGTCTACCTCTAGAACAAGTCCCATTGACTCACCTAATAATAATGAAGAGTCAAATGTAAATTGAAATGATTCGTGGACTGATTCACAAGTTCTCGAAGAGGAACCGGAAGAAGAGTCGGAACCGGAAGAAGAATCGGAACCGGAAGAAGAATCGGAACCGGATGAAGAAATAGAACCGGTGGGGGAAATAATAAAATGGTTAAGTAAAAGAAAATCCTCAACCAACCGACCAAGGTTAATTATGGTCAATGGTGTTTCCGCCAAGGAAGCAAAATATTGGGAGGATTACCAATTCTCCGATGAATCGGATTCCGACGAGAATTCCGATGATGTTATAGAAATTACCCCAACTGAATTTAAAAAGGCAAAAGAAAATAATAAGGGAAAGGGCATAAAAATAGAGAAATCTAATTCCAACCCCGATGAACTTTATATGTATCGTCAACCCCCGAAGTCCTTAAGTTGTAACAATGACCCGGGAACCTCTAAACCACCAGGTTTTTCTAAACCAATGTGGACAACGACGGCTCGTATTAGGGGAACATCATATATCCCTAGAAACTTGGCAAAACGAACCAAAACCGAAGAAGAAGAAACGAGCGAGTCGGAATAAGATAGTTGTATTCGTGTGGTGTAATATATGTAATATAGTGTTCTTATGCTTTATGATATATGTAAAAATTGCTTGTATTAATAAGTATTTTTTTATGAATCTAACTCTTGTCTATTTTACAGTTTAAAAACACAAAATGGATAGACAACCCAATATTTTAAGAGACCTACCCGGAGACATGATTGATGAAATCTTGTCTAGAGTCGGCCAGAATTCCTCGGCACAACTATTTAAGGCGAGATCAGTTTGTAAGACATTCGAAGAACGTTCCAAGAATGTCTTGGTTTATAAGAGACTTTCGTTTGAAAGATGGGGGATATCACATTGGGAAACCCATAAGTTACGATGTGTTTACTTTGACGCATATATTGCGGGGAACCCAAATGCTATTTTACGCAACGGGTTAAGAAATTATTTTGACTCAATATATCCGAATATTGGACTTCGTGATTTAGAAAAAGCGGCTAACATGCAACATAAAGAAGCATGTTATGCTTACGGATTAGTAATGTTCGCTTCTCACCAAAGTGAGAACAAGAACATCGGGCTACAACTATTAAACAAAACGTTTCCACAAGTGACGGAGTCGGTAATTGGGGTAAGAAATGAGGTTTTTAGATTATTACGGGACTGTTGGACATTACGTAACCCTCGTCCCTTTGACGACGTTACAACACGCTGTCTTATCAACGGCCATAACGGTTATGTTGCACAAGACCAAGGATGGGAAGTAGTCCTAGTAAAACCAGAATGCATGACTTGTTTCTGGACGTATGAATTACGTGTCTTTATTGCCTTTGCTGAACGACTTGTGTACTAGCTAGAATTATCTTCACAACTATCTTGTATCAAAGTTATTGTGTGCTATATTTCATGCTTTATGTAAAATAAGCGGTATTGTAAGTTTGTAAAATATTGTATAAAAGTTTGAACGCGAAATATTATTATAATCAGTTTTTCATATAGAATTGTAGTAGTTGAATTGTATATTAGCTACTAAGTATGAACTTAACGGGTAGGTACTACCCGAATTTAAACTTATAAAACGCTAATATGAAGAAAAAGCTTTTATAAATGAGTTCATATTATGCTACGAAATACTATTAACTACTCTTAATATTCTGTATGATTAACTTGTTCCATTTAACTATTTTGAAGGAAATGGCACCGACTACTCGACACACCGTGAATATGAATGAAGAGGAATTCCGTACTTTTCTAGCTTCAAACATAGCCGCAGTACAGGCTGCGCTACATACCAACAATAACCTTGGATCTAGCAGTACAGGAAACCGTGTAGGATGCACCTACAAAGAATTCACTGCCTGCAAACCTTTGGAATTTGATGGAACCGAAGGACCGATCGGATTGAAACGGTGGACCGAGAAGGTCGAATTGGTGTTTGCCATAAGTAAGTGTACTGAAGAGGACAAAGTAAAGTACGCTACGCATACCTTCACAGGTTCTGCGTTAACATGGTGGAATACCTATCTAGAGCAAGTGGGACAAGACGATGCGTACGCACTACCGTGGTCAGCATTCAAGCACTTGATGAACGAGAAGTACCGTCCCAGAACCGAGGTCAATAAGCTCAAGACAGAACTTAGAGGGTTACGAACCCAAGGATTTGATATTACCACGTACGAAAGACGATTCACAGAATTGTGCCTATTGTGTCCGGGAGCATTCGAAGATGAGGAAGAGAAGATCGACGCGTTTGTGAAAGGATTACCGGAAAGAATCCAAGAAGATATAAGTTCACACGAGCCCGCCTCCATACAACAGGCATGTAGAATGGCTCACAAACTCGTGAACCAAATTGAAGAAAGAATTAAAGAACAGACTGCTGAAGAGGCCAATGTGAAGCAAGTCAAAAGAAAGTGGGAGGAAAACGGTGATAAGAATCACCAATACAACAACAACAGCAATTACAACAATAATCGCAACAATTATCCCAACAATCGCAACATCAATCGCAACTACAACAAACGGCCCAACAACAACAACAACAACAACAACAGCAACTACAACAATCATCCCAACAACAATAATAACCGCAACAACAACAACAATCAGAAGCAGCTATGCCAAAGGTGTGAAAAGAATCACTCGGGGTTCTGCACCAAATTTTGCAACAAGTGTAAAAGAAATGGTCATAGCGCGGCGAAGTGTGAGGTCTACGGACTAGGGGTTAATAGAACGAAAGGAAAAAATGGTGTCGGAACGAGTAATGGCGGAGCAAGTAGTGTCAGAGCAAGTTATGCCAATGTAGTTTGTTATAAATGTGGAAAACCGGGCCACATTATTAGAAATTGCCCGAACCAGGAGAACACGAATGGACAAGGCCGTGGAAGAGTTTTCAATATTAATGCGGCAGAGGCACAGGAAGACCCGGAGCTTGTTACGGGTATGTTTCTTATTGACAATAAATCTGCTTACGTTTTATTTGATTCGGGTGCGGATAGAAGCTATATGAGTAGAGATTTTTGTGCTAAATTAAGTTGTCCATTGACGCCTTTGGATAGTAAATTTTTACTCGAATTAGCAAATGGTAAATTAATTTCAGCAGATAATATATGTCGGAATCGAGAAATTAAACTGGTTAGCGAAACATTTAAGATTGATTTGATACCAGTAGAGTTAGGGAGTTTTGATGTGATAATCGGTATGGACTGGTTGAAAGAAGTGAAAGCGGAGATCGTTTGTTACAAAAATGCAATTCGCATTATACGAGAAAAAGGAAAACCCTTAATGGTGTACGGAGAAAAGGGCAACACGAAGCTACATCTTATTAGTAATTTGAAGGCACAAAAACTAATAAGAAAAGGTTGCTATGCTGTTCTAGCACACGTCGAGAAAGTACAAACTGAAGAAAAGAGCATCAATGATGTTCCCGTCGCAAAAGAATTTCCCGATGTATTTCCGAAAGAATTACCGGGATTACCCCCACATCGATCCGTTGAATTTCAAATAGATCTTGTACCAGGAGCTGCACCAATAGCTCGTGCTCCTTACAGACTCGCACCCAGCGAGATGAAAGAACTACAAAGCCAATTACAAGAACTTTTAGAGCTTGGTTTCATTCGACCAAGCACATCACCGTGGGGAGCTCCTGTTTTGTTTGTCAAGAAGAAAGATGGTACATTCAGGTTGTGTATCGACTACCGAGAGTTGAACAAACTTACCATCAAGAACCGCTACCCACTACCGAGAATTGATGACTTATTTGATCAACTACAAGGCTCGTCTGTTTATTCAAAGATTGACTTACGTTCCGGGTATCATCAAATGCGGGTGAAAGAAGATGATATTCCAAAGACTGCTTTCAGAACACGTTACGGTCATTACGAGTTTATGGTCATGCCGTTTGGTTTAACTAATGCACCAGCTGTGTTCATGGACCTTATGAACCGAGTGTGTGGACCATACCTTGACAAGTTTGTCATTGTTTTCATTGATGACATACTTATTTACTCAAAGAATGACCAAGAACACGGTGAACATTTGAGAAAGGTGTTAGAAGTATTGAGGAAGGAAGAATTGTACGCTAAGTTTTCAAAGTGTGCATTTTGGTTGGAAGAAGTTCAATTCCTCGGTCACATAGTGAACAAAGAAGGTATTAATGTGGATCCGGCAAAGATAGAAACTGTTGAAAAGTGGGAAACCCCGAAAACTCCGAAACACATACGCCAGTTTTTAGGACTAGCTGGTTACTACAGAAGGTTCATCCAAGACTTTTCCAGAATAGCAAAACCCTTGACTGCATTAACGCATAAAGGGAAGAAATTTGAATGGAATGATGAACAAGAGAAAGCGTTTCAGTTATTGAAGAAAAAGCTAACTACGGCACCTATATTGTCATTGCCTGAAGGGAATGATGATTTTGTGATTTATTGTGACGCATCAAAGCAAGGTCTCGGTTGTGTATTAATGCAACGAACGAAGGTGATTGCTTATGCGTCTAGACAATTGAAGATTCACGAACAAAATTATACGACGCATGATTTGGAATTAGGCGCGGTTGTTTTTGCATTAAAGACTTGGAGGCACTACTTATATGGGGTCAAAAGTATTATATATACCGACCACAAAAGTCTTCAACACATATTTAATCAGAAACAACTGAATATGAGGCAGCGTAGGTGGATTGAATTATTGAATGATTACGACTTTGAGATTCGTTACCACCCGGGGAAGGCAAATGTGGTAGTCGATGCCTTGAGCAGGAAGGACAGAGAACCCATTCGAGTAAAATCTATGAATATAATGATTCATAATAACATTACTACTCAAATAAAGGAGGCGCAACAAGGAGTTTTAAAAGAGGGAAATTTAAAGGATGAAATACCCAAAGGATCGGAGAAGCATCTTAATATTCGGGAAGACGGAACCCGGTATAGGGCTGAAAGGATTTGGGTACCAAAATTTGGAGATATGAGAGAAATGGTACTTAGAGAAGCTCATAAAACCAGATACTCAATACATCCTGGAACGGGGAAGATGTACAAGGATCTCAAGAAACATTTTTGGTGGCCGGGTATGAAAGTCGATGTTGCTAAATACGTAGGAGAATGTTTGACGTGTTCTAAGGTCAAAGCTGAGCATCAGAAACCATCAGGTCTACTTCAACAACCCGAAATCCCGGAATGGAAATGGGAAAACATTACCATGGATTTCATCACTAAATTGCCAAGGACTGCAAGTGGTTTTGATACTATTTGGGTAATAGTTGATCGTCTCACCAAATCAGCACACTTCCTGCCAATAAGAGAAGATGACAAGATGGATAAGTTAGCACGACTGTATTTGAAGGAAGTCATCTCCAGACATGGAATACCAATCTCTATTATCTCTGATAGGGATGGCAGATTTATTTCAAGATTCTGGCAGACATTACAGCAAGCATTAGGAACTCGTCTAGACATGAGTACTGCCTATCATCCACAAACTGATGGGCAGAGCGAAAGGACGATACAAACGCTTGAAGACATGCTACGAGCATGTGTTATTGATTTCGGAAACAGTTGGGATCGACATCTACCGTTAGAAGAATTTTCCTACAACAACAGCTACCATTCAAGCATTGAGATGGCGCTGTTTGAAGCACTTTATGGTAGAAAGTGCAGGTCTCCGATTTGTTGGAGTGAAGTGGGGGATAGACAGATTACGGGTCCGGAGATTATACAAGAAACTACCGAGAAGATCATCCAAATTCAACAACGGTTGAAAACCGCCCAAAGTCGACAAAAGAGCTACGCTGACATTAAAAGAAAAGATATAGAATTTGAAATTGGAGAGATGGTCATGCTTAAAGTTGCACCTTGGAAAGGCGTTGTTCGATTTGGTAAACGAGGGAAATTAAATCCAAGGTATATTGGACCATTCAAGATTATTGATCGTGTCGGACCAGTAGCTTACCGACTAGAGTTACCTCAACAACTCGCGGCTGTACATAACACTTTCTACGTCTCGAATTTAAAGAAATGTTTTGCCAAAGAAGATCTCACTATTCCATTAGATGAAATCCAAATCAACGAAAAACTTCAATTCATCGAAGAACCCGTCGAAATAATGGATCGTGAGGTTAAAAGACTTAAGCAAAACAAGATACCAATTGTTAAGGTTCGATGGAATGCTCGTAGAGGACCAGAGTTCACCTGGGAGCGTGAAGATCAGATGAAGAAGAAATACCCGCATCTATTTCCAGAAGATTCGTCAACACCTTCAACAGCTTAAAATTTCGGGACGAAATTTATTTAACGGGTAGGTACTGTAGTGACCCGAACTTTTCCATGTTTATATATATTAATTGAGATTGATATTTACATGATTAAATGTTTCCAACATGTTAAGTAATCAAACTTGTTAAGACTTGATTAATTGAAATATGTTTCATATAGACAATTGACCACCCAAGTTGACCGGTGATTCACGAACGTTAAAACTTGTAAAAACTATATGATGACATATATATGGATATATATATATAGTTAACATGATACTATGATAAGTAAACATATCATTAAGTATATTAACAATGAACTACATATGTAAAAACAAGACTACTAACTTAATGATTTTTAAACGAGACATATATGTAACGATTATCGTTGTAAAGATATTTAATGTATATATATCATATTAAGAGATATTCATACATGATAATATCATGATAATATAATAATTTAAAATCTTATTTGATATTATAAACATTGGGTTAACAACATTTAACAAGATCGTTAACCTAAAGGTTTCAAAACAACACTTACATGTAACGACTAACGATGACTTAACGACTCAGTTAAAATGTATATACATGTAGTGTTTTAATATGTATTTATACACTTTTGAAAGACTTCAATACACTTATCAAAATACTTCTACTTAACAAAAATGCTTACAATTACATCCTCGTTCAGTTTCATCAACAATTCTACTCGTATGCACCCGTATTCGTACTCGTACAATACACAGCTTTTAGATGTATGTACTATTGGTATATACACTCCAATGATCAGCTCTTAGCAGCCCATGTGAGTCACCTAACACATGTGGGAACCATCATTTGGCAACTAGCATGAAATATCTCATAAAATTACAAAAATATGAGTAATCATTCATGACTTATTTACATGAAAACAAAATTACATATCCTTTATATCTAATCCATACACCAACGACCAAAAACACCTACAAACACTTTCATTCTTCAATTTTCTTCTTCTAATTGATCTCTCTCAAGTTCTATCTTCAAGTTCTAAGTGTTCTTCATAAATTCCAAAAGTTCTAGTTTCATAAAATCAAGAATACTTTCAAGTTTGCTAGCTCACTTCCAATCTTGTAAGGTGATCATCCAACCTCAAGAAATCTTTGTTTCTTATAGTAGGTTATCATTCTAATACAAGGTAATAATCATATTCAAACTTTGGTTCAATTTCTATAACTATAACAATCTTATTTCAAGTGATGATCTTACTTGAACTTGTTTCGTGTCATGATTCTGCTTCAAGAACTTCGAGCCATCCAAGGATCCATTGAAGCTAGATCCATTTTTCTCTTTTCCAGTAGGTTTATCCAAGGAACTTAAGGTAGTAATGATGTTCATAACATCATTCGATTCATACATATAAAGCTATCTTATTCGAAGGTTTAAACTTGTAATCACTAGAACATAGTTTAGTTAATTATAAACTTGTTCGCAAATAAAAGTTAATCCTTCTAACTTGACTTTTAAAATCAACTAAACACATGTTCTATATCTATATGATATGCTAACTTAATGATTTAAAACCTGGAAACACGAAAAACACCGTAAAACCGGATTTACGCCGTCGTAGTAACACCGCGGGCTGTTTTGGGTTAGTTAATTAAAAACTATGATAAACTTTGATTTTAAAGTTGTTATTCTGAGAAAATGATTTTTATTATGAACATGAAACTATATCCAAAAAATATGATTAAACTCAAAGTGGAAGTATGTTTTCTAAAATGGTCATCTAGACGTCGTTCTTTCGACTGAAATGACTACCTTTACAAAAACGACTTGTAACTTATTTTTCCTACTATAAACCTATAATTTTCTGTTTAGATTCATAAAATAGAGTTCAATATGAAACCATAGCAATTTGATTCACTCAAAACGGATTTAAAATGAAGAAGTTATGGGTAAAACAAGATTGGATAATTTTTCTCATTTTAGCTACGTGAAAATTGGTAACAAATCTATTCCAACCATAACTTAATCAACTTGTATTGTATATTATGTAATCTTGAGATACCATAGACACGTATACAATGTTTCGACCTATCATGTCGACACATCTATATATATTTCGGAACAACCATAGACACTCTATATGTGAATGTTGGAGTTAGCTATACAGGGTTGAGGTTGATTCCAAAATATATATAGTTTGAGTTGTGATCAATACTGAGATACGTATACACTGGGTCGTGGATTGATTCAAGATAATATTTATCGATTTATTTCTGTACATCTAACTGTGGACAACTAGTTGTAGGTTACTAACGAGGACAGCTGACTTAATAAACTTAAAACATCAAAATATATTAAAAGTGTTGTAAATATATTTTGAACATACTTTGATATATATGTATATATTGTTATAGGTTCGTGAATCAACCAGTGGCCAAGTCTTACTTCCCGACGAAGTAAAAATCTGTGAAAGTGAGTTATAGTCCCACTTTTAAAATCAAATATTTTTGGGATGAGAATACATGCAGGTTTTATAAATGATTTACAAAATAGACACAAGTACGTGAAACTACATTCTATGGTTGAATTATCGAAATCGAATATGCCCCTTTTTATTAAGTCTGGTAATCTAAGAATTAGGGAACAGACACCCTAATTGACGCGAATCCTAAAGATAGATCTATTGGGCCTAACAAACCCCATCCAAAGTACCGGATGCTTTAGTACTTCAAAATTTATATCATATCCGAAGGGTGTCCCGGAATGATGGGGATATTCTTATATATGCATCTTGTTAATGTCGGTTACCAGGTGTTCACCATATGAATGATTTTTATCTCTATGTATGGGATGTGTATTGAAATATGAAATCTTGTGGTCTATTGTTACGATTTGATATATATAGGTTAAACCTATAACTCACCAACATTTTTGTTGACGTTTAAAGCATGTTTATTCTCAGGTGAATATTAAGAGCTTCCGCTGTTGCATACTAAAATAAGGACAAGATTTGGAGTCCATGTTTGTATGATATTGTGTAAAAACTGCATTCAAGAAACTGATTTCGATGTAACATATTTGTATTGTAAACCATTATGTAATGGTCGTGTGTAAACAGGATATTTTAGATTATCATTATTTGATAATCTACGTAAAGCTTTTTAAACCTTTATTTATGAAATAAAGGTTATGGTTTGTTTTAAAAATGAATGCAGTCTTTGAAAAACGTCTCATATAGAGGTCAAAACCTCGCAACGAAATCAATTAATATGGAACGTTTTTAATCAATAAGAACGGGACATTTCAGCGGATGCGTTAAGTCGAAAGAGTCATCACCCGGCGTTACGATTGGGATTGTTACGTATGATTATTACTAACGATTTTCTTGAAAAACTCAGAGTGATTCAAATAGAGGCTTACGTTCACAACAAGCATGCGGAGCGAATTGTGGGACAATCAAAGTTCATTACTATGGGCTCGCGGGGTTTGTTGTCTTTTCAAGGAAGAGTGTGGGTGCCTAAGATGGGTGATTACCGACAAGTGCTACTCGATGAAGCACATAAGTCAAAGTATTCCATTCATCCGGGCGCGACGAAAATGTATCTTGATTTAAGGAAAGATTATTGGTGGCCGGGCATGAAACGTGATGTTGTGAAGTATGTTGAGCAATGCGTCACGTGTTTGCAAGTTAAAGCCGAGCACCAAAAGCCGTATGGTAAGTTACAACCGTTAGAAATCCCGAAATGGAAATGGGAGCACATTACCATGGATTTCATCACAAAGTTACCTAAAACGGCGAGAACCCAGTTTGATTCGATTTGGGTTATAGTTGATCGACTGACGAAGTGTGCTTTGTTTCTTCCCATTCGGGAAGCGATATCGCCGGAGACCTTGGCTAAGTTGTTTGTCAAGGAAGTCATCTCTCGACACGGTGTTCCTATATCGATTATTTCGGATCGAGATACTCGTTTTACATCTCGGTTTTGGGAAAAGTTTCATGAGGATATGGGTACACAATTGAAATTGAGCACGGCGTATCATCCTCAAACGGACGGTCAAACCGAACGTACGAATCAAACTTTGGAAGATATGTTACGTGCGTGCATTATCGATTTTGGTGGTAGTTGGGACGAGCACTTACCTTTGGTGGAATTCTCGTATAATAATAGTTATCATACTAGTATTGGAATGCCACCTTATGAGATGCTTTATGGGAGTAGATGTCGAACCCCGATTTGTTGGGGTGAAGTGGGATAAAAGGAAATCGGGAGTACCGATTTGGTTTTAGAGACGAATAGCAAGATTGATGTGATTCGAGAGCATTTGAAGAAGGCTCAAGATAGGCAAAAGTCATATGCCGACAAACGTAGACGAACGATCGAATTTCAAGAAGGTGACATGGTGATGCTTAAGGTTTCGCCATGGAAGGGTATTATTTTATTCCGAAAACGAGGAAAGTTAGCTCCTCGGTTTATTGGACCATTTAATGTTTTAGCTCGTGTTGGTGAAGTCGCGTATCGTTTGGAATTACCCGAAGAGCTTGCGGGGATCCATAATACATTTCATGTTTTCCATCTCCGGAAGTGTCTTGCGGATGATTTGTCTTGGGTGCCAATAGACGAGATTGAGCTAAATAATAAGTTAGAGTATATCGAGGAACCGATTGCCATACTTGATGAGAAGGTCAAAAGGTTGAGACATAAAGAGGTTAGGACTTTTAAAGTTCAATGGCGCCATAGTAAGGGTTCCGAGTTTACTTGGGAGCCCGAAGAGTTTGTGTTGGTTTATCTCCCTTCTTGTCATGCGGCTTGGATCGTGAGGACACGCTCCGATTCAAGTGGGGGAGAGTTGTAACATCCCCTTTTTCCCGTACGTATCGAAAGGTACCTACTTAATCATTTGTACGTTTATAACTCGTTAGCTTATGCGTAAATGTATGAATATATATATATACATATATGTGCACTTGATAATGTGTGCATGTATAAGTTTAATCATGGGTTTGGTTAGCGTTAAGTCTTGCGAGACTCTTGTGGAAGGCTAGGTGAACATAGGAAGCGGGTTTGGATTGTGCAATGTAAATAAAATCGAAAAGTGTATAAGTTGGCCGAGCTGTCCAGTTCTAGCCTTAGGCCGCGCCACGACAATTGGGTCCGCGCCGCGGCATAACAAGCAAATTGGGATCAGAAGTTGGCTTAAAAAGGGTATATTTTCCCTTTATGTGTCGCGCCGCGATGATTAAGGTCGCACCGCGACAGTTCTGTAGTTCTGATTCTGGTTTTAGCTTAAATTAAATGACTTTGAGGGACAAAATGGTAATTTGACATGTAAATCTGATGGGAGCATTAACTCTCCACCACACATCCATTTATTTCATTTTTATTTCCATTTTCTTTCCTATTTCTCTCCCAAAACACAAAACCCACCTAGCTTGATCTTGAGATTTGAAGTTGGAGATTTGTGAATCAAACCTAGGAGCGAGATTTAAAGTTGTTCTCCTTGTCTCTAGCTACGCGTTGATAGTCTCGGTAAGTTCTAACTCTAAGTTTGAGTTTTTATTGGTTAATGACTAGGGTTTTGGGTACTAGTGATTTGTATGACCCATTTGAGGGTAAAATGGGTGAGTTTGGGTTATGTTGTTGTAATTAAACCCTAATAGCCATAATCTAGGGTTTTGGCCTTGTGATTTGAGGTTGTAAGTGTCAATTGGTGTTGTTAGTCACTAATGCACTTTAAGATTTATGAAAGAAGGGTTAATGGGTAAGTTTGACTTGATTGTGAGTTTAAGTGAGTTAAAATGGGTCAAAATGTACTAGTTGACCTAAAAGGATGAAATGGGTATGGATTACCCTAAGTTTTGTGTTAATTGAAGATTAATAGACTTTAATTCACTAGTCTTAGTGATTAAAGTCGAGTCTTGGCAATTTATGGGCGGTTGTGAGTAGTGGAGTCATTTAATGCAAATTGGGACATTAAATGCTCAAGTGGGAGTATTGTGGTTAATCCCACTAGTTGTGAAATTGAATGCGCACTTAATGATTTAGGTACATTGCGTTGAAGCTCGGAAGTGCTAAATCATCATCCTTGTGACAAGGTGAGTGGAATAATTATGCGTTCATGTATATGGCGTGTTTATTTGTGAATGTTATGGTATGAACCACGTGCCGGTAGTGCCATAACATGTGTGGGATAAGATGTGAACCACGAGCCGGTAGCATCGAGTGTGAACCACGAGCCGGTAGCACTATAAACTAAGATGTGAACCACGAGCCGGTAGCATCGAGTGTGAACCACGAGCCGGTAGCACTATAAACTAAGATGTGAACCACGAGCCGGTAGCAACGAGTGTGAACCACGAGCCGGTAGCACTATAAACGAGTATGACTCAAATGCGTATGGTGTGAACCACGAGCCGGTAGCACATAGCGTCATTGGTTAACCATATTGAGATTGTTGTTTGTTTAGCATATAAAATATATTGAGTTGAGTATATGCTAATGAAGTGGTGTGATAATGTACGACTTGTTAGTGTTACGGGTATGTTGACATGCTATTTGAGTTACAAGTTCGTATGAGGTATTTGGTATTGTGATTGCAAATGGATAGGTTATATATATGTATGTATAATTGTTGCACTCACTAAGCATTGCTTACCCTCTCGTTGTTTACCATTTTATAGGTTCCGGCTTGGACAAGGGTAAGGGCATACGGTTGGATTAGTTGTCTCCCGTTTGTGTTGACAGGGGATGCTTTTGGGATAGCTTTTGAAGTGGCCGAACGTTTTGGGTAGTTTAGCCCCAAACCATGCTCGAGTGTCGTTTGGATTATATACTATCATTTGTTGTTGGTCAAACTAGTATCATATTCGTTAATGGCCTTTGTGCCTTTTTGTAGACATTAAACTCGTAGTGTGTTTTGACGAATCGTGTGGAATGGGTTACATATTTAATTGGCGCATAAATGTGTATTATATTTTAAAAAAGGAAATTATCGTACGGAGTACGGGTTGGGTTGTTTCATTTCCCGCCAAAATAAAAACATTTATCACAAAGTGTCTTTATTAAATGTTCATATTTTCATCCAATATATAATTTTCGTGAGCAAAGTTTTTTCAAAAAATGAAAAAAAAGATTTTGCTTCCCCCCGATTGGTTACTTCCCTCTTGATCCTACCACTATATATATATATATATATATATATATATATATATAAATCGGTAAGCTTTTGTCCAAATGTCATTCAGCCCTTTATTTAAGGTCCATGCAGGAGAGAAGTTTGTCTCACAAAAAACCTATACATATACACTATTTGTTGCTATTTTTTTACCTCACACCAATGAAATGTCCCGTTCATATCGATTATAAACGTTTCATATTAATTGATTTCGTTGCGAGGTTTTGACCTCTATATGGGATGTTTTTCAAAGACTGCATTCGATTTTTAAAAACAAACCATAACCTTTATTTTATCGATAAAGGTTTAAAAACATTACGAAGATTATCAAATAATGATAATCTAAAATATAGCGTTTTCACACGACCATTATGAAATGGCCCGTTCATATACATTATAAACGATTCACAATAGTTGATTATATCGCGATGTACTTGACCTCTATATGATACATTTTACAAACATTGCATTCGTTTTTAAAAGACAAACTTTCTTTACAACGAAAGTTGACGGCATGCATACCATTTCATAACATATCCAACTATAAATGACTTAATAATAATCTTGATGAACTCAACGACTCGAATGCAACGTCTTTTGAAATATGTCATGAATGACTCCAATGTAATATCTCTAAAATGAGCAAATGCACATCGGAAGATTTCTTTCATACCTGAGAATAAACATGCTTTAAAGTGTCAACCAAAAGGTTGGTGAGTTCATGAGTTTATCATAATCAATCATTTCCAATTATATAATAGACCACAAGATACTCATATTTAGAAAACAATCTGTGCAGGTCTACACCTGCTATAAAATCATTCATATGAAGAACACCGGAACCTTTCAAAACAACTCACCAACGGTAGCTAATGCGTAGTGCAATGATAAAATCATCTCACTGTGGTAGTTAATACAATATAATTTATACAACAGGAGCTAATGCGTACGCAATGCAAAATATCTCCCGAGGGTAGCTGAAACGGGGGCTAATGCGTACGCAATGCAAAATCATCCCTCCGTTACCAACTACAAAATCGACTATAATACAATACAATACATCGGGGGCTAGTGCGTGCATGCAATGCAAAATAATCCCGCCGATGGTAGTTAAAACAGGAGCTAATGCGTACGCAATGCAAAATCATCTCTCCGTTAACTACTAAATCGAACCTCTGAATCCAAATAATTCTATCATAGAATGTAGTTTTGAATATTTGCGTCTATTTCGTCAATCATTTATAAAAGCAGTTCATGTATTCTCAGTTCAAAAATATATCTCAAAAGCGTTTAGGAAACAGTTATAAAAACAGCGCATGTATTCTCAGTCCCAAAAATGTAAAGAGTAAAAAGGAATCAAATGAACTCACAATGTAGTGACCCGTCCTAATCCTCCTGGACGAAGTCTTCAACATTTGGTTCCATTACGAGGTTGATGTGCGTAGAGGTGTATACGAAATAGTTATTATTTTTGCTACAAAATAATATTAAATACGATACAATTTTACACAAGATATTTATTTATTTATAGAATGGATATACCTAAACCTTGCTACAACACTTATAGGCAGTGTACCTAATCGTACAGTAGTGTAGTTTTTAGTAAGTCCGGTTCGTCCACAGGGAACTCGCCAAGTTAAACGCTATATTTTTAAAAACTATATTTGTAAAAATATAAATATATATATAAGTAGTATTATTATAAAGGGGGTTTTTTCCATTTAATGACCGGTTTGTCGATTTTAAAACTTAAGTCGCAGTTAAAACCTAATGTAAAATATTAAAAATAAATATAACTTAATTTTAAGCGTAAAGTAAATAACGATAATGAAATTGCGATAAATAAAATGACGATAAATGAAATTGCGATAATTAAAAAGTACGATAATTAAAAGTGCATAAAATGACAGTAAATAAAAGTGCGATAATTAAAAGTGAAATTAAATATGAAATAAAGGAATTATGCTTATTTAAACTTCCGTAATCATGATGTTTGACGTGTTGATTTTAGTTTATTACCATGGGTTAATTGTCCTTTATCCTGGATTATTCAATATGTCCATACGATTTTGTCCATAATAGTCCATCAGTCATAAATATAAAATGCGAGAGTCTTCGTCAAATTATCCTTATACCCGAAGTCAAATATTCCAACTAATTGGGGATTCGAATTGTAACAAGGTCTTAATATTTTGTTTAATGAATACACCAGGTTATCGACTGCGTGTAATCCAAGGTTTTATTACTTTGTTAACAATTACACCAATTACCCTTGTATGTAATTCACCCCTGTTTCAACAAGTCTATTAACTATTAATCCAGTTCCG
Organism: Rutidosis leptorrhynchoides; assembly: GCF_046630445.1. Taxonomy (NCBI): domain Eukaryota; kingdom Viridiplantae; phylum Streptophyta; class Magnoliopsida; order Asterales; family Asteraceae; genus Rutidosis; species Rutidosis leptorrhynchoides. Next base: position 48,771,885 of record NC_092338.1, read on the forward strand.
TGTTCGGTCAAATGAATAATTATTGGTATTTATAGATATCCCGCCCACCGTACCCAGTCAAGCGTATGTGGTTATATATAAATACGTCAAATTATAAGTCTATATATTAAATTAACGAGGTATCATTTATTTAATATAAAGCCCATTAATAGCCCATAGTCTAATTTCCACAAGTGTCGTTCTTTTGTCCAAACCCCAATTACCCAATTTTAATATTTAGCCCAACATCACGATAATAATAACTTAGCTACGAGACATTAATTTAAAAAGGTTGAACATAACTTACAATGATTAATAATAGCGTAGCGTTACACGGATAGAATTTCGAATTACACCCTTACAACATTCGCTAACATACCCTTATAATTAAAATTAAAATTAAAATTAAAATTAAAATTAAAATTATAATATATATATATATATATATATATATATATATATATATATATATATATATATATATATACACGTTGATAGATGAAGAAGAAAAAGATGGTTTACATTTGCTCAAAACTGCGCCTTTTATAGGAATGTGGCCTGACACTGTTCACCATGCGATCGCATGGTTTTATAACTGCCAGGCCATGCGATTGCATGGCCTGCTTTTCCAGCTCACATGAGTTTGTTTCCTAGCTTGCCGACGGTTTAATAAATAAATATAATATATAAATAATTTTAAGAATTATTTATATATTATATTATATTATATTATATTTATGTACATAGTTGACTTGTAATTTTTAGTCCGTTGCGTCGAGCGTTGAGAGTTGACTCTGGTCCCGGTTCCGGATTTTCGAACGTCCTTGCGTACAATTTAATATCTTGTATTTTGCGTTTCGCGTCTTGTACTCTTGTAATTTTGAGACGTTTCTCATCAATAATTTGAACCACTTTGATTGTACTTTGTACTTTTTAGCTTTTTGGTCGTTTGCATCTTCAATTCGTCGAATCTGTCTTTTGTCTTCACCTTTTATTATTTAAACGAATATCACTTGAAATTAGAACAATTGCAACTAAAAGCTTGTCTTTCTTGAGGGATAATGCTATGAAATATATGTTCATTTTTAGCATTATCAAATATTCCCACACTTGAGCGTTGCTTGTCCTCAAGCAATATAGTCTTGAAATAAAAATACTAGAATCGCTTCTTTTATTCTTCACACTTTGTACATCAGTGATTTCTATACGGCGGTATAAACAATGATAGTAACGTTGTGGTTTACAGTCCCACATGATTATGAAAATTTAGATCCGTTAGGAAATTGGATCTTTATGAAAACATTTGATCTTTTGAAAATTCAATCTAGCTTTTACCCTAGATAAGTTTTCTGGAATAACCCTTCACCGGTGTTTGCAAAATGTTTTTGTGGGTTTGGTGGGTTTCAGATTTTAAAATTTTAGCTTAAAACTTGCGGTTTTGTGTCACTCACTTGCTAACCTTGTATTAGGAAAGCAACACGTCCAGTATACTTGCTCCGTATATTACCTTTCGGTAAACTACCGTCCGGTTGTAAAGGAAAGCGTTGAACACGCAACTGTTAAGGCAATGTCCCGTGACATGCTTTTGATTATGGTCTATAACGTGCCGGATGCAATTACTATCCTTGGTAGGAGCAATAGTAAAGCTCACCCTATAGTTTTTCGGTCTGGCACAAGGTCCTATCTTCTACCATGCTTTGCAACCACCGTTCTTACGGTTGACACCCAATTTAGTTCAGGTGACCTGATGAATTCCAGGTGAATTCCTAGGATTTTACGTTCAATGGTAATGAACGCATTGAAAATGGGTTTTCAGAAAACAAATCGGTTTGTAATTTTGATCAAAATATTTTCTCGTTCAAGCTCGAGTTTAGATATCATCGAATTCCATGAGTTTGTAATTCTCAATCTTTAAGGTTAATCTCAAGGATTGAGTAATATCAGTCTTTAAAGCTGATTTTTGATCTTTAAGGAGATTATCCTTTCTGGGAATCTGATTCATTAGTCTTATCAAGCTAATTTGCACGGCGCCCTCCCCATTTTACGAGACAGATCCTCTCATGGTTAGGATAAGTCTGACCACTTGGCGACCCTGTTTGATGTTGAGGTCCGTAGATTTCCTGCTAATTTTAGAGATGACTTTTCTAGATTTTTCGTCAACCTACAGCTGGTCTGGATGACAACTTCCTGACCTAAATCAAGAAGCGCGTGTCTTTTTCGGAAGACTTTACTTCCTTTTAATGATGGAATTGATTCATCGTGTAGATCCATCTTTTCTTTCAAATATATTATAAGAAATTGGGTAAAACTGATAAAATTGTCCAAAACAAAAGTATCTTCAGTTATTTGTACAAAAATATGTGATATATATTTTAAATAACTTGGTAAATTTTTCCCACACTTGGCTTTTATTTCCCTTTCTTTGCCTTTTTATTGTCCTCTATTCTATTTTAAATGAATTCTAACATTTTGGGTTGTTTCTCAATTTATGTCCTTTCCGAGGTAATAATAATTTCGGTGTTAACATCTAGTTTTATCGTTCATAAATATGTATAAACATGATTTTGAATTCATTTATTTGAAATTTTTTACTAGAATTGGGTAGTCAGTATATAAGACTAGGGCTGTTCTTTATTATCAGAGAGCACTAGATTCTAATACAACTACTGCGTTACTAGTATTTTTAATGGTAACCAAGTGTATAAGTTAAAATTTTAAAAATTCGAAAGAATTTATGAAATGTCCCGTTCTTATTGATTAAAAACGTTCCATATTAATTGATTTCGTTGCGAGGTTTTGACCTCTATATGAGACGTTTTTCAAAGACTGCATTCATTTTTAAACAAACCATAACCTTTATTTCATCAATAAAGGTTTAAAAAGCTTTACGTAGATTATCAAATAATGATAATCTAAAATATCCTGTTTACACACGACCATTACATAATGGTTTACAATACAAATATGTTACAACAAAATAAGTTTCTTGAATGCAGTTTTTACACAATATCATACAAGCATGGACTCCAAATCTTGTCCTTATTTAAGTATGCGACAGCGGAAGCTCTTAATAATCACCTGAGAATAAACATGCTTAAAACGTCAACGAGCCTTGTTGGTGAGTTATAGGTTTAACCTATATATATCAAATCGTAACAATAGACCACAAGATTTCATATTTCAATACACATCCCATACATAGAGATAAAAATCATTCATATGGTGAACACCTGGTAACCGACAATAACAAGATGCATATATAAGAATATCCCCATCATTCCGGGACACCCTTCGGATATGATATAAATTTCGAAGTACTAAAGCATCCGGTACTTTGGATGGGGTTTGTTAGGCCCAATAGATCTATCTTTAGGATTCGCGTCAATTAGGGTGTCTGTTTCCTAATTCTTAGATTACCAGACTTAATAAAAAGGGGCATATTCGATTTCGATAATTCAACCATAGAATGTAGTTTCACGTACTTGTGTCTATTTTGTAAATCATTTATAAAACCTGCATGTATTCTCATCCCAAAAATATTAGATTTTAAAAGTGGGACTATAACTCACTTTCACAGATTTTTACTTCGTCGGGAAGTAAGACTTGGCCACTGGTTGATTCACGAACCTATAACAATATATACATATATATCAAAGTATGTTCAAAATATATTTACAACACTTTTAATATATTTTGATGTTTTAAGTTTATTAAGTCAGCTGTCCTCGTTAGTAACCTACAACTAGTTGTCCACAGTTAGATGTACAGAAATAAATCGATAAATATTATCTTGAATCAATCCACGACCCAGTGTATACGTATCTCAGTATTGATCACAACTCAAACTATATATATTTTGGAATCAACCTCAACCCTGTATAGCTAACTCCAACATTCACATATAGAGTGTCTATGGTTGTTCCGAAATATATATAGATGTGTCGACATGATAGGTCGAAACATTGTATACGTGTCTATGGTATCTCAAGATTACATAATATATAATACAAGTTGATTAAGTTATGGTTGGAATAGATTTGTTACCAATTTTCACGTAGCTAAAATGAGAAAAATTATCCAATCTTGTTTTACCCATAACTTCTTCATTTTAAATCCGTTTTGAGTGAATCAAATTGCTATGGTTTCATATTGAACTCTATTTTATGAATCTAAACAAAAAAAGTATAGGTTTATAGTCGAAAAAATAAGTTACAAGTCTTTTTTGTAAAGGTAGTCATTTCAGTCGAAAGAACGACGTCTAGATGACCATTTTAGAAAACATACTTCCACTTTGAGTTTAACCATAATTTTTGGATATAGTTTCATGTTCATAATAAAAATCATTTTCTCAGAATAACAACTTTTAAATCAAAGTTTATCATAGTTTTTAATTAACTAACCCAAAACAGCCCGCGGTGTTACTACGACGGCGTAAATCCGGTTTTACGGTGTTTTTCGTGTTTCCAGGTTTTAAATCATTAAGTTAGCATATCATATAGATATAGAACATGTGTTTAGTTGATTTTAAAAGTCAAGTTAGAAGGATTAACTTTTGTTTGCGAACAAGTTTAGAATTAACTAAACTATGTTCTAGTGATTACAAGTTTAAACCTTCGAATAAGATAGCTTTATATGTATGAATCGAATGATGTTATGAACATCATTACTACCTTAAGTTCCTTGGATGAACCTACTGGAAAAGAGAAAAATGGATCTAGCTTCAATGGATCCTTGGATGGCTCAAAGTTCTTGAAGCAAAATCATGACACGAAAACAAGTTCAAGTAAGATCATCACTTGAAATAAGATTGTTATAGTTATAGAAATTGAACCAAAGTTTGAATATGATTATTACCTTGTATTAGAATGATAACCTACTGTAAGAAACAAAGATTTCTTGAGGTTGGATGATCACCTTACAAGATTGGAAGTGAGCTAGCAAACTTGAAAGTATTCTTGATTTTATGAAACTAGAACTTTTGGAATTTATGAAGAACACTTAGAACTTGAAGATAGAACTTGAGAGAGTTCAATTAGATGAAGAAAATTGAAGAATGAAAGTGTTTGTAGGTGTTTTTGGTCGTTGGTGTATGGATTAGATATAAAGGATATGTAATTTTGTTTTCATGTAAATAAATCATGAATGATTACTCATATTTTTGTAATCTTATGAGATATTTCATGCTAGTTGCCAAATGATGGTTCCCACATGTGTTAGGTGACTCACATGGGCTGCTAAGAGCTGATCATTGGAGTGTATATACCAATAGTACATACATCTAAAAGCTGTGTATTGTACGAGTACGAATACGGGTGCATACGAGTAGAATTGTTGATGAAACTGAACGAGAATGTAATTGTAAGCATTTTTGTTAAGTAGAAGTATTTTGATAAGTGTATTGAAGTCTTTCAAAAGTGTATAAATACATATTAAAACACTACATGTATATACATTTTAACTGAGTCGTTAAGTCATCGTTAGTCGTTACATGTAAGTGTTGTTTTGAAACCTTTAGGTTAACGATCTTGTTAAATGTTGTTAACCCAATGTTTATAATATCAAAAGAGATTTTAAATTATTATATTATCATGATATTATGATGTACGAATATCTCTTAATATGATATATATACATTAAATGTCGTTACAACGATAAACGTTACATATATGTCTCGTTTCAAAATCATTAAGTTAGTAGTCTTGTTTTTACATATGTAGTTCATTGTTAATATAATTAATGATATGTTTACATATAATAATGTCATGTTAACTATATATAACCATATATATGTCATCATATAGTTTTTTACAAGTTTTAACGTTCGTGAATCACCGGTCAACTTGGGTGGTGAATTGTCTATATGAAACCTATTTCAATTAATCAAGTCTTAACAAGTTTGATTGCTTAACATGTTGGAAACATTTAATCATGTAAACATCAATCTCAATTAATATATATAAACATGGAAAAGTTCGGGTCACTACAGTACCTACCCGTTAAATAAATTTCGTCCCGAAATTTTAAGCTGTTGAAGGTGTTGACGAATCTTCTGGAAATAGATGCGGGTATTTCTTCTTCATCTGATCTTCACGCTCCCAGGTGAACTCGGGTCCTCTACGAGCATTCCATCGAACCTTAACAATTGGTATCTTGTTTTGCTTAAGTCTTTTAACCTCACGATCCATTATTTCGACGGGTTCTTCGATGAATTGAAGTTTTTCGTTGATTTGGATTTCATCTAACGGAATAGTGAGATCTTCTTTAGCAAAACATTTCTTTAAATTCGAGACGTGGAAAGTGTTATGTACAGCCGCGAGTTGTTGAGGTAACTCTAGTCGGTAAGCTACTGGTCCGACACGATCAATAATCTTGAATGGTCCAATATACCTTGGATTTAATTTCCCTCGTTTACCAAATCGAACAACGCCTTTCCAAGGTGCAACTTTAAGCATGACCATCTCTCCAATTTCAAATTCTATAACTTTTCTTTTAATGTCAGCGTAGCTCTTTTGTCGACTTTGGGCGGTTTTCAACCGTTGTTGAATTTGGATGATCTTCTCGGTAGTTTCTTGTATAATCTCCGGACCCGTAATATGTCTATCCCCCACTTCACTCCAACAAATTGGAGCCCTGCACTTTCTACCATAAAGTGCTTCAAACGGCGCCATCTCAATGCTTGAATGGTAGCTGTTGTTGTAGGAAAATTCTGCTAACGGTAGATGTCGATCCCAACTGTTTCCGAAATCAATAACACATGCTCGTAGCATGTCTTCAAGCGTTTGTATTGTCCTTTCACTCTGCCCATCAGTTTGTGGATGATAGGCAGTACTCATGTCTAGACGAGTTCCTAATGCTTGCTGTAATGTCTGCCAGAATCTTGAAATAAATCTGCCATCCCTATCAGAGATAATAGAGATTGGTATTCCATGTCTGGAGACGACTTCCTTCAAATACAGTCGTGCTAACTTCTCCATCTTGTCATCTTCTCTTATTGGCAAGAAGTGTGCTGATTTGGTGAGACGATCAACTATTACCCAAATAGTATCAAAACCACTTGCAGTCCTTGGCAATTTAGTGATGAAATCCATGGTAATGTTTTCCCATTTCCATTCTGGGATTTCAGGTTGTTGAAGTAGACCTGATGGTTTCTGATGCTCAGCTTTGACCTTAGAACACGTCAAACATTCTCCTACGTATTTAGCAACATCGGCTTTCATACCCGGCCACCAAAAATGTTTCTTGAGATCCTTGTACATCTTCCCCGTTCCAGGATGTATTGAGTATCTGGTTTTATGAGCTTCTCTAAGTACCATTTCTCTCATATCTCCAAATTTTGGTACCCAAATCCTTTCAGCCCTATACCGGGTTCCGTCTTCCCGAATATTAAGATGCTTCTCCGATCCTTTGGGTATTTCATCCTTTAAATTTCCCTCTTTTAAAACTCCTTGTTGCGCCTCCTTTATTTGAGTAGTAATGTTATTATGAATCATTATATTCATAGATTTTACTCGAATGGGTTCTCTATCCTTCCTGATCAAGGCATCGGCTACCACATTTGCCTTCCCCGGGTGGTAACGAATCTCAAAATCGTAATCATTCAATAATTCAATCCACCTACGCTGCCTCATATTCAGTTGTTTCTGATTAAATATGTGTTGAAGACTTTTGTGGTCGGTATATATAATACTTTTGACCCCATATAAGTAGTGCCTCCAAGTCTTTAATGCAAAAACAACCGCACCTAATTCCAAATCATGCGTCGTATAATTTTGTTCGTGAATCTTCAATTGTCTAGACGCATAAGCAATCACCTTCGTTCGTTGCATTAATACACAACCGAGACCTTGCTTTGATGCGTCACAATAAATCACAAAATCATCATTCCCTTCAGGCAATGACAATATAGGTGCCGTAGTTAGCTTTTTCTTCAATAACTGAAACGCTTTCTCTTGTTCATCATTCCATTCAAATTTCTTCCCTTTATGCGTTAATGCAGTCAAGGGTTTTGCTATTCTGGAAAAGTCTTGGATGAACCTTCTGTAGTAACCAGCTAGTCCTAAAAACTGGCGTATGTGTTTCGGAGTTTTCGGGGTTTCCCACTTTTCAACAGTTTCTATCTTTGCCGGATCCACCTTAATACCTTCTTTGTTCACTATGTGACCGAGGAATTGAACTTCTTCCAACCAAAATGCACACTTTGAAAACTTAGCGTACAATTCTTCCTTCCTCAATACTTCTAACACCTTTCTCAAATGTTCACCGTGTTCTTGGTCATTCTTTGAGTAAATAAGTATGTCATCAATGAAAACAATGACAAACTTGTCAAGGTATGGTCCACACACTCGGTTCATAAGGTCCATGAACACAGCTGGTGCATTAGTTAAACCAAACGGCATGACCATAAACTCGTAATGACCGTAACGTGTTCTGAAAGCAGTCTTTGGAATATCATCTTCTTTCACCCGCATTTGATGATACCCGGAACGTAAGTCAATCTTTGAATAAACAGACGAGCCTTGTAGTTGATCAAATAAGTCGTCGATTCTCGGTAGTGGGTAGCGGTTCTTGATGGTAAGTTTGTTCAACTCTCGGTAGTCGATACACAACCTGAATGTACCATCTTTCTTCTTGACAAACAAAACAGGAGCTCCCCACGGTGATGTGCTTGGTCGAATGAAACCACGCTCTAAAAGTTCTTGTAATTGGCTTTGCAGTTCTTTCATCTCGCTGGGTGCGAGTCTGTAAGGAGCACGAGCTATTGGTGCAGCTCCTGGTACAAGATCTATTTGAAATTCAACGGATCGATGTGGGGGTAATCCCGGTAATTCTTTCGGAAATACATCGGGAAATTCTTTTGCAATGGGAACATCATTGATGCTCTTTTCTTCAGTTTGTACTTTCTCGACGTGTGCTAGAACAGCATAGCAACCTTTTCTTATTAGTTTTTGTGCCTTCAAATTACTAATAAGATGTAGCTTCGTGTTGCCCTTTTCTCCGTACACCATTAAGGGTTTTCCTTTTTCTCGTATAATGCGAATTGCATTTTTGTAACAAACGATCTCGGCTTTCACTTCTTTCAACCAGTCCATACCGATTATCACATCAAAACTCCCTAACTCTACTGGTATCAAATCAATCTTAAATGTTTCGCTAACCAGTTTAATTTCTCGATTCCGACATATATTATCTGCTGAAATTAATTTACCATTTGCTAATTCGAGTAAAAATTTACTATCCAAAGGCGTCAATGGACAACTTAATTTAGCACAAAAATCTCTACTCATATAGCTTCTATCCGCACCCGAATCAAATAAAACGTAAGCAGATTTATTGTCAATAAGAAACGTACCCGTAACAAGCTCCGGGTCTTCCTGTGCCTCTACCGCATTAATATTGAAAACTCTTCCACGGCCTTGTCCATTCGTGTTCTCCTGGTTCGGGCAATTTCTAATAATGTGGCCTGGTTTTCCACATTTATAACAAACTACATTGGCATAACTTGCTCCGACACTACTTGCTCCGCCATTACTCGTTCCGACACCATTTGTTCCTTTCGTTCTATTAACCCCTGGTCCGTAGACCTCACACTTCGCCGCGCTATGACCATTTCTTTTACACTTGTTGCAAAATTTGGTGCAGAACCCCGAGTGATTCTTTTCACACCTTTGGCATAGTTGCTTCTGATTGTTGTTGTTGTTGCGGTTATTATTGTTGTTGGGATGATTGTTGTAGTTGCTGTTGTTGTTGTTGTTGTTGTTGTTGGGCCGTTTGTTGTAGTTGCGATTGATGTTGCGATTGTTGGGATAATTGTTGCGATTATTGTTGTAATTGCTGTTGTTGTTGTATTGGTGATTCTTATCACCGTTTTCCTCCCACTTTCTTTTGACTTGCTTCACATTGGCCTCTTCAGCAGTCTGTTCTTTAATTCTTTCTTCAATCTGGTTCACTAGTTTGTGAGCCATTCTACATGCCTGTTGTATGGAGGCGGGCTCGTGTGAACTTATATCTTCTTGGATTCTTTCCGGTAATCCTTTCACAAATGCGTCGATCTTCTCTTCCTCATCTTCGAATGCTCCCGGACACAATAGGCACAATTCTGTGAATCGTCTTTCGTACGTGGTAATATCAAATCCTTGGGTTCGTAACCCTCTAAGTTCTGTCTTGAGCTTATTGACCTCGGTTCTGGGACGGTACTTCTCGTTCATCAAGTGCTTGAATGCTGACCACGGTAGTGCGTACGCATCATCTTGTCCCACTTGCTCTAGATAGGTATTCCACCATGTTAACGCAGAACCTGTGAAGGTATGCGTAGCGTACTTCACTTTGTCCTCTTCAGTACACTTACTAATGGCAAACACCGATTCAACCTTCTCGGTCCACCGTTTCAATCCGATTGGTCCTTCGGTTCCATCAAATTCCAAAGGTTTGCAGGCAGTGAATTCTTTGTAGGTGCATCCTACACGATTTCCTGTACTGCTAGATCCAAGGTTATTGTTGGTATGTAGCGCAGCCTGTACTGCGGCTATGTTTGAAGCTAGAAAAGTACGGAATTCCTCTTCATTCATATTCACGGTGTGTCGAGTAGTCGGTGCCATTTCCTTCAAAATAGTTAAATGGAACAAGTTAATCATACAGAATATTAAGAGTAGTTAATAGTATTTCGTAGCATAATATGAACTCATTTATAAAAGCTTTTTCTTCATATTAGCGTTTTATAAGTTTAAATTCGGGTAGTACCTACCCGTTAAGTTCATACTTAGTAGCTAATATACAATTCAACTACTACAATTCTATATGAAAAACTGATTGTAATAATATTTCGCGTTCAAACTTTTATACAATATTTTACAAACTTACAATACCGCTTATTTTACATAAAGCATGAAATATAGCACACAATAACTTTGATACAAGATAGTTGTGAAGACAATTCTAGCTAGTACACAAGTCGTTCGGCAAAGGTAATAAAGACACGTAATTCATACGTCCAGAAACAAGTCATGCATTCTGGTTTTACTAGGACTACTTCCCATCCTTGGTCTTGTGCAACATAACCGTTATGGCCGTTGATAAGACAGCGTGTTGTAACGTCATCAAAGGGACGAGGGTTACGTAATGTCCAACAGTCCCGTAATAATCTAAAAACCTCATTTCTTACCCCAATTACCGACTCCGTCACTTGTGGAAACGTTTTGTTTAATAGTTGTAGCCCGATGTTCTTGTTCTCACTTTGGTGAGAAGCGAACATTACTAATCCGTAAGCATAACATGCTTCTTTATGTTGCATGTTAGCCGCTTTTTCTAAATCACGAAGTCCAATATTCGGATATATTGAGTCAAAATAATTTCTTAACCCGTTGCGTAAAATAGCATTTGGGTTCCCCGCAATATATGCGTCAAAGTAAACACATCGTAATTTATGGGTTTCCCAATGTGATATCCCCCATCTTTCAAACGAAAGTCTCTTATAAACCAAGACATTCTTGGAACGTTCTTCGAATGTCTTACAAACTGATCTCGCCTTAAATAGTTGTGCCGAAGAATTCTGGCCGACTCTAGACAAGATTTCATCAATCATGTCTCCGGGTAGGTCTCTTAAAATATTGGGTTGTCTATCCATTTTGTGTTTTTAAACTGTAAAATAGACAAGAGTTAGATTCATAAAAAAAATACTTATTAATACAAGCAATTTTTACATATATCATAAAGCATAAGAACACTATATTCCATATATTACACCACACGAATACAACTATCTTATTCCGACTCGCTCGTTTCTTCTTCTTCGGTTTTGGTTCGTTTTGCCAAGTTTCTAGGGATATATGATGTTCCCCTAATACGAGCCGTCGTTGTCCACATTGGTTTAGAAAAACCTGGTGGTTTAGAGGTTCCCGGGTCATTGTTACAACTTAAGGACTTCGGGGGTTGACGATACATATAAAGTTCATCGGGGTTGGAATTAGATTTCTCTATTTTTATGCCCTTTCCCTTATTATTTTCTTTTGCCTTTTTAAATTCAGTTGGGGTAATTTCTATAACATCATCGGAATTCTCGTCGAAATCCGATTCATCGGAGAATTTGTAATCCTCCCAATATTTTGCTTCCTTGGCGGAAACACCATTGACCATAATTAACTTTGGTCGGTTGGTTGAGGATTTTCTTTTACTTAACCGTTTTATTATTTCCCCCACCGGTTCTATTTCTTCATCCGGTTCCGATTCTTCTTCCGGTTCCGATTCTTCTTCCGGTTCCGACTCTTCTTCCGGTTCCTCTTCGGGAACTTGTGAATCAGTCCACAAATCATTCCAATTTACATTTGACTCTTCATTATTATTAGGTGAGTCAATGGGACTTGTTCTAGAGGTAGACATCTATCACATAATATCAAACACGTTAAGAGATTAATATATCACATAATATTCATATGTTAAAAATATATAGTTTCCAAAAAAATGTTAAGCAATCATTTTTAAAGAAAACACGGTCGAAGTCCAGACTCACTAATGCATCCTAACAAACTCGATAAGACACACTAATGCAAATTTTCTGGTTCTCTAAGACCAACGCTCTGATACCAACTGAAATGTCCCGTTCTTATTGATTAAAAACGTTCCATATTAATTGATTTCGTTGCGAGGTTTTGACCTCTATATGAGACGTTTTTCAAAGACTGCATTCATTTTTAAACAAACCATAACCTTTATTTCATCAATAAAGGTTTAAAAAGCTTTACGTAGATTATCAAATAATGATAATCTAAAATATCCTGTTTACACACGACCATTACATAATGGTTTACAATACAAATATGTTACAACAAAATAAGTTTCTTGAATGCAGTTTTTACACAATATCATACAAGCATGGACTCCAAATCTTGTCCTTATTTAAGTATGCGACAGCGGAAGCTCTTAATAATCACCTGAGAATAAACATGCTTAAAACGTCAACAAAAATGTTGGTGAGTTATAGGTTTAACCTATATATATCAAATCGTAACAATAGACCACAAGATTTCATATTTCAATACACATCCCATACATAGAGATAAAAATCATTCATATGGTGAACACCTGGTAACCGACAATAACAAGATGCATATATAAGAATATCCCCATCATTCCGGGACACCCTTCGGATATGATATAAATTTCGAAGTACTAAAGCATCCGGTACTTTGGATGGGGTTTGTTAGGCCCAATAGATCTATCTTTAGGATTCGCGTCAATTAGGGTGTCTGTTTCCTAATTCTTAGATTACCAGACTTAATAAAAAGGGGCATATTCGATTTCGATAATTCAACCATAGAATGTAGTTTCACGTACTTGTGTCTATTTTGTAAATCATTTATAAAACCTGCATGTATTCTCATCCCAAAAATATTAGATTTTAAAAGTGGGACTATAACTCACTTTCACAGATTTTTACTTCGTCGGGAAGTAAGACTTGGCCACTGGTTGATTCACGAACCTATAACAATATATACATATATATCAAAGTATGTTCAAAATATATTTACAACACTTTTAATATATTTTGATGTTTTAAGTTTATTAAGTCAGCTGTCCTCGTTAGTAACCTACAACTAGTTGTCCACAGTTAGATGTACAGAAATAAATCGATAAATATTATCTTGAATCAATCCACGACCCAGTGTATACGTATCTCAGTATTGATCACAACTCAAACTATATATATTTTGGAATCAACCTCAACCCTGTATAGCTAACTCCAACATTCACATATAGAGTGTCTATGGTTGTTCCGAAATATATATAGATGTGTCGACATGATAGGTCGAAACATTGTATACGTGTCTATGGTATCTCAAGATTACATAATATATAATACAAGTTGATTAAGTTATGGTTGGAATAGATTTGTTACCAATTTTCACGTAGCTAAAATGAGAAAAATTATCCAATCTTGTTTTACCCATAACTTCTTCATTTTAAATCCGTTTTGAGTGAATCAAATTGCTATGGTTTCATATTGAACTCTATTTTATGAATCTAAACAAAAAAAGTATAGGTTTATAGTCGAAAAAATAAGTTACAAGTCGTTTTTGTAAAGGTAGTCATTTCAGTCGAAAGAACGACGTCTAGATGACCATTTTAGAAAACATACTTCCACTTTGAGTTTAACCATAATTTTTGGATATAGTTTCATGTTCATAATAAAAATCATTTTCTCAGAATAACAACTTTTAAATCAAAGTTTATCATAGTTTTTAATTAACTAACCCAAAACAGCCCGCGGTGTTACTACGACGGCGTAAATCCGGTTTTACGGTGTTTTTCGTGTTTCCAGGTTTTAAATCATTAAGTTAGCATATCATATAGATATAGAACATGTGTTTAGTTGATTTTAAAAGTCAAGTTAGAAGGATTAACTTTTGTTTGCGAACAAGTTTAGAATTAACTAAACTATGTTCTAGTGATTACAAGTTTAAACCTTCGAATAAGATAGCTTTATATGTATGAATCGAATGATGTTATGAACATCATTACTACCTTAAGTTCCTTGGATGAACCTACTGGAAAAGAGAAAAATGGATCTAGCTTCAATGGATCCTTGGATGGCTCAAAGTTCTTGAAGCAAAATCATGACACGAAAACAAGTTCAAGTAAGATCATCACTTGAAATAAGATTGTTATAGTTATAGAAATTGAACCAAAGTTTGAATATGATTATTACCTTGTATTAGAATGATAACCTACTGTAAGAAACAAAGATTTCTTGAGGTTGGATGATCACCTTACAAGATTGGAAGTGAGCTAGCAAACTTGAAAGTATTCTTGATTTTATGAAACTAGAACTTTTGGAATTTATGAAGAACACTTAGAACTTGAAGATAGAACTTGAGAGAGTTCAATTAGATGAAGAAAATTGAAGAATGAAAGTGTTTGTAGGTGTTTTTGGTCGTTGGTGTATGGATTAGATATAAAGGATATGTAATTTTGTTTTCATGTAAATAAATCATGAATGATTACTCATATTTTTGTAATCTTATGAGATATTTCATGCTAGTTGCCAAATGATGGTTCCCACATGTGTTAGGTGACTCACATGGGCTGCTAAGAGCTGATCATTGGAGTGTATATACCAATAGTACATACATCTAAAAGCTGTGTATTGTACGAGTACGAATACGGGTGCATACGAGTAGAATTGTTGATGAAACTGAACGAGAATGTAATTGTAAGCATTTTTGTTAAGTAGAAGTATTTTGATAAGTGTATTGAAGTCTTTCAAAAGTGTATAAATACATATTAAAACACTACATGTATATACATTTTAACTGAGTCGTTAAGTCATCGTTAGTCGTTACATGTAAGTGTTGTTTTGAAACCTTTAGGTTAACGATCTTGTTAAATGTTGTTAACCCAATGTTTATAATATCAAAAGAGATTTTAAATTATTATATTATCATGATATTATGATGTACGAATATCTCTTAATATGATATATATACATTAAATGTCGTTACAACGATAAACGTTACATATATGTCTCGTTTCAAAATCATTAAGTTAGTAGTCTTGTTTTTACATATGTAGTTCATTGTTAATATAATTAATGATATGTTTACATATAATAATGTCATGTTAACTATATATAACCATATATATGTCATCATATAGTTTTTTACAAGTTTTAACGTTCGTGAATCACCGGTCAACTTGGGTGGTCAATTGTCTATATGAAACCTATTTCAATTAATCAAGTCTTAACAAGTTTGATTGCTTAACATGTTGGAAACATTTAATCATGTAAACATCAATCTCAATTAATATATATAAACATGGAAAAGTTCGGGTCACTACAATTTAACCCCTTCCCACACTTAAGATCTTGCAATGCCCTCATTTGCAAGAAATCAGTAACATTTTAAATTATTGAGGGTGATTAGCGTAGAAAAACGATTAAATTTTACCCAAGTTTCCAAACATATTGCCGTTTGTTTGTTGAATGATAAATGGTGCACATCATTTGTTCATTCCGTCTTGTTGTTACATCACATTTGTTTTTCATTTTGTCATCAAAATTAGTATCTTTTGCTGAACTTAATGCCAGTCTCTGAAAATGCGCTGTTTTACCCTGATGTATACAATTGACAATATACATACATACAAATATAAACATGCATGGTAATTTGAAATGGGACTTAAAATCCCACTTTCAAATCAAATATGAAATATTAGTACAATATAATAAAAATATTAAACATTACAATAAAAGTATCAATATTTGTATGCTTAAACATAAATAAATAAAAATAATAAAAAGATAAAAATCATAAAAATCACCAACGGAACTATATCAATCTGGATAGGGGTTCCAGTTCATGTCATCGGTCGGGTTCCATGGTTGGTGATAGGTGTACTGGTAGGCCTGGTTAGGGTCGTAGAGAGTATATGGTGGTCTCATCTCGGGTTGGTGTGGAGGATAGTAAGCAGGTCGGGTCGGTACGTAGTGATCCTGAGGTGATAGCCGACTCATGATCTGACGCTGATGATAGTCCCATCTATCATGCTGTCGTTGCTTAGAATGCTCGTACTCATTCCGGGCTTGCCACTGCTCGTACCGTCTATGTCTCTCCTCGTTTGTCATTTCTTACCTCATCTACACGCTGGTAGACGTCAGTCATAGCCTGCCTAATGACATCCCTAATGTCATCTGCTTCCTCCATTTCCTCATCTGAACCTCTCTCTACCTGAGGATGATTACCAACATATGGTATTGCCTGATTGCGTCTGCTCTTTAATACCTTAGCACCCTGATAGACCCTCAATCCTAAAGGCTCAACCTGTTCCCTACATACCAAAAGTGGACCCCCTTGATCCCTATCTACACCCAAATACTCTCCAATGAGAGTAACAAAAATACCTCCTCCTATTATTCCCCCTTCCTGTATTCCTTCCACCATCTTAGATAAATAAAAACAACACAGTAAGGGATATTAACAAAGCCTCTTGGGTCTCGAATACGCTTTAGGTAAAATAAATCATGTAAGGTCATTTTCTCCTTGTTGTGACCTCTCTGTGTAATCGAGTTAGCCAGAAATCTATGAATTATACGAAGTTCGGCTTTGTTAATATGTAAGTAGGTATGTGTTCCTGCCCGCCCAAAAACATTAAAATCTGACATACGCCTCCAGACGGCATTAGCATCAAAATTCCTATCTACCCTTTCACTATGATAAATCAAATTCATATAATCGGGTAGTAGTAATTCAGTGGGCGTATATATCTGTAAAGCCCTGGCCATGTCCAGCATGGACATCCTGTACATCCTACGGCCAAGTATAAATCTAAGAAAACTTCTATCATCTAACCTATCTACATCCGCATTTAACGCTATAGTACTCATAAGCTCAACACACCATTCCTTATATACAGGTCTACGAATGGTGAATAAACGTTTCCAATCGGGAAAAAAAGAGCTGCCATACCTTTGGATCAGATGGAGTCTAACTCGGTTAGCTAGTTGGACTCTTTCCAAAGGATCCCAATCGATTACCCTTGGCACTTCTACATTTTTCGGTACCAGTTTGAATTTGTTACTTTGATATGATGGGTAATCTCTCCAAATCCGATCAAATCTCAGATTAGGATGCAACTGTTCTTCATGAATCGTTGGGTGTTATACTATTGGATGCATCGGAAATACTATGAAGGCATCAACATAATCTTGTTGCGGATCATAATAAGGTACGTGTTGATCAGGTTGTTGTTGTTGTCCCTGTTGTTGCTCCTGTTCAGGTTCATATTGCATTTCTGGTTCAGGTTCTGGTGCAGATTGTCTAGATGATGATGATACACCATCAGTATTGGTAAATCTCTGCAAAACACATTAAACACAAATTTTGTGCATCCAAATATGTATTAGTGTTAGCAAAATAACAACTTGAAACAATTACAATAACTTGTTTAATCAAAATTAAACTTATACACATTTTCACAATTTTAACAATTCTACACTTTTTCAAATAAGCATATATGAAAATGTTTACAAAGTTCATAAGCATTCAACTCAAATAACATGTTAAAACAACCATTACTAGCAATTAAACAAGTTTCAAATGGCATTTACATCAATTTAATCAAGTTCATGAATTTTAGACCTAAAAAGTCCACTTTAATTCTCAAAAATCATGTTTAGGATCAAAGTTTGGATCATTTAGCTACCTAAACATGTTACACTACTTAATTTAGCAATAATTCATGAAAAAAATGGCCATAACCTGTTTATATCAAAAAGCCCCAAATTGCTCAAGAACACAAACCCCAGATTCCTAAAAATTTTGAAGTTTTTGGCTTCAAATCATGTTAAATAGCATCAATCTAGGTTATACATGCATAATATACTAACAATTTAACTCTAATTACACTAGAAATTAACAAAATCAAATTAGGAAAATTTATAGCTCAAGAACACTAAAAATCAAATTTAAAGAGGTTTAGGGGTGAAATTGTTACCCTTCTTGATAAACTTCTTATCAAATTCATGATTAGAGCGGATTATAGCGAGAAATTTGGTGAAAAATTGATGAAATTAGGGTGATATGTGTGTGTGTTTTCGTATATGTGTGTGTTTGTGGAAGGCATTAGCAGCAGCTCGATGAGCTTATTAATCTGTCCAGATTTTCTTGGCCATGCGATCGCATGGCTTTGCTGTGCAATTCCCATGCGATCGCATGGGGGTCTATTGTTTTTTTTTTTTTTTTTTTTTTTTTTTTTTTTTTTTATAAAACCTTTTACTTTTAACACAAAATAATTAAATTAAATTTTAAAATTTTGCTTTCCTTTTTAGGACGAGGTTGTTTCGGATCGTTGTCCTAGTCCGTCCATCGACAAAATTTTAAAATTTGTCATTTTTAAGCGCGGTTTTAAAAGCAAAGATTTTTGGGTTTTTTTAAATGTTTTTGGCATACCTTAATATTTAACATTAATATTAATTTTAATAATAATAACAAAACTTAGCCATAATAAAAATAATAATAAAGATAATAATATCAATAATATTAATATCATAATAATAATAATATTAATAAGAATAATGACAATAACAATTTTAAATAACATAATAATTCTAGTAACCAATTTAACAATAATACATTTAATAATTCTAATAATAATTTTTACTAATGCAATGATACTAATAAATATAAATTTAACTTTTATCTTTAGTCATCATGAAAATAATAATAATCATATTAATAACTATATTCTATTTTGTAATTACATGTATTAGTATTACATTTTATCAATTATGTAATACTATAATATATATACATTGAATATTCAATATTTTTATATATAATAGTATTCATACAATCAATAATTTTTGTATCTCAAATATATATATATATATATATATATATATATATATATATATATATATATAAATATAAATATATATAATATACTTTTAATAATAATTATACATAGAACTCGTATCTATACATATAGACTCATTTTGAATTTATATAATAGTTTTGTATTTTGTTTTACATATTTAATTTATTTTGTATTTTATTATTTCCAATTATTATATATATTTACATTTTATATATATATACATATATATATATATATATATATATATATATATATATATATATATATATATATATATATATATATTAAATTACATATTTATTTATAAACTAATTGTTCGGGAATCATCGGGCACAGTCAGAGGGTAATTGGTTATATTAACTGTGTTACAAAATTTTCGAGACTCACTATTACAGACTTTGCATATAGTATCGGAAACATATAAAGATCAAGTTTAAATTTGGTCAGAAATTTCCGGGTCGTCACAGTACCTACCCGTTAAAGAAATTTCGTCCCGAAATTTGAGTGAGGTGGTCATGGCTAACAATAAAAATATTTTCATGACGAATATGAGCTGATAAATAGAGTTTTATCATTAACGAGTAATATGGATTAAAACAATTCAATTATTCGAAGTGTGTGAGTGAAGTTATCACAAAAGATTGAGATAGTGATTTAACTTTTGACATAATCACAATGGAATTCCGGAATTCAAGGGATATATAAAGAAAATCTTCGAAATCTAAAAGATTTAATCCTTCGGCGAATAAGGAAATTAAGATCTCTATAATTAAATACGGTGATCTACCACGATTAATCTGTCTATTATTTTCATTATAAATTAAGCTCTTCCGTTCCATTATTCTCACCATTTCTATACTTTCTTTCTTAGTTCATACATCCAAAAGATCGTGAAAATGCTTAATTTAATTCTAATCCTTGATATTTTCCTAATTATCTTTTCCGTCATTCTTCCTTTCAATCTTCCACCAGAAAAATCTGTTTACTTTCACTATTACCTTGGAATGATACTATTCTTAATTCTACCGTGTTTTTATATTGCTATTCGTATTAATATCCATGGTTTGTAACCTTCGTGTTGTTATTGGGATTTATATTTTCTCTTATATTTTGGAGCTCTTTACCTTTTTATTATCCTCTCGATCTCTAGTAAAGCGAGTAATGGTCCAGAATTCGTAAGTATGGAGTTTCGAATGAACTTAATGTTCTAAAAGAGAAAGAATGTAATAGAACGATTTGATTTGTCAAATTACCAGAATCACTGAGAATAGATAGAACTATCAAGAATATATTTTCTTGATACGTTCAGAAGTTAAGCAGAATGAAAAAGTTATGTAACATGGCACGTGATGACGTTATGGTCTGTGAATCATCACGTTTCATTAGAGACTCAGAATGACTTACTGTAATATAATCACATTGATCAAGTGTCATTATATTATACTAACTTATGCATCAATTCCTAACATTACTTCAATAACATTCATATTTTAAGCTCGAAAGTTTACAGAATATAGAAACTAACAGTTTCTATATGATGTAACACTGATAGCACGAAGAGATTATAGATTTCAGATAAGAATAGTTATAAAAATATCTTCAGAAATATGGAGGATATTTATAATGAAAGATACGATGATATCTTGGAATTTCTAATATCGAAGGATGGTGAAGAAAAATTTGTCCGTAAGAGTTTGGAATTAGAAGCAAGGTATTCGCTAAAGATTTCATCAGAAACAGAATCATCAGGATTCTTTATGTACAAGTTTAGTCCTTGTGATTTGTTCAGAGTCTCCTTTATAGTTTGTTCAATCCATTTTTTCAGTACAAATTTTCCATTGAGTGTTTCCATCACTCCATTATTTATCATTAAACTTTTGACTGTTAAGGCAGTCTTCAGTTTCACTGTTTCATCAGCTCTTTCAAAGTTCAATGTATTGATTAGTAGGCTGGGTGCTTTTCAGAATTTTCAGAATGGAAGATCATAATTCTAAGAGATACATGTTATATGTATACCTATAACTGTTGATGTAGATATGCTGCGAGATTTCAAAATACTGATTGCTGATTCGTGGTAACTGGTAAGGCAATTATCGTTACAAAACGCGGATGAGTATGATAGGGTTTTAATGAACGAATATAATAGTTCTTTGGAGTGACTTAAGTTAATGAGTAATGAAGTTGCTGGTAAGTTTACTGCTAATGTAGTGGTATATAAAAGGTTTCCCCGACAACGATGACGAAAGGCAGACTTATATATCAAGGCTATAATAAAGCTAATCCAAATGAAAGTCGAAGTTGACTTGCTGAAGTTGTGACAAAATTTGCTAATTTGGAAAGAGATTGCAAAGTTATTTTTGGTAATAACAACGTTAAAGGAATTAGTACAGCTACGTGTTAAACGTTTACTCAGTTTCCGAGAGTTTTTTAGGTGTATAACTATATGTATTAATCTTTTCTTCCGTAGGTAAAGTGCGGTTGGTTCATCCTTTCGATTGAGGTGTTTTCAAAAATCATGAAAGGTTTGAACGCAGATTGTAATCGTCATGATACAAATGAGGCTTATGATGAGATCAAATGGCAAACTTGAAGAAATGTTTAGTTTCTTATGTTATAATGAATATTTTAATTCATTTTAATTGTCCAATGTTATTAGTCCACAGTCGATAGTCCACAGTAACAGTCCAATAATTCATATATATATATATATATATATAGTTTAATATATAATATTCGAATTAATTAATACGTATCGTGACCCGTGTACATGTCTCAGACTCGATCACAACTCAAACTATATATATTATTGTAGAATCAACCTCAATCCTGTATAGCTAACTCCATCATTACTGCATATAGAGTGTCTATGGTTATTCTAAATAATATATATAGATGCGTCGACATGATATGTCAAAACCTTGTATACGTGTCCCGATATTTAAAGTGCGTAAAATAAATAACAGAAATTAAATGATAATAAGTAAAGTTGCGAGAATTAAATTGCGATAATCAAATGTACAATAAGGAATTAACAGTTAGCTAGGAACAGTTAGCTAGGATTTTGTTAGCGTGGATTCTTAAGAAAATTTCTCATAGTTAATTTGTTTGTTTCTAACAAATTTTATTTTGTCCAATGTTTTCTTCATTATGCCACTTGTCGGATTCCGATAGGTCAAAATCCAAATATGAAATTGAATGAAAATGGTTATTCTGTGATGAACGGATACGTATCCGTGGATGTAAGTAGGATAGTAAATGACTGTTGAATCAGAATTTAAGAATGTACAATGTAACTTATTAATGTGAAATCTAAATATTCCTCGGGTATTACCTATCCGTTAAAATATTTTCACCATTAACAGTTTGTACGAAAGAATTTTTAGTTACAATCTTTATGAAAAATATACTTACATATATATTTTCCTCAGATGAAATCATGAATTTAATGAGTTAATATGATATTAACTCATCTGTTTCACCGTTAGAACAAGAATATATAATCTCTAAAACATTAGAGATTACATAATCGCCATGTCGAACGAAGATAAATGATGTAGAACGTCATGTAGAACGATGATTATACTCGAGGTACAGAATGAGATGTTGAGGCATAGATTGTTGATGGTACGGGTGCTGCTACTGATGTACTGTTGGTGAAGGTGATGTTGCTGAAGCTGGTATGTTTTGCACCATACTTTCCAAGGCTACAACTAGGGCACGAATCTCGTTGACTTATTACTCCGGAATGATTGTCGGTAGGAACGAGCGAATGAATAAGGTTTAGAATTTTAAATAGAATATAATCGGGGCAAGATACTCTGGAAGTGAGTCTAAAAGTGGTGTTTTGAATGGGTTCGCCGCAAAGTGCTTCAGGTTCTTCGTCAAGAGGTGTATTCGGTTGGTGGAAGGGATCGCCTTCTTCGAGTTTCCATCGGTTAAGTCATCTACGAACCCATCAGATGAATTGGGGATGGCTGATTGGTTGATACATTCTGGTGACACTGCTTTCGGAGCTTAGGTGAATATCCATGTCAGAATAGCTGTCGGAATAACTATCGGAATAACTATCGAAATCTGAGGGACTCGAACTGGTGGAGGGATTCATCTCGTACGATCGGATGAAGGATTTTTGATAAGAAATAGATTATAAGATGTAGATTGGTACCCTGCAATACATAATTTACATATGCATATATAATACTAAAATCCCATATGTTACGGAGGAATCTACGGAAGCTGTCAGGCAAAGGTAACACTAACAGATACGTTAAGATATGAATTTATCTATATACTATCTATGCAATAAAGGTAGTAAGACATGTCCAGACTAAGAATGATAAGAAGATAATTTTCTAAGGATGATAAGCAGATGATTTCCGACTAGAAATGATAAGCAAAACTTTTGACATGCAGACACGGTCGAAGTCCAGACTCACTAATGCATCTAAACAACTATCAGTTAGACACCCTAATGCAAGACCTGGTTCGCTAAGACCACCACTCTGATACCAACTGCAGTGACCCGTCCTAATCCTCCTGGACGAAGTCTTCAACATTTGGTTCCATTACGAGGTACTGACTTAAATATGCCATGAACGACTCCATGTAATATGAGCAAATGCACATCGGAAGATTTCTTTCATATCTGAGAATAAACATGCTTAAAAGTGTCAACCAAAAGGTTGGTGAGTTCATAGGTTTATCATAACAATCATTTCAATATATTAATAGACCACAAGATTTCCGTTTATAAATATATGTACACTCGCAAGTGTATAAAAGTATTCTATAAGTTGTTGAGCGCTTCGGTAACCATACTTAACAATTAATGTGGCATATTCCCTTTATTATGAAATATCCCTACACTGTACCAAGTGTAGTAAAAATGAAGTACTATGCAACCGTTTACGATACTAGCGCGACTAGCCCGGTTGGGGTTGTCAAACCCGATAGATCTATCAATAGGATTCGCGCTTACATGTTCTTCCAACATGTAAATATTAGTTACCAAGATATTAGGGAAGATATGCAAGGTGGTACAACTCAACGTAGAATATATTTTAAGTACTTGTGTCTATTTAGTCAAACATAAAAGCAGCGCATGTATTCTCTGCCCAAAAATATATGTTGCAAAAGCAATTAAAAAGGGAGCAAATGAAACTCACCTAATGTATTTTGTAGTAAAAATACGTAGAACGACATTGAACAAGTATAGGGTTGGCCTCGGATTCATGAACCTATATAATTCATATGTATATTAATACATATAATCGTAATTGAACAAATTCATATATTATATCCTTACATTACATTTTATATATATGTAATTTGTGTACATATTTAATTTGATTAGTATTTATATATAGTTATATTAATATATATGTTTGATTAGTATTACATTAAGACTACCTAATTTGTTATATATGAATATTTACATAAAAATTGTTAATATGATTATTACCTACTTATATGTAATATCACTTATAAGTATAGTTTTATATACAACATACTTATCTGGTAAAATAGTTTTAATAGTAGTAATAACGATTGTATTTGATTGTAATGATAGTATTAAATATAAAAATACTGATAATAATATTAATTATAGTAATAATAATAGTAATAATATTAGTAATAATAATAATGTTACTAGTAGTAGAAATGATAATAATAATATAGTTTTGGTGATAACAAAATGGTAATCATATTAATAATACTTTTGTTAATAATAACAATAATAATACTAATATTTATAGAACGATACCGGTACTAATATTTACGAACATAATACTAATAATACTAATATAAATGTTAAGTGATAATTCTAATACCAACAATAACAATTCTATAATAATAATACTAATAATAATAATAATATTAGTGATGAAAGTACTAATAATTTATAAATGATAATACTAGTAATAATAATGATAATATTATAAATCATATTAATAATCATTTTGTTATTAATAACATCTAACATGATAACCATAATAACAATTTATAATAATGATCATAGTAAAAATAATAAATATAAATATAATAATAATAATAATAATAATAAAAATATAATGACTACCTCAAAGTATAAGCATCTTAATAGAATTGTCACAGACAAGGCTCGAACCCCCGACCTCTCGCATACCCGAAAACTCCTTAACCATTCAGGCCGTGGCCTATTTTCTATTTTATAAACCCATCTGATTATATATAACCCATATAACCTGTTACCTATCTTCTTCTCTAGGAACCCAGATCGACTAAAACTATGATTGATCATATAAATAATTTAAACATTTTCTTTAAAAGCCTAGCTGAAACAGAAATCAATTTTGGCCATGATTGGGATTAATTAACAAGAAAAAAAAAATAAATAAAAATAAGCTATAACAGCTCGTTCATGAACAAGAAGAACCTTAAATCATTTTTCAAATTCTAGGTTGTTTTAGACAAAATTTACAACATGAATTATGCTCCAAAACTTTATTATAAACTTTCTAAACCCTTAATTGTTCCTAAAATATAAAACTGAATTCTAATTTCTTTAAGAACAGAAACGTTTGACTTTAAAAAAATAAGTTTGACTGTTGAAATTCGAATTCAAAAGACGAAATTGGGGTTTGAAAACTTACAGACAAATTGAACATAATATTTCTAACAATACTGCATTGATAGATTTTTAAATTTGATACGAAATCGAAATTTTGGAAAAATAGAGCAAGAACAGGGAAAATAAGCTGTATATCATTTTCTGTTTTTAATTCGAATGTAAAAGCAGAAGACTATAAAAAGGTCGATTGATATTATTACCTCTACTTTCATTCAATTACAATTTGTTTTATAGTTTAACAGGCTCGACAAGAATTTGACAGGAAATCTATCGTACAAAATGAAATAAGAATCGATAGGGATGGTTAACAAATTTTGTCAATTACTGTAATGGATTCCAATTCTTGAATTCAGCTAAGAGGCAGAAGACAAATTCAAACACTGTTTTGTTGATTGCTGCATAAACAGATTAAAAAAAATATCGATTATGGATGTAAACCGTGACCAGCGTATTTATATTTATCTATGCATATATTCATATATGTATATATAACTATGTATATACTCGTATAATATATATCTATATCTGTTTATCTGTATATGAATATATTTGTATTTTATACATTAAGGAAACAAAATATTATTAAATATACAAACCTTAATATTTAACATTAATATTAATTTTAATAATAATAACAAAACTTAGCCATAATAAAAATAATAATAAAGATAATAATATCAATAATATTAATATCATAATAATAATAATATTAATAAGAATAATGACAATAACAATTTTAAATAACATAATAATTCTAGTAACCAATTTAACAATAATACATTTAATAATTCTAATAATAATTTTTACTAATGCAATGATACTAATAAATATAAATTTAACTTTTATCTTTAGTCATCATGAAAATAATAATAATCATATTAATAACTATATTCTATTTTGTAATTACATGTATTAGTATTACATTTTATCAATTATGTAATACTATAATATATATACATTGAATATTCAACATTTTTATATATAATAGTATTATACAATCAATAATTTTTGTATCTAAATATATATATATATATATATATATATATATATATATATATATATATAATATACTTTTAATAATAATTATACATAGAACTCGTATCTATATATATAGACTCATTTTGAATTTATATAATAGTTTTATATTTTATTTTACATATTTAATTTATTTTGTATTTTATTATTTCCAATTATTATATATATTTACATTTTATATATATATATATATATATATATATATATATATATATATATATATATATATATATATATATATATATATATATATATATATATATATATATATATATATATATATATATTAAATTACATATTTATTTTAAATCTAATTGTTCGTGAATCATCGGGCACAGTTAGAGGGTAATTGGTTATATGAACATGGTTACAAAATTTTCGAGACTCACTATTACAGACTTTGCTTATAGTATCGAAAACATATAAAGATCAAGTTTAAATTTGGTCAGAAATTTCCGGGTCGTCACACACAATACTGTATTTTGTAGTAAAAATATGCATACGACGATACTGAACAATGCAGGGTTGGCCTTGGATTCACGAACCTATACAATTTGTATATATATATTAAAACATATAATCGTAACTAAACAAATTTATTTATTATATCTTAATTTATATATTATATATATTTAATTTGTGTATATATTCAAAATGATTAATATCATTATAGTTATATATAGGTATATATGTTTAGTGTTAGAGTAAAAATGCCTAAATTGTTATATATGAGTATTTCTAAAATAATTTGTTAATATAATTAATATGTACTTATAATAATATTTTTAAAACTTTTATTTTTATCTTCATAATACTTTTAATAATAATTATAATACTTTTTTTTTAAAATTGATAACTTTAAATAAATGGTTAGTAGTGATAATAAGTTTTAATAATAATAATAGCACTGTTAATAAGTATATTAATAATAATAATAATGATAATGTTAAGATAGTACTTATAACAATAATAATGATAATAATGATATTACAAATTTTAAATGTATTACTATACTAAATGAAATGATACTAATATCCATATCAATGAATAACAATACTTTTATTATTTTCATAATAATACTAATAATATTCATAATTGTACCTAATATTATAATAATGATAATAAATGATAACTTTTATAGATATACCTATTTTAGTAACAATAATAATAATAATTGTTAGAATACTTATAATGATAACAATAATTAATATCAACAACAACAATTAATAATAATAACAATAATAATAATAATTAATAATAATAATAGTAATAAAAATAACTATAACAAAAAGAAAAACTACCTTAGAAGCTTATCTAAAAAGATTTGTCCCAAGCCGGACTCGAACCCATGACCACTCGCTCATACAACACGCACCCTAACCATCTGACCATTCCAGTTTTGCTGATATAAACCCAAACTCAAACCTATTAACCTATTTCTTCTGTTTCAATTTCATCTTCCCCTTTTCATCTTAATCTACCAAAAATCAAACAACACCCTATATCAGTGAATTTAAGGTTTTAATTATGTCTTGATAGTGAAACATAATTGACCTGATTAACTGTTTTGATTAATAATATCATGAAAAAGAAAAAAAAATATAAATAAATTGTTGTAAAAAAAAACACGCGTATGAACTCGAAGTTTAATCTCGATTTTGAAAGTGTTTTAGCTCATGATTTCCAAATGAAAAAGATTCTAAATAGTTATTAGAAACTACCTGGATCATCAATTAAACTTAAAACACCAAAATAAGCTCGAATTTGACGATGAACAATTACTTTGACTTTTTGAAATTAAACTTTGACTCCAAAATTGAAATTCGATAGGATAATTTGGACCTTGATACTTTCCAGATAGTTTTATTGAAAGATTTATAACCTAACTGCAATAAAGGTTTTTGAAATTATACACGAACTCGATGTTTTGTAAAAATTAATCAAGAACAGAGGGTACGTGGTGTGATCTTCAAATTGACTCTTGATTTTGCTGCTTTTAAATCGAATTACATTAGTAGAGTACTATATGGATGTTAACAGATATACCTACAGCTAATGTAACACAATTAGCATTTGTTTGCTAGTTCAATTGGTTCGACAATATTGATTCTGTCAGAAGAAAAATCAAGACAAATACAATCGATCCAAATTTGATTTTGTTTGTTAATATGACTAATTTGTGATGATTTGTACTGTTTACAGTTATAAAACACTTTAGGAAATAGTTTGATAACGAGTTAAAACAGATTCGTACGAATGATTCATTTTTTATAGATTATATTCTATTAATATAAATAATTACATAATATATTAATATTAATTTTTAATACTGTTTATAATATTTAATAATAATAATAAAAATACTGATATTAATATTTATTAGTAATATTGTTTTTAGTGATATTTAAAAATAATAATAATAATATTGATAATAAAATATCAATACTAACAATAATAGAATTAATAATAATAATATTGAAATAATACTTAGTGTTAATATTTAGTGATATCAATACTAATACTCTTTATACTAGTAATCATATTCTAATGTTAGTTATAAGAATAACAATAATTTTTATTAATCATTTTAATACAAATGATAATAATAATAATAGTAATATTAATAATAATATTGATGATGTTATAAAGATACTACTAATAATAATATTTATAAAAATATCAAAATAATACTTAATAATTATGATAAGAGTAGTAATAATAATAATTTTAATGAAATTGACAGTAATAATATTATTAATGATAATAATAATAATAATGATTTTTAATGATAAAAGTAATAATAATATCTGAAAATTATACAAATAATAATTAAGATATATCATGTTATTTGTATCAAATTTCATATCTATATTTTTATATTACAATTAATAATATTAATAATACATATATTAATATTAATGGAAGTAATAATATTAATAATAATATAACATTTACCTTAACTTGTAATTAGATATATTAATATTCTAATTTATTAATTATATAATATTTACTAGTTATGCAATATATATATATATATATATATATATATATATATATATATATATATATATATATATATATATATATATATATATATATATATATATATTCATTTTAGTAGTAACTTAACTATTCTATTAATTATTTCCTATCATATTTTATGTATTTAATTCTAATGCTTAAATTATATTTTATAATTTCAACCTAATACATATACTTATATTTATATATATGTACATATTTATTTACAACTTTTGTTTGTGATGTGACGACCTGGAAATTTCTGACCAAATTTAAACTAAATCTTTAATTAATTTCGACACGATAAGCAAAGCCTGTAATGTTGAGTCTCAAAATTTTTGAACTGTTTTAAAATATTCATTTAACCTTTGAATACTCCCGATGATTCACGAATAATTATGTGAAAATAAATATGTAAATATAAATATGTATGTATGTATATATATATATATATATATATATATATAAATATAAACACAAAGTATATATATAATGAATTGACATAATAAAATACAAATTTAACATTTGAATTAAATAGGTAAACAATATACAAAATAATCAAACTGTTATTAGAATGAGTCTATACAAACATGATTCCTGTATACAATAAATATTGTAATGTATATAAATTATATAAATATTAAATAAGTTATAAGAATTGCATAATTTATAATGTGTAATATATGTATTAAATTTAATTACAAGTTAAATATATATATATATATATATATATATATATATATATATATATATATATATATATATATATATATATATATATATATATATATATATATATATATATATGAGATTTGATAAGCATAAGTTGTTATATCAATATTATTAGTATTACTTTCATTATTATTAATATTAATGTTAAAAATAATATTAATATATGTATGATATATATAAAAAAATAATAAAAGTTGAAACATACAAACTTATCTACAAATTTAAAATATTACATTATTATTAAAAGTATAATTATTATGATAGTTATTATTAATATTAATTGTATTATTTTTTTTACTCTTAATATATTATCAATATTACAATTATTATTAACTTTTTATTTATATTAATATTAATATTATTATTATTATTAATTATTAATTATTATTTATAATATTTTAGACAATGCCAGATATATATAACGCATATCAGATACCTAAAGATTTGTCATCTTCACTTTATCTTTTCTATTATTCTCGTGAACATGGGTAGAATTTTCTTCGCAGCTAAACAACAAATAACTCAATTATTTATGTTATACGATCCTTCAATCAGTGTTAAATATTATCTATTATTATTATTATTATTCAAGTTGGAAGATTAAAAGAATTAAATTGAATAAACAGAAAGACCTCGTTCCTTCTGTTCTTCAACTCATAACTTCATAAATCGATTTCTAACCTTTTTCAAAAATGTAAAATTGTAGTTCTGTTAGGAATTACTCATTGAAACTATCTGGAAAGTTTCAATTGCTAATTATTAAAATCAAGCACGAATTTTGGAGTCAAAGTTATCTTGAAAAAGTCAACAGTCGAGTTCTTCAGCAAAATTCGAGTTCAATTCGAAATATTGGATCAAATTGAGGGTACATTTAGTTTATACGTTTATTATTATTATTATTATTATTATTATTATTATTATTATTATTATTATTATTATTATTATTATTATTATTACTAATGTTATAAAATTAGTATTATTATTAGTAGGATTGTTATTATTGTTATTATTATTATTAACTAGTATTATTGTTAAATGTAATTGTGATTATCATTATCTCAATGTTATCAATAACTTAGTTATTATTAATAGAATGTATTATCATTATTATGATTATTATTATTAGTGTTATTATGAAATATAACACAAAATATTATTATTTTCATTAATAGTAGTATTATATCATCTTATAAGTATTAGTATTATTACTATTAGGTGTTATAAATATATTGATTACTATAATTATTATTATTATTAAACAAAGTATAGTTATTAACAATATCATTATTATAATTAATATTATCATTTTAATAAAGTTATTATTAATGTTATTAGTAAATTATTAATATCAAAACTATCAATTTTTTTAAACAAATAAATATTTTGTACTTAAAATACACTTACTACACATACTAAAATTATATTAAAATTCCATATAATTACATATATCAACTTTATTAATATTAGTTACATAAATACATACAAATAACAAAACTATCGATTTTTTTTTAAGTATAACATTTAAACAATCATGTATATAAATATGGATATATTAATATAACTATATGAATATTAACCATTTTAAATATATACACAAATTAATTATATGAAATAAAGATATAATAAATAAATTTGTTCGGTTATGATTATATGTATTAATAAATGAAATTATGTGATTTCCATTATATGTATTAATAAATATACAAATGATATAGGTTCGTGAATCCGAGGCCATCCCTATATTGTTCAATATAGTCATATGTATTTTTACTACAAAATACATTAGGTGAGTTTCATTAATCCTTTTTTAAATGCTTTTGCAATATATATATTTTTGGGACTGAGAATACATGCGCTGCTTTTATAAATGCTTTACGAAATAGACACAAGTAATCGAAACTACATTCTATGGTTGGATTATCTAATCGAATATGCCCTTTTTATTAAGTCTGGTAATCTAAGAATTAGGGAACAGACACCCTAATTGACGCGAACTCTAAAGATAGATCTATCGGGCCCAACAAGCCCCATCCAAAGTACCGGATGCTTTAGTACTTCGAAATTTATATCATGTCCGAAGGAGGATCCCGGAATGATGGGGATATTCAATATGAATCTTGTGAATGTCGGTTACCAGGTGTTCAATCCATATGAATGATTTTTGTCTCTATGCATGGGACGTATGTTTATGAGAAATGGAAATATGAAATCTCGTGGTCTATTAAATTTATGAAATGATTATTTATGTTAAACTAATGAACTCACCAACCTTTTGGTTGACACTTTTTGAAATGATTATTTATGTTAAACTAATGTTCTCAGGTATGAAAGAAATCTTCCGCTGTGCATTTGCTCGTATTAGAGATATTACTTGGAGTCATTCATGACATATTTCAAAAGACGTTGCATTCGAATCATCGAGTTCATCAAGATTTTTATTAAGTCAATTATATTTGGATATATTATGAAATGGTATACATGTTGTCAACTTTCGATATAAAGCAAGATTGTCTTTTCAAAAACGAATGCAATGTTTGTAAAATGTATCATATAGAGGTCAAGTACCTCGCAATGTAATCAACTATTGTAAATCGTTTATAATCGATATGGACTTTGTCCGAATGGATTAGGACGGGTCTTCACAGTTGGTATCAGAGCGGTGGTTTTAGCGAACCAAGTCTACATTAGTGTGTCTAACTGATAAGTCGTTAGGATGCATTAGTGAGTCCGGACTTCGACCGTGTCTGCATGTCAAAAGTTTTGCTTATCATTTCGTGTCGAAAATTACTTGCTTATCATTCTTAGGGAATCACTTGCTTATCATTCTTAGTCTAGACACATTTTACTGCATTGATTGCATGAATAGTGTGTAGACAAAAATTCATATCTTAGCGTATCTACTACTGTAGACTCTGCCTGACAGCTTCCGTAGATTCCTCCAAAACTTATGAGATTTTAGTATTATATATACATATGTAACTGATGTATTGCAGGGTATTAATCTACATCCTATAATTTATTTCTTATCGAAAAGTCCTTCATCTGATCGTACGAGATGAATTCCTCAACCAGTTCGAATTCCTCGGATTCTGACAGCTATTCCGATATGGAGTTTCACCTATCAGCATCACCAGAATGACCCAACCAATCAGGCATCCCCAAGTCATCCGATGGGTTCGTAGTCGACTTAATCAATGGAGACGCGAAGAAGGCGATCCCTTCCACCAATCGAATTTATCTCTTGGCGATGAACCTGAAGCACTTACCGGCGAACCTATTCGTAATACTATTTTCTCTCTCATTTCCCGAATATCTCGTCAAG
Source organism: Rutidosis leptorrhynchoides (assembly GCF_046630445.1). Taxonomy (NCBI): domain Eukaryota; kingdom Viridiplantae; phylum Streptophyta; class Magnoliopsida; order Asterales; family Asteraceae; genus Rutidosis; species Rutidosis leptorrhynchoides. The sequence goes on from NC_092338.1 coordinate 48,805,949, forward strand.
ATTATATTCTATCTAAAATTCTAAACCTTATTCATTCGCTCGTTCCAACCGACAATCATCCCGGAATAATAGAAGAAGTCAACAAACTTCGTGCTCGAAAAATAAATTTGGAGAATATGGTGCAAAACTTACCAGCTTCAGCAACATCACCGACATCAACAGGACCACCAACAATAGCACCCATACCATCAACAATCCATGCCTCAACATCTCATTCTATACCTCGAGTATGATCATCGTTCTACGTATCGTTTGTGACGATCGCTCCAAATCCATATGGACGAACACGTCATTCATTGATTTCATTGCGAGGTATTTGACCTCTATGTGATACGTTTTGTAACATTGCATTCGTTTGAAAAGGTATTTCATAAATGAATATATAAATTCCAGGTTTTTAACATCTGATGATTCCTAGGTATAGACAATCAGCATTTAAATGGTTTACAATAATACATCTGTTGACAATACAGTCAAAATAAGATACATGGTAATGGTTTGGTGAATGCAAGTTTCTTGTATATAGCATGTATGACTCCAAGCAGATAACTTGTATCACGTATGAGCAAACAGCGGAAGACTTCTAGAAACCTGAGAATAAACATGCTTCAAGTGTCAACACAAAGGTTGGTGAGTTCATAGTTTTAATATTACACATAATCCGTATATCAATGTGGATTACAAAAGTTCAGTTGTTTTATTCAAAACGTTTATCATTATGTTTTAAATAAAAGGTGGATCACAAGATTTCAGTTGTTTCATCCGAAACGTTTATCAATCGGTTCTACAAAGTTGAGCACCCTGGTAACTAAACTTTAACGTTTATGTAATTTGTACCCTCTGTATAATCATCTTAATAATACACGCAAACCAACGTATACGCTTCTCAAATAGCATACGTCCGTTAAAAGGCTAGTGCTCTAGCTCGGACGGGGATGTCAAGCCCTATGGATCCATATACTACTACTCGCGCCCACCAGTTCTTATAACTGGCAGTTACTAGTTACCAAAGCTAAGGGATTTTCGGTTCAAACTCAGTGTAGAATTTAGTATGTACTTGTATCCATTGTGTTTAAAATAAAGTGCATGTATTCTCAGCCCAAAATATAGATTGCAAAAGCAATTAAAAAGGGAGCAAGTGAAACTCACGCATATAAATATTGTATATCGGTTAATAAAGCATTTGCATGTATTCTCAGCCCAAAAATGTAGAGAGTAAAAGGGATCTTATGAAACTCACAGTTTAATATTGATATACATTATTGCAGGAAAGCACGTAGACGCATCGGAGATGATAAACACGAGGTTTGATTCACAAAAATACCCCCGAACATTACCCATAACCTCCATGGCAATAACCCATAATTTCCTTAACTCTATCCCGCTTGAAAACATATTTTGAAAGTGACACGCTCATGACCTCGTCGTAGTATTTTAGGTATAATACTAATAATAATAGATTAATATTAATCTTAATAATAATAATAATAATAATAATAATAATAATAATAATAATAATAATAATAAATAAATAATATTACGGAGTATATATATATTTGTGTATGTGTGTGATTTAAATCGAGCGAAAACACTGGAATTTATAGATGTGGCCTGAAATCTGGAGTCATGCGACTCGCATGGAAATGGCCTTCTGGCCATGCGACTCGCATGAGGACCAGGGACAGCTCACATTGTTTTGGCTCCTAGCTTGTCGACATAATAAATAAATATAAATATAATATATATAATTTATATAATTAATTATATATTATATTAAATTCACGTGCATAGTTGACTTGTAATTTTTGTTCCGATAAGTCGTACGTCATCACTCGACTTATGTCCCGGTTCCGGTTTCTCGAACGCATTTTCGTACGCTTAGAAAACTTGCATTTTACATTTCGTGACACGTACCTTTGTCAAAATATAGCCTTAAATTATCCCTTAATTATATCACTCAAAGTGTATCTTAAACTTTCGAGTGTTTTGGTCATTTACTTCTATAAATCATCGTCTCGCTATTTGTTAAAATACATTTTTATAATAGTGTTTTACTGTAGCAAAGTTACTGTAGCAAAGTCAAATTTTACTGTAGCAATTCACTGTAGCAAAGTCAATTTCACTGTAGCAAATAGTGATTTTCGAAAACACTGTAGCATTTTGAGTAATGTGGCAATTTGAAAACACTGTAACAAATTAGTGTTTAACTGGTGCATCTTAAACGCTTTAGTTAACTTATCTAAATATCAATTGAATCAATAAACGAATGTTACTATCGTTTATTATATATATGTATATATCTTTTTAATATACATAAATCAGTTTTTAAATACACATTGGAAGTTATTTATAAATAAATTTTAATAATAAATATTTCAACTTATCATATACATTCAAATAGATATTTAAACCAATAAGTTTAATGTACGGTATCAAACAATTAATACATTGTTACCTTTTCATGTTATAGTATATATGTATCTATTTACATATAATTGTTCGCGAATCGTCGAAAACAACCGAAGGGTATTTAAATATATAAAAGTAATTCAAAAATTTTGAGATTCAGTTTTACAGACTTTGCTTATCGTGTCGGAAATGTTAATCATACAAAGATTAAGTTTAAATTTACTCGAAATTTCTGGGTCATCACATCGTTGTACATTAATTATCTTCGTTCTTCACGGTGATTATGTAATCTCTAAAGTTTTAGAGATTATTCATTCCAGTTCCAAACGAAAATCAAATGAGATTAATATTATATTAACTCATTTAATCCATAATTACATCTGAAGAAAATATATATGTATATGTTTTCATAAAGATTGTAATTAAAAATTCATTTGTACAAACTGTTAATGGTGAAAATATTTTAACGGGTAGGTAATACCCGAGGAATATTTAGATTTCACATTAATAAGTTACACTGTACATTCTTCGAATTTGATTCAACGATCATTTACTATTCTATTTACAACCACCGATATACGTATCCGTTCACTAAAGAATAACTATTTTCATTCAAATTCAATTTGGTATTTGGATTTTGATCTATCAGAATCCAACAAGTGGCATAATGAAGAAATAATGGACACAATAAAAATTGATTAGAAACAGACTAACTAACAATATGAAATTTTGTTAAGAATCCACGCTAACTGTTCCTAGCTAATTGTTCCTAGCTAACTGTTAATTTCTTATTACATTTATTTATCGCAATTTATTTATCGCAGTTTATTTATCGCAATTTAATTATCGCAATTTTATTTATCGTTATTTAATTTCTGTTATTTACTTTACGCATTTAATTTATCGTCATTTAATTTCTGTTATTTATTTTACGCACTTTAAATATCGGGACACGTATACAAGGTTTTGACATATCATATCGACGCATCTATATATATTATTTGGAATCACCATAGACACTCTATATGCAGTAATGATCGAGTTCTCTATACAGGGTTGAGGTTGATTCTACAATAATATATATAGTTTGAGTTGTGATCGAGTCTGAGACATGTACACGGGTCACGATACATATTAATTAATTCGAATATTATATATTAAACTATATATGAATTGTTGTACTACAAATTGTGGACTATGAACTGTGGAATAATGACATTGGATAATTAAAATGAATTAAAATATTGATTATAACATATGAAACTAAACATCTCTTCAAGTTTGCCACTTGATTTCAACTTAAACCTCATTTGTATCTTGATGATTCCAATCTGCGTTCAAACTTTCATGATTCTTGAAAACACCTCAATCGATAAGATGAATTAACCGCACTTCATCTACGGAAGGAAAGAGTTATGGATATAATTATGCACCCGAGAAACTCTCGGCAACTGAGTAAAAGTTTAACACGTAGCCGCGTCAGATCCTTTGGCATTTATTAGAAGAAAAAAAAAATAACTTTGCGATCCCTTTTCAAAGTAGCCAATTTTGTCACATCTCTAGCAAATCAACTTTGACTTTTCATTCGAAGTAGCCTTACTATAATCCTGATATATACAATTACCCTTTCGATGCCGGAGAATTCTTTTATATTCTACCATATTACCAATAGACGTACCAGCAACCTCGTTGCTTTTTAGCTTAAATCTCTATGACAAAATTATTATATTTATTCATCGAAACACTATCATATACTCATCCGCATCTTGTAACGAGAACTACCATAACAATTACCGGGAATCAGCAATCAGTACTTTGAAAACTCACAGCATATCTACATCAACAGTTATATGTATGACATTTATCTCTTAGAATTATGATCTCTCATTCTGAAATTCTGAAAAGCACTCAGTCACAAATAAATACTCTGAATGTTGAAAAAGCTGAATGAAGCAGCAGAAATCATAAACAACCGTAAATGACCTTAATCATCGAAAGTTTGATGATAAAGAATATTATGTTGGAAAAGCTCAGAAAAGTTGGAACCAAAAAAAAAAAAAAAAAAACGGATTGAGCTAACCATGAAGGAGACCAAAGACAAATACAAGGACCATACCCTATACTCAAAGAATCCAGATAATTCTGGATCCGTTGAAATCTTTAGAGAATATCTTGCTCCGAAGTCATGTTAAAATCTTGCGGAAAATCTTTCTCCATCAACCATCGAACTTAGAAATTCCAAAATATCATCATCAATATCTTCGATATTTCTGAGGATATTTTCATAAATATTCTCGTCCGAAATTATATACCTCTTCATGCTTCCCGTGTATCACTATATTGGAAACATTCAATCGAAAATTTAGTACCGAAAAGCAGATTATGCAAAACTATGAAGAAAGCCATGGACAAATCACAAAGAATAAGTTTGACTTCAAAGAATCCAAATGATTCAATGCATGCTGAAGTCTTCAGCGAATGTCTTGCTCGTTACTCTAAACCCTTGCGGACAATAGTTTCCATCACCCTCTGATCTTAAATATTCAAAGATATTATCGTATCTTTCATTACAAATATCCTCCATATTTCTGAAGATATTTTCATAACTATTCTTATCTGAAATCATTAATCTCTTCGTGCTATCAGTGTTACATCATATAGAAACTGTTAGTTTCTATATTCTATAAACTTCAAGCTTAAAATATGAATGTTATTAAAATGATGTTGGGAACTGATGCATGAGTTAGTATAATATAATGACACTTGATCAATGTAAATATATTACAGTAAGTCAAGCTGAGTTTCTAATGGGACGTGATGATTCACAGATCATAACATCATCATGTGCCATGTTACATAACCCTTTCATTCTACTTAACTTCTGAACATATCAAGAAAGCATATTCTTGATAGTTCTATCCTCAGTGATTTTAATAAATTTGAAAATCAACTTGTGCTATCATGTTCCTTTCTGCTTAGAGCATTATAATTATTCGAAACTCTATACTTACGAATTCTGGATCGTTACTCGCTTTACTAGAGGCCGGGAGGAAAATAATAAGGCAAAGAGCTCCAAAATATAAGAGAAAATATAAAGCCCAATAACAACACATAAATTACAAATCCTGGATATTAATACGAATAGCAATATAAAGACACGGTAGAATTAAGAATAGTATCATCCCAAGGTAATAGAAGAAGTAACCAAATCTTTCTGATGGAAGATTGAAAAGAAGGATGACATAAATGATGATCAGGAAAATATCAAAGATTAGAATGGGATTAAGTATTTTCACAATCTTTTGGATGTACGAACTAAGAAAGAAAGAATAGGAATGGTGAGAATAATGGAACGGAAGAGTTTAATTTATAATGGAAATATCAGACGGAGAAATCGAGACAGATCACCGTATTTAATTATAGATATTTTAATTTCCTTATTCGCCGAAGAATCAAATCTTTTAGATTTCGAGGATTTTCTTTAAATCCATTGAATTTCAAAATTCAACCCTGGCTCCGTCAAAAGTTAAGACGTACCTTATTTTCTAAATTCAACTCTGACTACGTCCAAAGCTAAGGCGAATCTCTATTCAAATCTTTTGCGATAGCTTCCCTCATACGCTCTGGTGATTCTATTCAAATATTTAGCGATGATAAACTCTATTTATCAACTCATATTCGTCATAAAAACATTTTTATTTTTAGCCATGACAACCACACTCAAATTTCGGGACGAAATTTCTTTAACAGGTAGGTACTGTGACGACCCGAAAATTTCCGACCAAATTTAAACTAAATCTTTAATTAATTTCGACACGATAAGCAAAGCCTGTAATGTTGAGTCTCAAAATTTTTGAACTGTTTTAAAATATTCATTTAACCTTTGAATACTCCCGATGATTCACGAACAATTATGTGAAAATAAATATGTAAATATAAATATGTATGTATATATATATATATATATATAAATATAAACACAAAGTATATATATATAATGAATTGACATAATAAAATACAAATTTATCATTTAAATTAAATAGGTAAATAATATACAAAATAATCAAACTGTTATTAGAATGAGTCTATACAAACATGATTCCTGTATACAATAAATATTGTAATGTATATAAATTATATAAATATTAAATAAGTTATAAGCATTACATAATTTATAATGTGTAATATATGTATTAAATTTAATTACAAGTTAAATATATATATATATATATATATATATATATATATATATATATATATATATATATATATATATATATATATATATATATATATATATATATATATATATATATATATATATATATATGAGATTTGATAAGCATAAGTTGTTATATCAATATTATTAGTATTACTTTCATTATTATTAATATTAATGTTAAAAATAATATTAATATATGTATGATATATAAAAAAAATAAATAATAAAAGTTGAAACATACAAACTTATCTACAAATTTAAAATATTACATTATTATTAAAAGTATAATTATTATGATAGTTATTATTAATATTAATTGTATTATTTTTTTTTACTATTAATATATTATCAATATTACAATTATTATTAACTTTTTATTTATATTAATATTAATATTATTATTATTATTAATTATTAATTATTATTTATAATATTTTAGACAATGCCAGATATATATAACGCATATCAGATACCTAAAGATTTGTCATCTTCACTTTATCTTTTCTATTATTCTCGTGAACATGGGTGGACTTTTCTTCGCAGCTAAACAACAAATAACTCAATTATTTATGTTATGTGATCCTTCAATCAGTGTTAAATATTATCTATTATTATTATTCAAGTTGGAAGATTAAAAGAATTAAATTGAATAAACAGAAACACCTCGTTCCTTCTGTTCTTCAACTCATAACTTCATAAATCGATTTCTAACCATTTTCAAAAATGTAAAATTGTAGTTCTGTTAGGAATTACTCATTGAAACTATCTGAAAAGTTTCAATTGCTAATTCTTAAAATCAAGCACGAATTTTGGAGTCAAAGTTATCTTGAAAAAGTCAACAGTCGAGTTCTTCAGCAAAATTTGAGTCCAACTCGAAATATTGGATCAAATTGAGGGTACATTTAGTTTATACGTTTGATTTAAAATCACTTTCATGTAGAAACTTTAATCTGAAACGTTCTTAAAATCAAGATTGAAGATTGAAATTTTTTTTCCTCAGTAACACATACAGCAGGTCATTTTTTATTTATTTTTTTTACTTATTTTGCTTTCTAATAATACAATCATTAATTATTGATGATTCTAGTTATTTTTGAAGAACCTAAAATCTGTTTTGTAAATTGTTGTTTTGATGGATAATTGTTCCTGGTCGATTTCAAATTCTAAGATGAAGAAGAAAGGGGAGAAACAGAATGAATGTGTTAAATATAATTAGAAACAGTTATAATTCAGAAAAACAAATTTGGTCGATTGGTTAAGGGTGTTAGTGATGAGCGAGAGGTCTCGGGTTCAAACCCGTCTTGGTGCAGTTTTTTTTAAGGAGGCTTAGAAGGTAGTTCTTATTTTTTTTATCATCTGTTTATCATTTTAAGTATTATTATCATCATTGAGATAATTGTTATCATTATTATTATTATTATTATTATTATTACTAATGTTATAAATATTAGTATTATTATTAGTAGGATTGTTATTATTGTTATTATTATTATTAACTAGTATTATTGTTAAATGTAATTGTGATTATCATTATCTCAATGTTATCAATAACTTAGTTATTATTAATAGAATGTATTATCATTATTATGATTATTATTATTAGTGTTATTATGAAATATAACACAAATTATTATTATTTTCATTAATAGTAGTATTATATCATCTTATAAGTATTAGTATTATTACTATTAGGTGTTATAAATATATTGATTACTATAATTATTATTATTATTAAACAAAGTATAGTTATTAACAATATCATTATTATAATTAATATTATCATTTTAATAAAGTTATTATTAATGTTATTAGTAAATTATTAATATCAAAACTATCAATTTTTTTAAACAAATAAATATTTTGTACTTAAAATACACTTACTACACATACTAAAATTATATTAAAATTCCATATAATTACATATATCAACTTTATTAATATTAGTTACATAAATACATACAAATAACAAAACTATCGATTTTTTTAAGTATAACATTTAAATAATCATGTATATAAATATGGATATATTAATATAACTATATGAATATTAACCATTTTAAATATATACACAAATTAATTATATGAAATAAAGATATAATAAATAAATTTGTTCGGTTATGATTATATGTATTAATAAATGAAATTATGTGATTTTCATTATATGTATTAATAAATATACAAATGATATAGGTTCGTGAATCCGATGCCAACCCTATACTGTTCAATATAGTCATATGTATTTTTACTACAAAATACATTAGGTGAGTTTCATTAATCCCTTTTTAAATGCTTTTGCAAAATATATTTTTTTGGACTGAAAATACATGCGCTGCTTTTATAAATGCTTTACGAAATAGACACAAGTAATCGAAACTACATTCTATGGTTGGATTATCTAATCGAATATGCCCTTTTTATTAAGTCTGGTAATCTAAGAATTAGAGAACAGACACCCTAATTGACGCGAACTCTAAAGATAGATCTATCGGGCCCAACAAGCCCCATCCAAAGTACTGGATGCTTTAGTACTTCGAAATTTATATCATGTCCGAAGGAGGATCCCGGAATGATGGGGATATTCAATATGCATCTTGTGAATGTCGGTTACCAGGTGTTCAATCCATATGAATGATTTTTGTCTCTATGCATGGGATGTATGTTTATGAGAAATGGAAATATGAAATCTCGTGGTCTATTAAATTTATGAAATGATTATTTATGTTAAACTAATGAACTCACCAACCTTTTGGTTGACACTTTATGAAATGATTATTTATGTTAAACTAATGTTCTCAGGTATGAAAGAAATCTTCCGCTGTGCATTTGCTCGTATTAGAGATATTACTTGGAGTCATTCATGACATATTTCAAAAGACGTTGCATTCGAATCATCGAGTTCATCAAGATTTTTATTAAGTCAATTATATTTGGATATATTATGAAATGGTATACATGTTGTCAACTTTCGATATAAAGCAAGATTGTCTTTTCAAAAACGAATGCAATGTTTGTAAAATGTATCATATAGAGGTCAAGTACCTCGCGATGTAATCAACTGTTGTAAATCGTTTATAATCGATATGGACTTTGTCCGGATGGATTAGGACGGGTCTTCACATGTGAATCGTCGGGAATTGGTCGAGGTTAAATGATTACATTAATACAGTTCAAAATGTTTGAGATTTAACTTAACAGACTTTGCTTATCGTGTCAGAATAATATAAAGATCAAGTTTAAATTTGGTCAAAAATTTTCGGGTCATCACAGTACCTACCCGTTAAAGAAATTTCGTCCCGAAATTTGATCGAGGTTATCATGGCTAACGATAAAAATGTTTTCATGATAAAAATGAATCAATAAATAGAGTTTTATCATTATTGATTAATATAGATAAAACAATTTGATTATATGAAGCGTACGAGTGAAGCTGTCACAAAAGATTGAGATAGAGATTTAACTTTCGACGTAGCCACTGTGGATTTTCGGAATTCAAGGAATTTAAAAGAAAATCTTGGAAACCTATAAGATCTGATTCTTCGGGATTTAAGGAAATTAAGATCTCTATAATTGAATACGATGATCTGTCTCGATTACTCTGTCTGATATTTCCATTATAAATTAAGCTTTTCCAGTTCCAATATTTTTCACCACTCCCATTTTCTATACTTTATTTCATATTTCGAATTCATCAGTCAATATGCTTCATCCAGTTTTAATTCTGAATATATTCCTGACTTTCATATCTGTCATTCTCCTTTTTCATCTACCACCGGAGGAATATGTCTACTTCTACTATGCTCTTGGGTTTATAGTGGTTTTAGTTCTCCCGAGTCTTTAAATTGCTATTCGTATTAATATCCATGGTTTGTGACCTCCATGTTGATATTGGGCTTTATATTTTCTCTTATATTTTGGAGCTCTTTGCCTTTTTATTATCTTCTCGACCTCTAGTAAAGCGAGCAACGGTCCAGAATTTGTAAGTATGGAATTTTGAAGGAACTTAATGTTCTAACAAGAAAGAACGTAATCGTACGATTTGATTTGTCAAATTACCTAAATCACTGAGAACAGAACTATCAAGAATATACTTTCTTGATATGTTCAGAAGTTAAGCAGAATGAACGAGTTATGTAACATGGCACGTGATGACGTTATGATCTGTGAATCATCACGTTCCATTCAGAAACTCAGCATGACTTACTGTAATATAATCACGTTGATCAAGTGTCATTATATTATACTAACTCATGCTTCAGTTCCCAACACTACTTCAAAAACATTCATATTCTGAATTCGAATTTTTTTTCAGAATTTAGAAACTAAAATAGTTTCCTTTCTTATGTAATACTGATATCGCGAAGAGATAAATGATTTCAGATACGAATAGTTATGAAAATATCTTCAGAAATATCGAAGATATTTATGACGATATTTTGGAACTTCTATGATCAAAGGTTGATGAAGAAAATCCTTTCGCAAGGATTTAGAATAAATAAGGAGCAAGATATTCGCTGAAGAGTTCATCAGATACAGAATCATCTGAATTCGTTAAGTACAGGTTTAGTCCTTGTGATTTGTCCACAGTCTCCTTCATAATTTCGCAATAATCCGCTTTTTGATACTAAATTTTCTATTGAGCGTTTCCAACACTCCATTCTTTATTATCAAACTTTTGACTGTTAATGTCGTTTACAACTTTTGCTGCTTCATTCAGCTTTTTCAACATTTCGAGTATTGATTTGTAGGCTGGCTGCTTTTCAGAATTTCAGAATTGAAGATCATAGTTCTAGGAGATGAATGTTATATGTATACATATAACTATTGATGTAGTAACGCTGCGAGATTCAAATACTGCTTGCTGATTCTCGGTAATTGGTATGACAATTTTTGTTACACTATGCGGATGGGTACATGATGGGGTTTTGATAAATGTAATGACTTTTTGAAAAGTCAAAGATCAATGAAGTTGTTGGTGAGTTTACTGTTAATGTGGCGGGATATAAAAGGTTTTCCGGTAACGATAAAGGGAAACTTTTATATCAAAGTTATAATATAAGACTAATCCGGATAAAAAAATTGAAGTTGACCTTGCCGAAGCTGTGACAAAACTGGCTATTTTGGAAAGGTATTGTAAAGTGATTTTCGGAAATAACAACGCCAAAGGAGCTAGCACAAATACGTGTTAAACGTTTACTCAGGTTCCGAGTGTTTTCCAGGTGCATAACTATATGCATAATTCTTTCCTTTCGTAGATGAAGTGCGGTTGGTTCATCCTCTCGATTGAGGTGTTTTCAAGAATCATGAAAGGTTTGAACGCAGATTGTAATGGTTAAGATACAAATAAGGTTTAAGATGAAATCAAGTGGCAAACTTGAAGAATTGTTTAGTTTCATATGTTATAATCAATATTTAATTCATTTTAATTGTCCAATGTTGGTAGTCCTCAGTTGATAGCAATAATTCATATATAGTTTAATATATAATATTCGAATTAATTAATATGTGTCGTGACCCATTATATACATGTCTCAGACTCGATCACAACTCAAAGTATATATATTATTTAAGAATCAACCTCAACTCTGTATAGCGATCTCGAGCATTACATCATATAGAGTGCCTATGGTTATTCCAAATAATATATATAGATGACGTCGATATGATATGTCAAAACATTGTATACGTGTCCCGATAAAGTGTGTAAAATAAATAACAGAAATTAAATGACGATATATAAAATTGCGAGAATTAAAATTGCGATAAATAAATTGCGATAAATAAATGTACAATAAGGAATTAGCAATTAGTTAGGAACAGTTAGCTAAGATTTTGTTAGCGTGGATTCTTAACAAAATTTCTCATAGTTAATTTGTTTGTTTCTAACAATTTTTATTTTGTCCAATGTTTTCTTCATTATGCCACTTGTTGGATTCTGATAAGTCAAAATCCAATTACGAAATTGAAGGAAAATGGTTATTCTGTGGTGAACGGATTCGTATATATGTGGATGTAAGTATGATAGTAAATGACCGTTGAATCGGATTCAAAGAATGTACAGTGTAACTTATTAATGTGAAATCTAAATATTCCTCGGGTATTACCTACCCGTTAAAATATTTTCACCATTAACGATTTGTACAAAAGAATTTTAATTACAATCTTTATGAAAATATACTTACATATATATTTTCTTCAGATGTAATCATGAATTTAATGAGTTAATATGATATTAGACTCATTTGATTTACTGTTAGAACTAAAATACATAATCTCTAAAATTTTAGAGATTACATAATCGCCATGAAGAACGAAGATAATTGATGTAGAACGATACGTAGAATGATGATTATGCTCGAAGTACATAATGAGATGTTGAGGCGTGTGATGTCTGAACTTGGGTTGTTGGTGGTACTGGTATTGATGTTGGTGGTACTATTGGTGCCGATGATGTTGCTGAAGCTGGTACGTTTTGCACCATATTTTCCAAGGCTATAACTTGGGAGCGAAGCTCGTTAACTTCTTATATTATTCCGGGATGATTGTCGGTCAGAATGAGCGAATGAATAAGGTTTAGAATCGGAGATATTATGTAATCATGACGAGATATTCGGGAAATGAGGGTGAGAATAGTGTTTCGAACTGGTTCACCGGTAAGTGCCTCAGGTTCATCGTCAAGAGGTGAATTCGGTTGGTGGAAGGGATCGCCTTCTTCTTGTCTCCAATGAGTAAGTAGGCTACGATCCCAGCCCCAATTCATCTAGAATAGATGATGTCTAATCGGTTGATCCATTCTGGTTATACTGCTTTCGGAGCTTGAGTGGGACTCCATTTCAGAATCCGAGGGACTTGAACTAGTGGCGAGTTCTGAAAGGACCCGTTCATATACATTATAAACGATTCACAATAGTTGATTACATCGCGAGGTATTTGACCTCTATATGATACGTTTTACAAACATTGCATTCGTTTTTAAAAGACAAACTTTCTTTACATCAAAAATTGACGGCATGCATACCATTTCATATTACATCCAACTATAATTGACTTAATATTAATCTTGATGAACTCAACGACTCGAATGCAACGTCTTTCAAAGTATGTCTTGAATGACTCCAAGTAATATCCTTAAAATGAGCTAATGCACAGCGGAAGAATTCTTTAATACCTGAGAATAAACATGCTTTAAAGTGTCAACCAAAAGGTTGGTGAGTTCATTAGTTTATCATAATCCATCATTTCCGTAATAGTAATAGACCACAAGATTTCAGTTTCTATAAATATCCGTACACTCGCAAGTGTATAAAAGTATTCTATAAGTTGTAGGCACCCGGTAACAAGCTTTAACGTTCATGTTTTACCCTCTGAAGTACACCAGATCAGGTGTGTTTAAAATAACCTCGAAGTACTAAAGCATCCCATAGTCAGGATGGGGTTTGTCAGACCCAATAGATCTATCTTTAGGATTCGCGCCTACCGTACATAGACAAGTAGTTTAATGTTACCAAGCTAAGGGTATATTTCTGGTTTAAACCCACATAGAATTAGTTTTAGTACTTGTGCCTATTTCGTAAAACATTTATAAATCAGCGCATGTATTCTCAGCCCAAAAATATATATAAAAAGGGAGCAAATGAAACTCACAATACTGTATTTCGTAGCAATTATGTATATGACGGCACTGAACAAGTGCAGTGTTTGTCTCGGATTCATGAACCTATATTAAGTATATATATTTATATGTTGGTCAATATCTGTCTAACAATTTAGGTCAAGTCGTAGTGTATCACAATCCTAATGCTCGAGACCGACATGCAAAAGTCAACAAAAGTCAACTTGACCCAAAATGACTTCCAAAATCTATACATGTTTATTATATAACTTATATATAGTGGTTTTATATATTTAAATATATTTATCAGATCTTATTATACTAAATAATACAAGTCATTTATTAATAAATAAAAATTTATATTAAAATTCATATATGATAAAATATACTTTTATATATCTCAAATAATAAAATTTATAAAATTTACTTAATATCATAAAAATATAGTGGTATGTATTATTAATGTAATTACATTACGTGTGGTAAAAATATCTTTGTACGCATATTTATTTGATAAAATAATATTGATAATAACAATAATGATAAAAATAATAAAATGATAGTTTCAATAAAAATATTAATTTTTAGTAATAAAGATAATTTTAGTAATAACATCAACTGATAACAGTTATAATAATCGTTTTAATAATAATATTAAAATTAATGATAATTCAATTGAGCATATCTTTTAATCCGTTCATCGAAACCACACGATTTCAAAATGAAAAGTTATTAATTTTTTCTTCAGATTTTCAACGACATGCATATCATATAACTTATCTCAGTAGCATATGTATCAAATTTGTGATTTATCATAAACTATTTAACGACGAAACTAAGCATACAAACATGCATAATCATATATACTCGAGCACTAGTCAGGGATACACTATTAATATATAAAAGATAAGATATGAATGCTCACGTATCAATATTGTGATTCAATATTGCAGGAAAGTACGTAGACGCAACGAAAATGATAAACGTTAGGTTGACCTCACGAGCAATACCCTCGATCAATACCCATAACCTTCATAGCTATAACCCATAATTTCCTTTGCTCTATCCCATTTGAAAACTTATTTTGAAATCGTCTGAATATAACTCCGTCGTAGTATTTTATGTATACTAATAATATCTTGAAATAATACTAAGTAAATATATATATATATATATATGTAATTCGATTGAGAGAGTTTAGAGAAATATATTTTCAAGTTTCTATGAAATAATGAAACCTATTGAATTCTATTTATAATAAATTTTTGAATTATTAAAGTGAATTATTAAAGTATGAATTATTAAAGTGAATTATTAAAGTATGAATTATTAAAGTGAATTATTAAAGTATGAATTATTAAAGTGAATTATTAAAGTATGAATTATTAAAGTGAATTATTAAAGTATGAATTATTAAAGTTAAAGTAAAGTAAAAGTAAATTAAAGGTAAAGTTAAAGTATAGTAAAAGTATACAACTATGTACGTATAATACGCGTATAAAAATATATATAATATTAATTTAAATCGTTATATATATATATATATATATATATATATATATATATTTAATAAAATAAAATATAAATATCGTTATCTTTATCATACTGGTTAAGTAATGAGTTGTCAAAAAAAATAGATTTCTTAAATCACAGTGGACCTCATAACATAGGCCCGTAATCATATCATAATGTATCTGATAATTCAATCATTTGATATTATCTCTTGATTCTGTCGATAAATATATCGAAACAAATATGTTTATGTAAAGTATCATATATCTAATACTTTGTTAATGTTTTCAGTTAATATTATATATTATATATACATATCTATATACACATAATTGTTCGTGAATCGTCGAACACGGTCAAAGGGTAATTGATTACATGAATGTAGTTCCAAACTTTTTGAGATTCAACATTACAAATTCTGCTTATCGTGTCAGAAACATATAAAGGTTAAGTTTAAATTTGGTCGGAAATTTCCGGGTCGTCACAAGTTCCATTTGGTACGATTGAATAAAGGATTTTTCAATATGAAATGATTTTTGGCTATCGGATGGTATTCTAATTACATAGAATATCTATATATATAGAGCAAAAGATTTCGTAGATTACGGAGGGATTTACGGAATATGTCAGACAAAGTTTACAGTAACAGATACGCTAAGATATGAATTAGAAGATACGCTAAGATACAAATCTTGTCTATACACTATTCATGCAATCAATATAGTAAGATGTGTCTAGACTTTAAGGATGATAAGCAGGTAATTTTCGACACGAAATGATAAGCAAAACTTTTGACATGCAGACACAGTCGAAGTCCAGACTCACTAATGCATCTAAACAACTATCAGTTAGACACACTGTCATAACCCGACCTTAACCATAAGGACGAATACAATAACATATGATTTCATCGCGAGGTATTGACCTCTATATGCGACGTTTTTCAAAAACTGCATTCGTTTTTACAATACAAACCATAGCTTTTATTACAAATACAAGGTTTAAACAACATAATAATGATTATCGTTTAGCGATAATCTTAGACTTACAAACTTTACATGTGATAATAACAATACGACTTCCAACATATTTTACATTACAAATCCTCCGATATGCAGTTTTATTTTTGACACAAATATGCATACTCAAGATCTTGCTTAAATTCAACATGTTGCAGCGGAAGCTTTTAGTTATCACCTGAGAATAAACATGCTTAAAACGTCAACATAAAGTTGGTGAGATATAGGTTTAATGCCGGCAGCGTTATGAATATAGACCACAAGATTTCATATATAAACGTTTTAATAAAAATATTCTAAGTTGTTGAGCACTTGATAACCATACTTAACATTTAATCAACGTCGCATATTCCCTTTATTATGAAATCTTACTACACCGTACCAAGTGTAGTCACCGAAACGAAGTACTGTGCAACCGTTGAATACTGGTCGTCCAGTCCGGTTGGGGTTGTCAAGCCCGATAGATCTATCAACAGGATTTGCCTTTACAATACCGCATGTAAATAGTAGTTACCAAGTTACAGGGAGATATGCCAGTGGTACAACTCAACGTAGAATATATAATTTTAATCACCTGTGTCCATAACGTAAATCATAAAATGCATGTATTCTCATCCGAAAATATTTAGAGTTTAAAAGTGGGACTATATACTCACCTTTTCCTTGAAGGTATTTAACTCTACTTGGTCTCCGATAGATATCACGAACCTAACCATATATATAATATATCAACATATTTTCTTTTCAAGTAATCGTTACATATATATATATATATATATATATACTTATAATACTTTTAATATTTTCTTAGTCCGTAGTTAGCAGACTGTTGTTAATGGTCCACAATTAGTTGCTCAATAAAATAAATAAAGACCCCATCGTATTCGTATTGATCAGAATTAATCTCGACCCATGGTACCATGTTGTCAAATGACGTGTTGCATACATAAAGTACCGTGTTGTCAGATGACGTGTTGCGTACAATCATGAGGTCTTATGATTAATCTTCTCGTGTTGTTTACGGGTGGTCCGGAAATATATAAAATCAAATCATAAGTAAATATATATTAAATATTATGTTAATTAGCCAAGATATGATTAATCCGATTTTGTCATAATATGATATATTACAGGTTTTGAAGTGTTTTAAAAATCAAATTAGAAGGATCTATTTAGTTTGCGAACAGGTTTGAAATCATTCAAACTATGTTCTTGTTGTTAAAAATTTTATAACACAAAATAAGATAGCTATATAAATATGAATCGAATAAGATTATGAATAAGGTTACAACCTCAAGTTACTTGGATAAAGCTACTGGAAAAGATAGAAAATAATCTTGATCAAACTTTCTTATGATGATTATAGGTTGTTCATGAAGCTAGTTCTTCATGAGTATTTGCTGAGATTATGAAGAACACTTAGAGTTCCTAAGAGTGTATTTTTGATTAGAGAAAGATGGTTGTAAGAATGAAATGAAAAACCAAGGTGATGGTGATACTTATAGGACAGTCTGGTTGTTGAGGGAACAAGGACAAATTATTGTGTTGAATTTTTGAGTAATAATGTATGCTAGCTTACAAATAAGATTTCCTCTTATCTAGGGTAGATCTAAGGCTGATAAGGATATTGATTTGATGTGTATTTACCAATAGTAAATACGTATAGATGATGGGTATGATACGGTAAAAGAAGCTCAAAATCGGGCTTTTATTTTGGGTCCAACCGGGCCAAAAATAAAATTTTAAGACATTTTTAATAAAGCAAGGTTAGCCCAAAAAAAAACTTCCAAGCTGACCCCAGCCAGGGGCTCTGCCCCTTGGACCCCGCCAGGGGTTGCCACTCCTTGGACCCCGCTTATCGGGGGTGCTGCGCCCGAACCCCCGTCATAATCAAGATAAGTTCAAACAAGTGTGCACTCCACACTTCCCCAAACTTGTTCGATATTTATCAAGATTATTTTGGTTACAAATTAATCCCATTACACTTAAATCATATTGGTGACATAAATCACAACACATTATAGATTGTAAGTATATATGTCAAAGAACGTTACATATAGTTATCGTTTTGAAAACTTAAGTTAGTGGTCTCAAAGTATACTTATAACTCATTGTTGTTAGTTCACAATGAAATGTTAAACCATCCTTAAATCATGTTAAATATGTATAGATATGTACATATACATAATCGTATAATTATCGTGTGTTATATAGTTCGTGATATCATCGGTCAAATTGGACGGTCAAACGTTGTGTAAAACTCTTTTCAAAAATATAAGTCTCAACAGTTTGGATTGCTTATCATGTTGCTAAGGTTTAATTTATGTAAATATTAATCTCATAAGTATAGAACGATCGGAAAATTCCGGGTCGTTACACACACTAATGCAAGACCTAGTTCGCTAAGACCACTGCTCTGATACCAACTGAAATGGCCCGTTCATATACATTATAAACGATTCACAATAGTTGATTACATCGTGAGGTACTTGACCTCTATATGATACATTTTACAAACATTGCATTCGTTTTTAAAAGACAAACTTTCTTTACAACGAAAGTTGACGGCATGCATACCATTTCATAACATATCCAACTATAAATGACTTAATAATAATCTTGATGAACTCAACGAATCGAATACAACGTCTTTTGAAATATGTCATGAATGACTCCAATGTAATATCTCTAAAATGAGCAAATGCACAACGGAAGATTTCTTTCATACCTGAGAATAAACATGCTTTAAAGTGTCAACCAAAAGGTTGGTGAGTTCATGAGTTTATCATAATCAATCATTTCCAATTATATAATAGACCACAAGATACTCATATTTAGAAAACAATCTGTGCAGGTCTACTCCTGCTATAAAATCATTCATATGAAGAACACCGGAACCTTTCAAAACAACTCACCAACGGTAGCTAATGCGTAGTGCAATGATAAAATCATCTCACCGTGGTAGTTAATACAATATAATTTATACAACAGGAGCTAATGCGTACGCAATGTAAAATCATCTCCCGAGGGTAGCTGAAATGGGGGCTAATGCGTACGCAATGCAAAATCATCCCTCCGTTACCAACTACAAAGTTGACTATAATACAATACAATACATCAGGGGGCTAGTGCGTGCGTGCAATGCAAAATCATCTCTCCGTTAACTACTAAATCGAACCTCTGAATCCAAATAATTCTATCATAGAATGTAGTTTTGAATATTTGTGTCTATTTCGTCAATCATTTATAAAATCAGTTCATGTATTCCCAGTTCAAAAATATATCTCAAAAGCATTTAGGAAATAGTTATAAAAACAACGCACGTATTCTCAGTCCCAAAAATGTAAAGAGTAAAAGGGAATCAAATGAACTCACAATACTGTATTTTGTAGTAAAAATATGCATACAACGATACTGAACAATGCAGGGTTGGCATTGGATTCACGAACCTATACCATTTGTATATATATATATTAAAACATATAATCGTAACTAAACAAATTTATTTATTATATCTTAATTTATATATTATATATATTTAATTTATGTATATATTCAAAATGATTAATATCATTATAGTTATATATAGGTATATCTGTTTAGTGTTATAGTAAAAATGCCTATATTGTTATATATGAGTATTTCTGAAATAATTTGTTAATATAGTTAATATGTACTTATAATAATATTTTTAAAACTTTTATTTTTATCTTCATAATACTTTTCATAATAATGATATTGTTATTACTAATAATTATAATACTTTTTGTTTTAAAAATGATAACTTTAAATAAATGGTTAGTAGTGATAATAAGTTTTAATAATAATAATAGGACTGTTAATAAGTATAATAATAATAATAATAATAATAATAATAATAATAATAATAATAATAATAATAATAATAATGTTAAGATAGTACTTATAACAATAATAATGATAATAATGATATTACAAATTTTAAATGTATTACTATACTAATAGAAATGATACTAATATCCATATTAATGAATAACAATACTTTTATTATTTTCATAATAATACTAATAATATTCATAATTGTACCTAATATTATAATAATGATAATAAATGATAACTTTTATAGATATACCTTTTTTAGTAACAATAATAATAATAATTGTTAGAATACTTATAATGATAACAATAATTAATATCAACAACAACAATTAATAATAATAACAATAATAATAATAATTAATAATAATAATAGTAATAAAAATAACTATAACAAAAAGAAAAACTACCTTAGAAGCTTATCTAAAAAGATTTGTCCCAAGCCGGACTCGAACCCGTGACCACTCACTCATACAACAAACACCCTAACCATCTGACCATTCCAGTTTTGCTGATATAAACCCAAACTCAAACCTATTAACCTATTTCTTCTGTTTCAATTTCATCTTCCCCTTTTCATCTTAATCGACCAAAAAATCAAACAACACCCTATATCATTGAATTTAAGGTTTTAATTATGTCTTGATAGTGAAACATAATTGACCTAATTAACTGTTTTGATTAATCATATCATGAAAAAGAAAAAAAAATATAAATAAATTGCTGTAAAAAAAAACACGCGTATGAACTCGAAGTTTAATCTCGAATTTGAAAATGTTTTAGCTCATGATTTCCAAATGAAAAAGGTTCTAAATAGTTATTAGAAACTACCTGGATCATCAATTAAACTTAAAACACCAAAATATGTTCGAATTTGACGATGAACAATTACTTTGACTTTTTGAAATTAAACTTTGACTCCAAAATTGAAATTCGATAGGATAATTTGGACCTTGATACTTTTCAGATAGTTTCATTGAAAGATTTATAACCTAACTGTAATAAAGGTTTTTGAAATTATACACGAACTCGATGTTTTGTAAAAATTAATCAAGAACAGAGGGTACGTGGTGTGATCTTCAAATTGAATCTTGATTTTTCTGTTTTTAAATCGAATTACATTAGTAGAGTACTATATGGATGTTAACAGATATACCTACAGCTAATGTAACAAAATTAGCATTTGTTTGCTAGTTCAATTGGTTTGACAATATTGATTCTGTCAGAAGAAAAATCAAGACAAATACAATCGATCCAAATTTGATTTTGTTTGTTAACATGACTAATTTGTGATGATTTGTACTGGTTTGCAGTTATAAAACACTTTAGGAAACAGTTTGATAACGAGTTAAAACAGATTCGTACGAATGATTTATTTTTTATAGATTATATTCTATTAATATAAATAATTACATAATATATTAATATTAATTTTTAATACTGTTTATAATATTTAATAATAATAATAAAAATACTGATATTAATATTTATTAGTAATATTGTTCTTAGTGATGTTTAAAAATAATAATAATAATATTGATAATAAAATATCAATACTAACTATAATAGAATTAATAATAATAATATTGAAATAATACTTATTGTTAATATTTAGTGATATCAATACTAATACTCTTTATACTAGTAATCATATTCTAATGTTAGTTATAAGAATAACAATAATTTTTATTAATCATTTTAATACCAATGATAATAATAATAATAACAGTAATATTAATAATAATATTGATGATGTTATAAAGATACTACTAATAATAATATTTATAAAAATAACAAAATAATCCTTAATAATTATGATAAGAGTAATAATAATAATAATTTTAATGAAATTGACAGTAATAATATTATTAATGATAATAATAATAATAATGATTTTTAATGATAAAGGTAATAATAATATCTGATAATTATATAAATAATAATTAAGATATATCATGTTATCTGTATCAAATTTCATATCTATATTTTTATATTACAATTAATAATATTAATAATACATATATTAATATTAATGGAAGTAATAATAATAATAATAATATAACATTTACCTTAACTTGTAATTAGATATATTAATATTTTAATTTATTAATTATGTAATATTTACTAGTTATGCAACATATATATATATATATATATATATATATATATATATATATATATATATATATATATATATATATATATATATATATATATATATATATATATATATATATATATATATATATATTCACATTTTAGTAGTAACTTAACTATTCTATTAATTATTTCCTATTATATTTTACGTATTTAATTCTAATGCTTAAATTATATTTTATAATTTCAACCTATTACATATACTTATATTTATATATATGTATATATTTATTTACAACTTTTGTTCGTGAATCGTCGAGAATTGATCGAGGTTAAATGATTACATTAATACAGTTCAAAATGTTTGAGATTTAACTTAACAGACTTTGCTTATCGTGTCGGAATAATATAAAGATCAACTTTAAATTTGGTCAGAAATTTTCGGGTCATCACACATTACATAATGGTTTACAATAATATTACACAACAACTTAAGTCTTCTAATGCAGTTTTTAAACAATATTATACAAGCATGCAGACTCCAATCCTGTCTTTATTTAGCATGCAACAGCATAAGCTCTTAATAATCACCTGAGAATAAACATGCTTAAAACGTCAACAAAAATGTTGGTGAGTTATAGGTTTAACCTATATATTTATCAAATCGTAATAATAGACCACAAGATTTCATTTATTTAATAATCTTACACTTGCAAGTGTATAAAAATCACTCATATGATGAACACCTGGTAACCGACATTAACTTTAATGCATATAGAATATTCCCCGCATACTCGCAAGTATGTCATAAATTGGCAATCACAATCACCATATAAATCGAAGTACTAAAGCCATTCATAACTTGAATGGGGGTTGTTAGGCCCAATAGATCTATCTTTAGGATTCGCGTCAATTAGGGGCCATTTCCCTAATTCTTAGGCTACCAGACTTGAAGGGGCAATATTCGGTTTAATAATCCAACCATAGAATGTAGTTTCGCGTACTTGTGTCTATTTTGTAAAACATTTATAAAGCTGCATGTATTCTCATCCCAAAAATATTAGATTTTAAAAGTGAGACTATAACTCACTCTCACAGATTTTTACTTCGTCAGAAATAAGACTTGACCACGGGTCGATTCACGAACCTATAACAAATATATACATATATATCAAAGTATGATCGAAATATATTCACAACATATTTTATTTACGTTTTTAACGATTTAAGTTGTTAAGTTAGCAGTCCAACGTTAGTAGTTCACAATTAATTGTCCACAGTTAGTAGTACAGAAATAAATCAATATAATTTCTCGAATCAATCCACGACCCAGTGCATACAAGTCTCAGACTCGATCACAACTCAAAGTATATATATTATTTTGGAATCAACCTCAACCCTGTATAACTAACTCGATCATTACCGCATATAGAGTGTCTATGGTTGTTCCAAATAATATATATAGATGACGTCGATATGATATGTCAAAATATTGTATACGTGTCTATGATATATCAAGACATTTATAATACAATATAAGTTAGTTAAGTTATGGTTAGTATGGTTTAGTTATAAAATTTACGTAGCTACAACAAGTAAATTTTTCCAATTTTGTTTTACACATAACTTCTTCGTTTTAAATCCGTTTTGAGTGAATCAACTTGCTATGGTTTCATATTGAACTGTATTTTATGAAACTAAACAGAAAAAATATAGGTTTATAGTCAGAAATATAATTCACAAGTCATTTTTGTAAGAGGTAGTCATTTCAGTCGAAAGAAAGACGTCTTGATGACCATTTTGAAAAACATACTTCCACTTTGAGTTTAACCATGATTTTTGGATATAGTTTCATGTTCATAAGAAAAATTATTTTCCTAGAAGAACAACTTTTAAATCAAAGTTTATCATAGTTTTTAATTATCTAACCCAAAACAGCCCCCGGTTTCACTACGACGGCGTATGTCCGGTTTTAAGGTGTTCTTCGTGTTTTCATGTTTTAAATCATTAAGTTAACATATCATATAGATATAGAACATGTGTTTAGTTGATTTTAAAGTTAATTTAGAAGGATTAACTTTGTTTGCGAACAAGTTTAGAATTAACTAAACTATGTTCTAGTGATTACAAGTTTAAATCTTCGAATAAGATAGTTATATATATATGAATCGAATGATGTTATGAACATCATTACTACCTCAAGTATAGTAGGTAAATCTACTGGAAATAACAAGAAATTATCTAGAGCTTCAAAGGATCTTGGATGGCTTGGAAGTTCTTGAAGTAGAATCATGACACAAAAACAAGTTCAAGTAAGATTTTCTACTCGAATTAAGATAGTTATAGTTATAGAAATTGAATCAAAGTTTGAATATGAGTATTAACTTGAATTAGAATGATAACCTACTGTAAGTAACAAAGGTTTCTTGATCTTAGATGATTACTTGGAATGGATTAGAAAGCTTGGAAGTATACTTGCAAACTTGAAAGTATTCTTGATTTTATGAAACTATAACTTATAGAATTTATGAAGAACACTTAGAACTTAAAGATAGAACTTGAGAGAGTTCAATTAGATGAAGAAAATTGAAGAATAAATGTGTTTGTATGTGTTTTAGGTCGTGATATATGGATTAGATATAAAGGATATGTAAGTTTGTTTTCTTGTAAATAAGTCATGAATGATTAATAATATTTTTGTAATCTTGCTAAATAATTCATACTAGATTACAAAGAATGGTTTCCACATGTTTGATGACTCATTAAGGGCTGCTAAGAGCTGATCATTGAAGTGTATATACCAATAGTATG
The DNA here is from genome assembly GCF_046630445.1 of Rutidosis leptorrhynchoides. Taxonomy (NCBI): domain Eukaryota; kingdom Viridiplantae; phylum Streptophyta; class Magnoliopsida; order Asterales; family Asteraceae; genus Rutidosis; species Rutidosis leptorrhynchoides. The sequence goes on from NC_092338.1 coordinate 48,831,483, forward strand.
TACATCTAGGAGCTATGTATTGTACGAGTACGAATACGGGTGCATACGAGTAGAATTGTTGATGAAAATGAATGAGAATGTAATTGTAAGCATTTTTGTTAAATAGAAGTACTTTGATATGTGTCATGAAGTCTTTTAAAAGTATACTAATACATCTTAATAAACTATATGTATATGCATTTTAACTGAGTCGTTAAGTCATCGTTAGTTGTTACATGTAAGTGTTGTTTCGAAACCTTTAAGTTAACGATTTCTTTAAATGTAATTAATCCCATTGTTATTATATTTAATGAGATGTTAAATTATTATATTATAATGATAACATGATGTACACATATATCTTAATATGATATATAAATATTAAGACATTATTACAACGATAATCGTTACGTATAGATATCGTTTTGAATTTCTTAAGTTAATAGTCTTGTTTTATGTATAAGATTCATTGTTAATATACATAATGAGATACTTTAATTATTATTTCATCATGTTAAACATATATATATGTTCATATATATAATATCATGTCATATACAAGTTATAACGTTCGTGAATCATCGGACAAACTGGGTGGTCAAACGTTAACACAAAATCCGTTTCAAATAATCAAGTCTTAACAAGTTTGATTGCTTAACATATTGGAAACATTTATTCATGTAAATATTAATCTCATATAATATATAATCATGGAAAAGTTCGGGTCACTAAAGTACCTACCCGTTAAATAAATTTCGTCCCTAAATTTTAAGCAGTTGGAGGTGTTGACGTATCATCTGGAAATAAGTGTGGGTATTTCTTCTTCATCTAATCTTCACGTTTCCAGGTGAACTCGGGTCCTCTAAGAGCATTCCATCGAACCCTAACGATTGCTATTTTATTTTGCTTAAGTCTTTTAACCTCACGATCCATTATTTCGACGGGTTCTTCAATGAATTGAAGTTTTTCATTGATTTGGATTTCATCTAAAGGAATAGTGAGATCTTCTTTGGCTAAGCATTTCTTCAGATTCGATACGTGAAAAGTATCATGTACGCCGGTGAGTTGTTGAGGTAATTCAAGTTGGTAAACTACTGGTCCGACACGATCTATAATTTTAAATGGTCCAATGTACCTTGGATTCAGTTTCCCTTGTTTACCAAATCGAACAACGCCTTTCCAAGGTGAAATCTTAAGCATGACCATCTCTCCAATTTCAAATTCTATATCTTTTCTTTTACTGTCTGCATAGCTCTTTTGTCGACTCTGGGCGGTTTTCAACCGTTGTTGAATTTGAATAATTTTCTTGGTCGTTTCTTGGATTATTTTCGGACCCGTAATTTGTCTATCCCCCACCTCATTCCAACAAATCGTAAACCTGCACTTTTTGCCATAAAGTGCCTCAAACGGTGCCATCTCAATACTCGAGTGGTAACTGTTGTTGTAGGAAAATTCTACTAACGGTAGATGTCGATCCCAACTGTTTCCAAAATCAATAACAAATGCTCGTAGCATGTCTTCAAGAGTCTGTATCATCCTTTCATTCTGCCCATCGGTTTGTGGATGATAGGCAGTACTCATATCTAGACGATTTCCCAATGCTTGTTGTAACGTTCGCCAAAACCTTGAAACAAATCTACCGTCCCTATCAGAGATAATAGAGATTAGTATTCCGTGTCTGGAGACGACTTCCATCAAGTATAGTCGTGCTAGCTTTTCCATTTTATCATCTTCTTGCATTGGTAGAAAGTGTGCTGATTTGGTTAGACGATCGACTATTACCCAAATAGTATCATAACCACTTGCAGTCCTTGGCAATTTAGTAATGAAATTCATGGTAATGTTTTCCCATTTCCACTCCAGGATTTCAGGTTGTTGAAGTAGACCTGATGGTTTTTGATGTTCAGCTTTTACCTTAGAACACATCAAACATTCTCCTACGTATTTAGCAATATCGGCTTTCATACCTGGTTGTTTCTTGAGATCTTTGTACATCTTTCCCACTCCGGGATGTATTGAATATCTGGTTTTATGTGCTTCCCTAAGTACCATTTCTCTCACATCTCCAAACATTAGTACCCAAATTCTTTCAGCCCTATACCGGGTTCCGTCTTCCCGAACATTAAGATGTTTCTCCGATCCTTTGGGTATTTCATTCTTCAAATTTCCCTCTTTTAAAACTCCCTGTTGCGCCTCCTTTATTTGAGTAGTAAGGTTAGTACGAATAATTATATTCATAGCTTTTACCCGCATAGGTTCTCTGTCCTTTCTACTCAAAGCGTCGGCTACCACATTCGCCTTCCCCGGGTGGTAACGAATCTCAAAATCGTAATCATTCAACAACTCAATCTACTTACGTTGCCTCATGTTCAATTGTTTCTGATCAAATATATGTTGGAGACTCTTGTGATCGGTATATATAATACTTTTGACCCCATATAAGTAGTGCCTCCAACTCTTTAATGCAAAAACAACCGCGCCTAATTCCAAATCACGTGTCGTATAATTCTGCTCGTGAATCTTTAATTGTCTAGACGTATAAGCAATTACTTTCGTTCGTTGCATTAATACACAGCCGAGGCCTTGCTTTGAGGCGTCACAATATATCACAAAATCATCATTCCCTTCAGGCAATGATAATATAGGTGCCGTAGTTAACTTTTTCTTCAACAATTGAAACGCTTTCTCCTGCTTATCCTTCCATTCAAATTACTTTCCTTTATGCGTTAATGCAGTCAAGGGTTTTGCTATTTTGGAAAAATCTTGAATGAATCTTCTGTAGTAACTAGCCAATCCTAAAAATTGGCGTATATGCTTCGGAGTTTTTGGGGTTTCTGTAAAAACCCGTCCTTATCCATCTGGACGAAATCTTCATCATTTGATCCCATTGCGATGATCGACTCCACATAATGTCCTTTAAATAAGCATATGCACAGCGGAAGACTTAATTCGTACCTGAGAATAAACATGCTTTGAAAAGTCAACATAAAGTTGGTGAGATATATAGGTTTGATGCTAGCAGCGTTATAACTATGGACCACAAGATTTCATATTTACGTAATACACTCCTCGTGTATAGAAAAGCAGTTGAGCACTTGGTAACCATACTTAACTAAAAGTCATCGCAACATATTCTTAAATAAACCCTACACCGTACCAAGTGTAGTAACGAGAACGAAGTACTGTGCAACCGTTAAATGCTGGTCGTCCAGCCCGGTTGGGGATGTCAGCCCGATAGATCTATCAACAGGATTCGCGTTTACGCTCCTCACGTAATTAGCAGTTACCAAGTATAAAGAGATATGCCATGGTACAACTCAACGTAGAATTTATTTTTGATCACTTGTGTCCATAACGTAAAACATTTATAAAAACAGCGCATGTATTCTCAGCCCAAAAATATTTAAAGTTTAAAAGGGGACTATATACTCACCTAATGTATTTTGTAGTAAAAATACATATAACACCATTGGTAACTTATAAGGTTGGCCTCGGATTCACGAACCTATATTATTTGTATATATATATTAACACATATAATTGTAACCGAACTAATTTATATATATTATATTTTGAATTATATATCTTATATATATTTATTGTAATAATAATATTGTTAATATAAAAATGATAATAATAATGTTAATAATAATAATAATCTTAAATGATAATTTTTAGTAATATTGATAACTTTTAAGTATATATAAAAAAAATGTTAATTTTGATGATAATGTATAATAATAATAAAAATTCTAAAATTAATGATTTTGCTAATAAAAATGATACCTTTGATAATTTTACTAATGCTAATATTTCTATTAATACTTTTAATAGTTCCTTTAATAATAATACTAATAACAATAATAATAAAAATAAAAATGGTTTTATCAAAAATTACCTTTAAATGCTAAAAAGGAATTAAAGTGTTTGAGCCGGGACTCGAACCCGTGACCTCACGTTCACCCAACATGTGCCTAACCATCCATCTGTTTTGATCTTTCTGATTTAAATCTCGTAATTATCTATATAAATAAGGTGCCCGTTTCTTTCATCATTTTCCTTAACCGCCCCATCTCACCCATTTAGAAGCCCAAAGCTCTTGAAGCCCAACAGAAAATTAAAAGCTTCGGCTCTAACTAAAACACGGCCCGTTTGCAATAGGGTTTAATGTTAAATTCGAGATTAAGAAGGAAATTAAATAAATAAACCGAATGGCTGGATATTAGGTTTTATGCGGTCTGTCTGTAATGCATTAACATTATTAAAGTGGTGCTGCTTTTATCAATCATCACCCTTCAATCTCGCTCGTTACCCTATCCCCCTCAACGTTATTATTTAAGAAAAATCAAGGATATAATTCGATTAATCACAGGTTTAATCACAGGTTTAATCACAGGTTTGGTTTTGTTAATATTCAGAAAATAATAGTATAGTCTGCAGCAGTAATGATAACAAGCATGTTGTGGTGGTGATTACAAAAGGAGATAGAAGGAAAAAGGAAAATATTGTGAGCAGTAGCGGACCGGTTTGTTCAAGGTGAGTTCTATTGGTTGTTGGTTCATGGAACAAGAAACAAAAACAGAAGATAGGAAGCAAGATGTGAGTGTGTTCGATTGTCTAATATAGCAACAAGGATGAAGCTCGTTGGGATGTTTTAACAGGAACAAAAACAGAAACTGTAAGGAGGAAGAGGGAGACGGATGTGAGAGAGAATTTGAAGGTGGTCGATTAAAGTGGTGTTGTGGTTCATCGTTTGAATGAAGAACAAACGCAGCAACCTAAATTTAAAAATGGTGATGATTGTTTTGGGGTTATTGTGAGTGATTGATGCAGTGGTAATATATAAATCAAGATTGTTTTGTGGTGTAAATTCGATGTTAGACGAATCCAAAACAGACATAGACAAAATATGAAAGTTAAATTCAATATCAACTATTAATCGAATTTGTTATGTCTCTAGGATTTGATTCTATATGTAATCCAGTTTAGGGACAGGAAAAGACATCATCTACAGAATTAATCGTGATTTAAAACAGATTCTGGCTTCTATATAAATTAATACGTATAATTATGTTATTAAGTGGTATATACAGTAATTATATACATATAAATCTGTTGTTATATATTTTAGGTATATACGTTTGTATTTGTATATATATATATATATATATATATATATATATATATATATATATATATATATATATATATATATATATCTGAGTTTATGTATTGCAATTAATTTATAAGTATAACTTCATTAATAATAAATGTAACTACAATAATAATATTACTCTGATGTTATGAGTAATAATAATAATAATAATAATAATAATAATAATAATAATAATAATATTAGAAATATTAATATTATTAATGATATTTATAATAATAATATAATAATTTATACTTACCAAATTTTATTTATTCTATTTATTATTTTATATTTTTAATTTCTAATGTTTAAAGTATACCTTATGGATTCAATATATTATATATGTACATATATTTATATTTATATATCCTATTCATTTACAAACTAATGTTCGTGAATCGTCGAGCTCAGTCAAAGGGTAATTGATTATATAAACATAGATTTCAACTTTCTAGACTCAACATTAAAGATTTTGCTTATCCTGTCGGAAACATATAGAGTTTAAGGTTTAAATTTGGTCGAAAATTTCCGGGTCGTTACAGTACCCACCCGTTAAAGAAATTTCGTCCCCGAAATTTGATAGAGGTTGTTATGGATAATAATAGGAATGTTTTCATGAAGAATATAAGGTAATAATGAAGTTTTATCATTATTGAGATATATAGATAAAACGATTCGATCACGTGAAGCGTACGAGTGGAGCTATCACAAAAAAAATGAAATGTGTAATATGGAATTGTTTTAACCGATGACGTGATTATGATTGATTTTCGGATTTTAAGGGATTTAAAGAAAATATTACGTAATAAGATTTGATTTTTCGGCGATCGGGATCTTTTTTTTTTGATTTAACGCGGCAATCTGTTTCGATTTCTTTGTCGAATATTTTACTATAAATCTACCCCTTCGTTTTTCTTATTCTCCACACCTTCTATTCTTTCTCTCTACTCATTCCTTAATATGCTCCATCCAATCCTGGTTCTTGATATACTCTAAATTTTCACATCTATCATCCTTCTTTTTCATTTACCACCGGAAGAATCTATTTACTTCTACTATACTCTTGTGTTTATAGTGTTTCTAGTTCTCCCGTGTCTTTATATTGCTATATGCATTGATATACACGGTTTGTAATTTCTGAGTGGTTGTTGGGTTTTATATCTTCCCTTATGCTTCAATGTTCCTGCTTCTGTCTTCTATAATCATTGTCATCCACAGTTAATGCTCTTTTCTATTTGCTACGATTTTTACTACAATTTTTATTTCGGAGCTTCATTCTTTTTCTTTTCCTCCTCTTCAACCAAGCATCTCTTGTAATGGTCCGTAATTCACACATATGGATTTTGGAATGAACATTGTTAATGCTCTAAGATAGAAATAGTAATGGAACAAATTTTGATTTGTCAAATTACCAGAATATCCTGGAAAAGACCGAATCATCAAGAAATATTTTCTTGATATTTTTAGAATTTTGAATTGAATGTAAGAGCCGTGTAACATGGTACATGATGATGGTACTGTGAATCATCACATTCCATTAGAAACTCAACATGACTTACTGTAATATAATGAAGTTGATCAAGTTTCATTATATTATAATAATTCATGCATCAATTCCCAACACTGCTTCAGAACATTCCTATTTTAAACTCGAAAGTTTTAGAACTTAGAAACTAACACAGTTTCTTTTATATTGTAACGCAGATGTTACGGAGAGATAAATGATCCCAGATAAGAATAATTGTGAAAATATCTCCAGAAATATGGAGAATATGTATAACGGAAGATACGAAGATATCTTATAATATCTAAGATAAGATGATGGTGATGAATATTATCTGGAAAGATTTAGAATAAGGAGTAGGGTTCTTACTAATGTTTTCAGCAGGCACTGAATCATTTGGATTCTTTGAAAGCAGATTCAGTTCTTGTATTTGTTCTTTGTTTCCTTTACAGTTAGCTCAATCCATTTTTCAATACTAAATTTTCTATCGAGCGTTCCTAACACTCCCTTCGTTATCATCAAACTTTTGGCCATTTAGGCCATCTACAATTTTACTGTTTCCTCTGCATTCAATGCGGCCATATCTGAATCGTCGATTATCAATCCGAGGTGTTTTCGGGCGAATTATGTTTTTAGATGATTAAACGCTTAGGGTAGTATGGTGGAATATAAAAGGTTCTCTGGTAACAATAAATAAACATGTATATATTTCGAGGTTATAACAAGGTTGTTTTGAACGGAAAAATCGAAATCAAATTGCTGGAGCTGTGACAAAATTGGCTAATTTGGAAAGGGATTGCAAAGTTATTTTGGGTAATAATAACACTAAAGAAATTAACACTGTTGCGTGTTAGACGTTGACTCAGTCTCCTAGAGTTTTTGAGTGCATAGTTATATGCAAGAATCTTTTCTTCTATAGATGAGGTGCGGTTGGTTCATTCTCTCGATTGAAATGTTTTCAAGAATTATGAAAGGTTTGAACGCGAATTGTAATTGTCGAGGTACAAATGAGGTTTAGATTGAAATCAAGTGGCAAACTTGAAGAATTATTTAGTTTCATATGTTATAATCAGTATTTTAATTCATTTTAATTGTCAAAAGTTAGCAGTCCAATAATCCGATAGTTCAATAGTTCAATAGTTCAATGATTCATATATAATTTAATGTATAATATTCGAATTAAATAATACATATCGTGACCCGTGCACCGGTCTCAGTATTGATCACAACTCAAAGAATATATATATATTTTCGAATCCACCTCAACCCTGTATAGCCAACTATAGAGTGTCTATGATCGTTCCGAAATATATATGTAGATGGGTCGATATGATAGATCGAAACCTTGTATACGTGTCCCATTTTAAAGTGCTTAAAATAAATAAATATATATCATGACCCATTATACAACGTGTTGTCTCAGAATTAATCCGACGTATTGTTGTACATGTGTCCTGACAGTATGTACAGTACAGAAATTAAGATTGCGAGAAGGTAAATTGCGATAAATTAAATGTTAATCAGTTAGCTGGGAACAGTTAGCCGGAACAGTTAGCGTGAAATCCTATCACAATTTCAATTAATTAATTCGTTTGTTTCTAACACTTTTTATTTTTGTCCAATGTTTTTCTTCGTTATGCCACTTGTTGGATTCTGATAGGTCAAAATCCAAATATAAAATTTGAATAGAAATGGTTATTCTGTGGTGAACGGATACGTATATTGGTAGTTGTAAGTAGGATAGTAAATGATCGTTGAATCAGATTCGAAGAATGTACAGTGTAACTTATTAATGTGAATTCTAAATATTCCTCGGGTACTACCCACCCGTTAAAATATTTTCATCATTAACAGTTTGTACAAAAGAATTTTTAATTACAATCTTTATGAAAATATACTTGCATATATATTTTCTTCAGATGCAATTATGGATTTAATGAGTCAATAAGATATTAAACTCATTTGATTTATCGTTAATACCAGATTACATAATTTCTAACTTTAGAAATTACATAATCGTCATATCGAACGGAGATAATTGATGTGGAATGATATGTAAAGCGAAGATAATCGATGTAGATCGATGTGTAGAACGAAGTTCATACTCTACAGATGGTGATATTGAGGCGTGAAATGTTGATATTCGAGGTATAGGTTGTGATGTTGAGAATTACGGCGCGGTTATGATTTAGGGATAATAAGGGTACTGTCGACGTCGATAATGGTGGTACTGATTATGCTGCTGGTGCTGCTGCTGGTATTCGTAACCTTCGCACCAGGTTCTCCAAAGTCGTCACACGAGCGCGTAGTTCGTTAACTTCTTCTAGTACTACGGAATAATTGACGATTGAGACGAGCGGTTGAGTAAGATTCGAAATATAGTATAATATATAATCGTGACGGGATACTCTGGAAATGAGAGGGTAAATGGTTTCTCGAACAGGTTTTCCGGTAAGTGCTTTAGGTTCATCGCCAAGAGGACAATTTGGTGGATGGAAAGGATTCTTGATGTGAAATGTTTTTCGGATATCGGATGATATTCTAGCTATATAGAATATCTACATATATATTACTAAAGATTTTGTAGACTATAGAAGAATTTACGGCATATATCAGGCAAATCTACAGATAGGCTAAGATAGGAATTATCAGATACGCTAAGATATGAATTTCGTCTATACACTTTCGATGCACTAAATGCAGTAGGACGTGTCTAGACGTGAGAATGATAGGCAGGCAATTTCCTAAGGATGATAAGCAGATGATTTCCGACTAGAAATGATAAGCAAAACTTTTGACAGGCAGACACGGTCAAAGTCCAGACTCACTAATGTATCCTAACAACTACCAGTTAGACACACTAATGAGAGACCTGGTTCGCAAAGACCAACGCTCTGATACCAAATGTAAAAACCCGTCCTTATCCATCTGGACGAAATCTTCAACATTTGATCCCATTGCGATGATCGACTCCACATAATGTCCTTTAAATAAGCATATGCACAGCGGAAGACTTAATTCGTACCTGAGAATAAACATGCTTTGAAAAGTCAACATAAAGTTGGTGAGATATATAGGTTTGATGCTAGCAGCGTTATAACTATGGACCACAAGATTTCATATTTACGTAATACACTCCTCGTGTATAGAAAAGCAGTTGAGCACTTGGAAACCATACTTAACTAAAATTCATCGCAGCATATTCTTAAATAAACCCTACACCGTACCAAGTGTAGTAACGAGAATGAAGTACTGTGCAACCGTTAAATGCTGGTCGTCCAGCCCGGTTGGGGATGTCAGCCCGATAGATCTATCAACAGGATTCGCGTTTACGCTCCTCACGTAATTAGCAGTTACCAAGTATAAAGAGATATGCCATGGTACAACTCAACGTAGAATTTATTTTTGATCACTTGTGTCCATAACGTAAAACATTTATAAAAACAGCGCATGTATTCTCAGCCCAAAAATATTTAAAGTTTAAAAGGGGACTATATACTCACCTAATGTATTTTGTAGTAAAAATACATATAACACCATTGGTAACTTATAAGGTTGGCCTCGGATTCACGAACCTATATTATTTGTATATATATATTAACACATATAATTGTAACCGAACTAATTTATATATATTATATTTTGAATTATATATCTTATATATATTTATTGTAATAATAATATTGTTAATATAAAAATGATAATAATAATGTTAATAATAATAATAATCTTAAATGATAATTTTTAGTAATATTGATAACTTTTTAAGTATATATAAAAAAAATGTTAATTTTGATGATAATGTATAATAATAATAAAAATTCTAAAATTAATGATTTTGCTAATAAAAATGATACCTTTGATAATTTTACTAATGCTAATATTTCTATTAATACTTTTAATAGTTCCTTTAATAATAATACTAATAACAATAATAATAAAAATAAAAATGGTTTTATCAAAAATTACCTTTAAATGCTAAAAAGGAATTAAAGTGTTTGAGCCGGGACTCGAACCCGTGACCTCACGTTCACCCAACATGTGCCTAACCATCCATCTGTTTTGATCTTTCTGATTTAAATCTCGTAATTATCTATATAAATAAGGTGCCCGTTTCTTTCATCATTTTCCTTAACCGCCCCATCTCACCCATTTAGAAGCCCAAAGCTCTTGAAGCCCAACAGAAAATTAAAAGCTTCGGCTCTAACTAAAACACGGCCCGTTTGCAATAGGGTTTAATGTTAAATTCGGATTAAGAAGGAAATTAAATAAATAAACCGAATGGCTGGATATTAGGTTTTATGCGGTCTGTCTGTAATGCATTAACATTATTAAAGTGGTGCTGCTTTTATCAATCATCACCCTTCAATCTCGCTCGTTACCCTATCCCCCTCAACGTTATTATTTAAGAAAAATCAAGGATATAATTCGATTAATCACAGGTTTAATCACAGGTTTGTTTTGTTAATATTCAGAAAATAATAGTATAGTCTGCAGCAGTAATGATAACAAGCATGTTGTGGTGGTGATTACAAAAGGAGATAGAAGGAAAAAGGAAAATATTGCGAGCAGTAGCGGACCGGTTTGTTCAAGGTGAGTTCTATTGGTTGTTGGTTCATGGAACAAGAAACAAAAACAGAAGATAGGAAGCAAGATGTGAGTTTGTTCGATTGTCTAATATAGCAACAAGGATGAAGCTCGTTGGGATGTTTTAACAGGAACAAAAACAGAAACCGTAAGGAGGAAGAGGGAGACGGATGTGAGAGAGAATTTGAAGGTGGTCGATTAAAGTGGTGTTGTGGTTCATCGTTTGAATGAAGAACAAACGCAGCAACCTAAATTTAAAAATGGTGATGATTGTTTTGGGGTTATTGTGAGTGATTGATGCAGTGGTAATATATAAATCAAGATTGTTTTGTGGTGTAAATTCGATGTTAGACGAATCCAAAACAGACATAGACAAAATATGAAAGTTAAATTCAATATCAACTATTAATCGAATTTGTTATGTCTCTAGGATTTGATTCTATATGTAATCCAGTTTAGGGACAGGAAAAGACATCATCTACAGAATTAATCGTGATTTAAAACAGATTCTGGCTTCTATATAAATTAATACGTATAATTATGTTATTAAGTGGTATATACAGTAATTATATACATATAAATCTGTTGTTATATATTTTAGGTATATACGTTTGTATTTGTATATATATATATATATATATATATATATATATATATATATATATATATATATATATATATCTGAGTTTATGTATTGCAATTAATTTATAAGTATAACTTCATTAATAATAAATGTAACTACAATAATAATATTACTCTGATGTTATGAGTAATAATAATAATAATAATAATAATAATAATAATATTAGAAATATTAATATTATTAATGATATTTATAATAATAATATAATAATTTATACTTACCAAATTTTATTTATTCTATTTATTATTTTATATTTTTAATTTCTAATGTTTAAAGTATACCTTATGGATTCAATATATTATATATGTACATATATTTATATTTATATATCCTATTCATTTACAAACTAATGTTCGTGAATCGTCGAGCTCAGTCAAAGGGTAATTGATTATATAAACATAGATTTCAACTTTCTAGACTCAACATTAAAGATTTTGCTTATCCTGTCGGAAACATATAGAGTTTAAGGTTTAAATTTGGTCGAAAATTTCCGGGTCGTTACAGTTTCCTACTTTTCAACGGTTTCAATCTTTGCCAGATCTACTTGAATACCTCCTTTGTTCACTATATGACTGAGGAATTAAACTTCTTCCAACCAAAATGCACACTTTGAAAACTTAGCGTACAATTTTTCTTTCCTCAACAACTCTAGCACTTTTCTCAAATGTTCTTCGTGCTCTTGATCATTCTTTGAGTAAATAAGTATGTCATCGATGAAAACAATGATAAACTTGTGAAGGTATGGTCTACACACTCAGTTCATAAGGTCCATGAACACAGCTGGTGCGTTAGTCAACCCAAACGGCATAACCATAAACTCGTAATGACCGTAACGCGTTCTGAAAGCAGTCTTCAGAATATCATCCTCCTTCACCCGCATTTGATGATACCCAGAACGTAAATCTGTCTTCGAATAAACTGACGAGCCTTGTAGTTGATCAAATAAGTCGTCGATTCTTGGTAGTGGATAACGGTTCTTGATGGTAAGTTTGTTCAACTCTCGGTAGTCTATACACAACCTGAATGTACCATCTTTCTTCTTGACAAACAAAACAGGAGCTCCCCACGGTGATGTGCTTGGTCGAATGAAACCACACTCTAAAAGTTCTTGTAATTGACTCTGAAGTTCTTTCATTTCACTGGGTGCGAGTCTGTATAGAGCACGAGGTATTGGTGCAGCTCCCGGTACAAGATCTATTTGAAATTCAACGGATCGGTGTAGAGGTAGTCCCGGTAATTCTTTCGGAAATACATCGGGAAATTCTTTTGCGACGGGAACATCATTGGTGTTCTTTTATTCGGTTTGTACTTTATCGACATGTGCTAGAATAGCATAGCAACCTTTTCTTATTAGTTTTTGCGCCTTCAAATTACTAATAAGATTTATCTTCGCGTTGCTCTTTTCTCCGTACACCATTAAGGGTTTTCCTTTTTCTGGCATAATGCGAATCGCATTTTTGTAACAAACGATTTCTGCTTTCACCTCTTTCAACCAGTCCATGCCAATTATCACATCAAAACTCCCTAACTCTACTGGTATCAAATCAATCTTAAACGTTTCGCTAACCAGTTTAATTTCTCGATTCCGACATATATTATCTGCTGTAATTAATTTATCGTTTGCTAATTTGAGTAAAAATTTATTATCCAAAGGCGTCAATGGACAACTTAATTTAGCACAAAAATCTTTACTCATATAGCTTCTATCCACACCCGAATCAAATAAAACATAAGCAGATTTATTGTCAATAAGAAACGTATCCGTAACAAGCTCCGGGTCTTCCTTCGCTTCTGCCGTATTAATATTGAAAACTCTTCCGCGTCCCTGTCCATTAGTATTCCCCTGATTTGGGCATTCGTTTCTGATATGACCCGGCTTCCACATCCATAACAAATAATAGCGGTATTATTTGTTCCGACATTATTTGTTCCTTTATTCTTGTTAGCCATTGGTCCGTAAACTTCACACTTCGTCGTACCATGACCCTTTCTATTACACTTAGTACACGATGTCGTACAAATCCCAGTCGGATGGTATCCTTCACACCTCTGGCATGGTTTCTGCCTCTGTTTGTTATTGTTGGGATTGTTGTTGTTGCGGTTGTTGTTATTGTTGGAACGGTTATTGTAGTTGTTGTAGTTATTGTATTGGTGACTCTTTTCACTATTTTCTTCCCACTCCCTCTTGACTTGTTTCGTGTTGGCTTCTTCGACAGCCTGCTCTTTAATTCTTCCCTCAATCTGATTTATGAGTTTATGATCCATTCAACTTGCCTTTTGTATGGAGGCGGGTTCGTGTGAACTCACATCTTCTTGAATTCTTTCTGGTAATCCTTTTACAAATGCGTCGATCTTTTCTTCTTCATCTTCGAACGCTCCGGGACACAATAGGCACAACTCTGTGAATCGTCGTTCGTACGTGGTAATATCAAACCCTGGTGTTCGTAACCCTCTAAGCTCTACCTTGAGCTTATTGACCTCATTTCTGGGACGGTACTGCTCGTTCATTAAGTGCGTGAATGCTGACCACGGTAGTGCGTAAGCAGCATCTTGTCCCACCTGCTCAAGATAGGTGTTCCACCATGTTAACGCAATACCTGTGAAGGTATGCGTAGCGTACTTTACTTTGTCTTCCTCAGTGCACTTACTTATGGAAAACACCGATTTGACCTTCTCGGTCCACCGTTTCAATCCGATTGGTCCTTCGGTTCCATCGAATTCTAGAGGTTTACAGGCAGTGAATTCTTTGTAGGAGCATCCTACACGATTTCTTGTGGAATTAGTTCCACTACTAGATGTAGAGTTATTGTTGTTATTTTGCATTGCAGCCTGCACTGCGGCTATGTTCGCAACAAGAAATGTACAGAATTCTTCTTCACTCATATTCATGGTGTGTCGAGTAGTCGGTGCCATTTCCTTCAAAAATAGCCAAAAGAAATGAGTTAATCATATAGAATATTAAGAGTAGTCAATAGTATTTTGTAGCATAAAGCTTTTTCTTCATATTAGCGTTTTATAAGTTTTAATTTGGGTAGTACCTACCCGTTAAGTTCATACTTAATAGCTAATATACAATTCAACTACTACAATTCTATATGAAAAACTGATTACAATAATATTTTGCGTTCCAACTTTTATACAATATTTTACAAGCTTACAATACTGCTATTTTACATATAGCATAAAATATAACACACAATAACTTTGATACAAAGTAGTTGCAAAGACAATTTCTAGTTTAACGCAAGTCATTTAGCAAAGGCAATAAAGATACGTAATTCGTAAATCCAGAAACAAGTCATGCATTCGGGTCTTACTAATACTATTTCCCATCCTTGGTTCTGTGGAAAGTAACCGTTGTGACCGTTGACTAGGCAGCATGCTGTAACATTTTCAAAAGGACGGGGGTTGCGTAATGCCCAACAGCCCCGTAACAATCTAAAAACTTTATTTCTTACTCCAACTACTGAATTCGTCACTTGTAGGAATGTTTTATTTAAAAGTTGCAACCCGATGTTCTTTTTCTCAATTTGGTGAGAAGCGAACATCACTAACCCGTAAACATAACATGCTTCTTTTTGTTGCATGTTTAAAGCTCTTTCTAAAGAACGAAGTCCTATGTTAGGATATGTGGAGTCAAAATAGGCTCTCAACCTGTAGCGGAAAGTTGCAGTAGGGTTTCTCGCACTTAATGCCTTAACGAAAACATGGCGTAATTTAGGTTCTCCCCAATGTGATATACACCATCTATTAAAGTAAAGCCTTTTATAAACTAAGGCATGCCTGGAACGTCTTTCAATGTCCTACTAACTAATTTTGCCATAAATAATTGTGCCGATGAATTCTGACCGACTTTAGACAAGATTTCATCAATCATATCCCCTGGTAAGTCTTCTAAAATATTTGGTTGTCTATCCTTAACGTCCATTGTGTGTTTTTATACTGTAAAATAGACGAGGATTAGATTCATAAAAGATAATTAACACACAATACAAGAAATTTTTACATATAATATAAAAGTACAAGCATACTGTAATACATATATTACACAACATGATTACAACTCTTTATTCCGACTCACTTGTTTCTTCCTCCTCGGACTTGGTTCGTTTAGCTAATTTTCTAGGGATATATGGTGCTCCTCTAATACGAGCCGTCGTTTTCACAAATGGTTTAGAAAAACTTGGTGGCTTAGATGTTTTCGGGTTATAGTGAAAGTTTAAGAAATACGGGTGTTTACGGTACACCCCATCAGGGTACTTCATGTTAACATAAAGTTCATCGGTTTTGGACTCGGGTTTTTCTATTTTGATAGCCTTTC
Organism: Rutidosis leptorrhynchoides; assembly: GCF_046630445.1. NCBI lineage: Eukaryota > Viridiplantae > Streptophyta > Magnoliopsida > Asterales > Asteraceae > Rutidosis > Rutidosis leptorrhynchoides. The sequence continues at coordinate 48,847,672 of NC_092338.1, forward strand.
CCTTATTATTTTCTTTTGCCTTATTAAATTGAGCCGGGGTAATTTCTATAACATCATCGGAATCCTCGTCGGGATCCGATTCATCAGAAAATTGGTAATTTTCCAAATATTTTGCTTCCTCTGTGGAAACACCATTTACCATTTTTAACTTTGGTCCATTGGTTGAGGATTTTCTTTTATTTATCTGTTTTACTGTGGTTCCTAATATTTCCTCCTCCGAAACCTCTTCTTCCGGTTCCTCTTCAGGAATTTGTGAATCTTCCTAAAATATATTCGACTCTTCATTATTATTAGGTGAGTCGATGGGATTTGTACTAGAGGTAGACATCTATCACACAATATCAAACACGTTAAGAGATTAATATATCACATAATATTTATATGTTAACAATATGTAGTTTCCAACAAAAAGTGTTAAGCAATCGTTTTTAAAGAAAACACGGTCGAAGTCCAGACTCACTAATGCATCCTAACAAACTCGATAAGACACACTAATGCAATTACTGGTTCTCTAAGACCAACGCTCTGATACCAACTGAAATGTCCCGTTTATATTGATTATAAACGTTTCATATTAATTGATTTCGTTGCGAGGTTTTGACATCTATATGAGACGTTTTTCAAAGACAGCATTTGATTTTTAAAAACAAACCATAACGTTTATTTTATCGATAAAGGTTTAAAAACATTACGAAGATTATCAAATAATGATAATCTAAAATATAGCGTTCTCACACGACCATTACATAATGGTTTACAATAATATTACACAAAAACTTAAGTCTTCGAATGCAGTTTTTAAACAATATTATACAAGCATGCAGACTACAATCCTGTCTTTATTTAGCATGCAACAGCAGAAGCTCTTAATAATCACCTGAGAATAAACATGGTTAGAACGTCAACAAAAATGTTGGTGAGATATAGGTTTAACCTATATATTTATCAAATCGTAATAATAGACCACAAGATTTCATTTATTCAATAATCTTACACTCACAAGTGTATAAAAATCATTCATATGATGAATACCTGGTAACCGACATTAACTTTAATGCATATAGAATATTCCCCGCATACTCACAAGTATGTCATAAATTGGAAATCACAATCACCATATAAATCGAAGTACTAAAGCCATTCATAACTTGAATGGGGGTTGTTAGGCTCAATAGATCTATCTTTAGGATTCGCGTCAATTAGGGGCCATTTTCCTAATTCTTAGGCTACCAGACTTGAAGGGGCAATATTCGGTTTAATAATCCAACCATAGAATGTAGTTTCGCATACTTGTGTCTATTTTGTAAAACATTTATAAAGCTGCATGTATTCTCATCCCAAAAATATTAGATTTTAAAAGTGGGACTATAACTCACTTTCACAGATTTTTACTTCGTCGGAAATAAGACTTGACCACGGGTCGATTCACGAACCTATAACAAATATATACATATATATCAAAGTATGATCGAAATATATTCACAAAATATTTTATTTACGTTTTTTAACGATTTAAGTTGTTAAGTTAGCAGTCCAACGTTAGTAGTTCACAATTAATTGTCCACAGTTAGTAGTACAGAAATAAATCAATTTAATTTCTCGAATCAATCCACGACCCAGTGCATACAAGTCTCAGACTCGATCACAACTCAAAGTATATATATTATTTTGGAATCAACCTCAACCCTGTATAGCTAACTCGATCATTACAGCATATAGAGTGTCTATGGTTGTTTCAAATAATATATATAGATGACATCGATATGATATGTCAAAATATTGTATACATGTCTATGGTATATCAAGACATGTATAATACAATATAAGTTAGTTAAGTTATGGTTAGTATGGTTTAGTTATAAAATTTACGTAGCTACAACAAGTAAATTTTTCCAATTTTGTTTTACCCATAACTTCTTCGTTTTAAATCCGTTTTGAGTGAATCAACTTGCTATGGTTTCATATTGAACTGTATTTTATGAAACTAAACAGAAAAAATATAGGTTTATAGTCGGAAATATAAGTCACAAGTCATTTTTGTAAGAGGTAGTCATTTCAGTCGAAAGAAAGACGTCTTGATGACCATTTTGAAAAACATACTTCCACTTTGAGTTTAACCATGATTTTTGGATATAGTTTCATGTTCATAAGAAAAATAATTTTCCTAGAAGAACAACTTTTAAATCAAAGTTTATCATAGTTTTTAATTATCTAACCCAAAACAGCCCCCCGGTTTCACTACGACGGCGTATGTCCGGTTTTACGGTGTTCTTCGTGTTTCCAGGTTTTAAATCATTAAGTTAACATATCATATAGATATAGAACATGTGTTTAGTTGAATTTAAAGTTAAGTTAGAAGGATTAACTTTGTTTGCGAACAAGTTTAGAATTAGCTAAACTATGTTCTAGTGATTACAAGTTTAAATCTTCGAATAAGATAGTTATATATATATGAATCGAATGATGTTATGAACATCATTACTACCTCAAGTATTGTAGGTAAACCTACTGGAAATAACAAGAAATTATCTAGAGCTTCAAAGGATCTTGGATGGCTTGGAAGTTCTTGAAGTAGAATCATGATACAAAAACAAATTCAAGTAAGATTTTCTACTCGAATTAAGATAGTTATAGTTATAGAAATTGAATCAAAGTTTGAATATGAGTATTACCTTGAATTAGAATGATAACCTACTGTAAGTAACAAAGGTTTCTTGATCTTAGATGATTACTTGGAATGGATTAGAAAGCTTGGAAGTATACTTGCAAACTTGAAAGTATTCTTGATTTTATGAAACTATAACTTATAGAATTTATGAAGAACACTTAGAACTTGAAGATAGAACTTGAGAGAGTTCAATTAGATGAAGAAAATTGAAGAATGAAGATGTTTGTATGTGTTTTAGATCGTGATATATGGATTAGATATAAAGGATATGTAAGTTTGTTTTCTTGTAAATAAGTCATGAATGATTAATAATATTTTTGTAATCTTGCTAAATAATTCATACTAAATTACAAAGAATAGTTCCCACATGTTTGATGACTCATTAAGGGCTGCTAAGAGCTGATCATTGAAGTGTATATACCAATAGTATGTACATCTAGGAGCTGTGTATTGTACGAGTACGAATACGGGTGCATACGAGTAGAATTGTTGATGAAAATGAATGAGAATGTAATTGTAAGCATTTTCGTTAAGTAGAAGTACTTTGATATGTGTCATGAAGTCTTTTAAAAGTATACTAATACATCTTAATACACTATATGTATATGCATTTTAACTGAGTTGTTAAGTCATCGCTAGTTGTTACATGTAAGTGTTGTTTCGAAACCTTTAAGTTAACGATTTCGTTAAATGTAATTAATTCCATTGTTATTATATTTAATGAGATGTTAAATTATTACATTATAATGATAACATGATGTACTAATATATCTTAATATGATATATAAATATTAAGACGTTATTACAACGATAATCGTTACGTATAGATATCGTTTTGAATTTCTTAAGTTAGTAGTCTTGTTTTATGTATAAGGTTCATTGTTAATATACATAACGAGATACTTTAATTATTATTTCATCATGTTAAACATATATATGTTCATATATATAATATCATGTCATATACAAGTTATAACGTTCGTGAATCATCGGACAAACTGGGTGGTCAAACGTTAACACAAAAATCGTTTCAAATAATCAAGTCTTAACAAGTTTGATTGCTTAACATGTTGGAAACATTTATTCATGTAAATATTAATCTCATATAATATATAATCATAGAAAAGTTTGGGTCACTACAACCAAACCTATACATACTATACATACACCACCTCACCATCCCATGTGACATTAAAAAATCTAATCAGATTCAAATTTCAATTTTTAGTGCCTTTTATTTAATTATATATATATATATATACATATATATATATATATATATATATATATATATATATATATATATATATATATATATATACATATAAATCGGTAAGCTTTTGTCCAAATGTCATTCAACCCTTCATTTAAGGGCCATGTAGGAGAGAAATTTGTCTCACATAAAACCTATACATATACATTATTTGTTGCTATTTTTTTAACTCACATCAAACCTATACATACAATACATACACCACCTCACCATCTCATGTGGCATTAAAAAATTTGATCAGATTCAAATTTCAATTTTTAGTGCCTTTTATTTAATTATTTAAATTATCTAAGTGTATGGAAAAGATATCAAAACTAACTTTTTATAACACACCTTGTGATCAAGTACACACATCTACCAAGAAATTTTAATGTATGTATGTAGGTTTAATAATGAGAAATTTGAAATAAAAGATTTCAAATTGTAGTTCTATAAACTCAGTTGTATTTTCCAGTCTCTCTCTTCTTCATCTTCTGTCAACTATATACCTTTTTTTCCCAGTGTTCATCCTAATTGTTCTTCAATAATCTCCAGGTAATTAATCGTATTCTCACTAAATTGGAGTTACGAGTCAAAAGATACGATAGATCTAACATTTTGGCTAAAGACACAAAACACCAAGCACCACGCAATGTTGGTGGCGTTTGGTACGTGGTGCGAATTTGCGAGGAAAGATGTCTTTTTTGAAATCTACACTACCTCGAATGGTGAGCACGTTCAAAGAGTCTTGCTCGTTGGGCCGTTTTAGGGTGATCTTGACAATTTCTGTACAATCTCAAACCTAAGGTCATGCGCCACCAAATGTTACTCCATCTGGAGGCGCATATTAATGATTTAAAAAGCGTGTTTGATGAAGTGACATTAGATTTAAAATTATATGCGTTATACATTATTACATTGTGATGAATTAATAGGCATTAAAACTATATATATCACGCTACGTCATGCATAAACAAAAGTAATAATACGATATATATTTAAAACGTTCAAAAAAGAACATTAAAAATGAGTAAAATATCTTTTATCAACATCCTGATGACCTCGAATGGCTAGACAATTTTCGAGAGTCTTGATTTTAGGGCAATCTTGAGAATTTCTAAACAATCTGAAGCCAAAGATTAGGCGCCGCCAAATGTTAGTCCATTTGGCGGTGCATATTAATGATTTAAGTATCGTGTTTAATGAAGTGACATTAGATTCAAAATTATATTCAGTATACATAATTACATTGTGAGAGAAATAATAGGCCTTAAAACAAGATGTATCATGCTAATTCATGCATACACAAATGGAATAATATGATAGAAATTCAAAACGGTCGAAAGAGCTTCAAAATCGAAAAAAGCAAAATTGAAGATTTTCGAGGTCTCGTTTTGAAAAATATTTGGGACAAACCGCCTAGTGCAGTTTGCCAACGAATAGATCTTGAAAAAAATACATGATTTCAAAAAACAACGGTGACTAAATCATAACTATGAGTCAAAAGATACGATAGTTCTAACATTTTGGTCAAAGCCACAAAACACAAAGCACCACGCACCGTCGGTGGCATTTGGAGCGTGGTGTAGGGATGGCAAAAAGACCCGCACCCAATGGGGAAACCCGAAACCCGACATTTATTGGCCGGGTTCAGGCCGGGTTTGCGGGTCCGCGGGCCGAGTATGGGAATGGTTTTAAAATTTTATCCGGGTTTGGGTTCGGGGACGGTTTTAGATACAAACCCGATTATCCGGCCCGTATACCCGAATAAAAACCCGAATCCATATACCCGACCCGTTTAAATTTCAATATTAGATAATTTACTAATATAGAACACTGTATTTGTGTATCAAAGGGAATAGTTCAAATGAAATATGTCTGTCAACAACATGAGTGTCAATGTACACCTGATTTCTTCTTTTATCGTGTACAAAACAACACTGTATATGTTGAGTTTTGTATATGTATGCATGTTATACTTTTCTGTATATGTATGTACGATGTATGCTATAGCTTTTCTAAGTTTTGTGTATATATACGTATGTTATAACTTTTCTATACACCTTCTGTATATGTATGTATGTATGTTATAAATTTTTTAACATGTGTATATATATATATACATATATCTATATCTATATAATATAATATTAGTTTATAACATATCTATATTGATATTTATTATAATGGAGACTCGAATACTCGTGAGTAAATTTGTTAACCCGATAGTTAGTAATCAAATGGGGACCCGAATACCGGTAAGGAAACCCGAAACCCGATAGTTAGTAAGTAAATGGGGCCCCACCAGGTATGGGTCGGGTTTGGGATTGAGCTTGTTAATCGGGTTTGGGACTGGGATTACCTATACCCGGCCCAAACCCGGCCCGATACCATCCCTAGCGTAGTCCGAATTTACGAGGAATGATATCTTTTTTGAAATCTAAACGACCTCGAATGGTAAGCACGTTCAAAGAGTCTTACTCGTTGGGCCGTTTTAGGGTGATCTTGACAATTTCTGTACAATCTGAAACCTAAGGTTATGCACCGCCAAATGTTACTCCATTTGGCGACGCATATTAATGATTTAAAAAGCGTGTTTGATGAAGTGACATTAGATTTAAAATTATATGCGTTATACATTATTACATTGTGAGTGAATTAATAGGCATTAAAACTATATATATCACGCTACGTCATGCATAAAAAAAAGTAATAATATGATATATATTAAAAACGTTCAAAAAAGAACATTAAAAATGAGTAAAATGTCTTTTTTCAACATCCTGACGACCTCGAATGGCTAGGAAATTTCTGAGAGTCTTGATTTTAGGGTGATCTCGAGAATTTCTAAACAATCTGAAGCCAAAGATTAGGTGCCGCCAAATGTTACTCCATTTGGCGGCACATATTAATGATTTAATAATTGTGTTTAATAAAGTGACATTAGATTCAAAATTATATGTGTTATATAAAATTATATTGTTAGAGAAATAATAGGCCTTAAAACAACATGTATCATGCTAAGTCATGCATACACAAAAGGATAACATGATAGAAATTCAAAACGGTCAAAAGAGCTTCAAAATCGAAAAAAGCAAAAATGAAGGCAATCGAGGTCTCGTTTTGAAAAATATTTGGGACAAACCGCCTACTGCAGTTTGCCAATAGATAGATATTGAAAAAATACATGATTTCAAAAAACAACGGTGACTAAATCATAACTACGAGTCAAAAGATACGATAGTTCTAACATTTTGGTCAAAGCCACAAAACACAAAGCACCACGCACCGTCGGTGGCATTTGGTGCGTGGTGCGAATTTACGAGGAAAGATGTCTTTTTTGAAATCTAGACGACCTCGAATGGTGAGCACGTTCAAAGAGTCTTGCTCGTTGGGCCGTTTTAGGGTGATCTTGACAATTTTTTTACAATATGAAATGTAAGGTTATGCGCCGCCAAATGTTAATCCATCAGACGACGCATATTAATGATTTAAAAAGCGTATTTAATGAAGTGACATTAGATTCAAAATTATATGCGTTATACATTATTACATTGTGAGTGGATTAATAGGCCTTAAAACTTTATATATCATATTAGGTCATGCATATACACAAAAGTAATAATACGATATATATTGAAAACGTTTAAAAAAGAACATTAAATATGAGTAAAATGTCTTTTTTCGACATCCTGACGACCTCGAATATCTAGACACTTTTCGAGAGTCTTGATTTTATGGTGATCTAGAGAATTTCTGAACAATCTGAAGCCAAAAATTAGGCACCGCCAAATGTTACTCCATTTGGCGGTGCATATTAATGATTTAAGTATCGTGTTTAATGAAGTGACATTAGATTCAAAATTATGTGTTATATAAAATTATATTTTGAGAGAAATAATACGCCGTAAAACAACAAGTATCTTGCTAAGTCATGCATACACAAAAGGAATAATATGATAGAAAATCAAAACGGTCAAAAGAGCTTCAAAATTGAAAAAAAACAAAATTAAAGGTTTTTGAGGTCTCGTTTCGAAAAATATTTAGGACAAACCGCCTACGGAAGTTTTTCAACGGATAGATCTCGAAAAAAATACATGATTTCAAAAAATACGGTGACTAAATCGGAGCTACGAGTCAAAAGATACGATAGATCTAACACTTTGGCCAAAGACATAAAACACCAAGCACCACGCACCGTCGGTGGCATTTGGTGCGTAGTGATCTTGAGAATTTCTGTACAATCTGAAACCTAAGGTTATATGCCGTCAAATGTTACTCCATCTGACGGCGCATATTAATGATTTAAAAAGCGTGTTTAATGAAGTGACGTTAGATTCAAAATTATATGAGTTATACATTATTACATTGTGAGTGAATTAATAGGCCTTAAAAATATATATATCATGCTAGGTCTTGCATACACAAAAGTAATAATACGATATATATTGAAAACGTTTAAAAAAGAACATTAAAAATGAGTAAAATGTCTTTTTTCGACATCCTGATGACCTCGAATTGCTACACACTTTCCGAAAGTCTTGATTTTAGGGTGATCTCGAGAATTGCCGACCAATCTGAAACCAAAGATTAAGCGCCGCCAAATGTTACTCCATTTGGCGGCGCATATCAATTATTTATAAATCGTGTTTAATGAAGTAACATTAGATTCAAATTTATATGCGTTATATATAATTACATTGTGAGAGAAATTATTGGCCTTAAAACAACATGTATCATGCTAATTCATGCATACACAAAAAGAATAATATGATAGAAATTCAAAAAGGTCAAAAGAGCTTCAAAATCGAAAAAAGCAATATTGAAGGTTTTCGAGGTCTCGTTTCGCAAAATATTTGGACAAACCGCCTACTGAATTTTGCTAACGGATAGATCTCGAAAAAATACATGATTTCATAAAAAAAACGGTGACTAAATCAGAACTACAAGTCAAAAGATACGATAGTTCTAACATTTTAGCCAAAGCCACACAACACCAAGCACCACGCACCGTCGGTGGCATTTGGTGTGTGGTATGAATTTGCGAGGAAAGATGTCATTTTTGAAATCTAGACGATCTCGAATGGTGAGCACGTTCAAAGAGTCTTGCTCGTTGTGCTGTTTTAGGGTGATCTTGACAATTTCTGTACAATCTGAAACGTAAGGTTATGCGCCGCAAATGTTGCTCCATTTGGCGGCGCATATTCATGATTTAAAAAGCGTGTTTCATGAAGTGACATTAGATTCAAAATTATATGCGTTATACATTATTACATTGTGAGTGAATTACTAGGCCTTAAAAGTATATATATCATGTTAGGTCATGAATACACAAAAGTAAAAATAATACGATATATATATTGAAAACGTTCAAAAAAGAACATTAAAAATGAGCAAAATATCTTTTTTCGACATCCTGACGACCTCGAATGGCTAGACACTTTTCGAGAGACTTCATTTTAGGGTGATCTGTGGAAATTCTGAACTCTCTGAAGCCAAAGATTAGGCGCCGCCAAATGTTACTCTATTTGGCGGTACATATTAATGATTTAATAATCGTGTTTATTGTTAGATTCAAAATTATATGCGTTATATAAAATTATATTGTGAGAGAAATATTAGGCCTTAAAACAACATGTATCTTGCTAAGTCATGCATACACAAAAGGAATAATTTGATAGAAATTCAAAACGGTTAAAAGAGCTTCAAAACTGAAAAAAAAGAAAATTGAAGGTTTTCGAGGTCTCGTTTTGAAAAATATTTGGGAAAAATCGCCTACGGCTGTTTGCCAACGGAAAGATCTCGAAAAAAGTACAAGATTTAAAAAAAAAATAACTGTAACTAAATCGGAGCTACGAGTCAAAAGATACGATAGATCTAACATTTTGGCCAAGGACACAAAACACCAAACACCACGCACCGTCGGTGGTGTTTGGTGCGTGGTGATCTTGAGAATTTCTGTACAAGCTGAAACCTAAGGTTATGCGCCGCCAAATGTTACTCCATCTGGCAGCGCATATTAATGATTTAAAAAGCGTGTTTAATGAAGTGACATTAGATTCAAAATTATATGTGTTATACATTATTACATTGTGAGTGAATTAATAGGCCTTAAAACTATATATATCATGTTAGATCATGCATATACAAAACTAATAATACGATATATATTGAAAACGTTCAAAAAAGAACATTAAAAATGAGTAAAATGTCTTTTTTCGACATCCTGACGACCTCGAATTGCTAGACACTTTTCGAGAGTCTTGATTTTAGGGTGATCTCGAGAAATGTTGAAAAATCTGAAGCCAAAGATTAGGCACCGTCAAATGTTACTCCATTTGGCGGTGCATATTAATGATTTATAAATCGTGTTTAATGAAGTGACATTAGATTCAAAATTATATGCGTTATATATAATTACATTGACAGAGAAATAATAGGCCTTAAAATAACATGTATCATGCTAAGTCATGCATACACAAACGGAATAATATGATAGAATTTCAAAACGGTCAAAAGAGCTTCAAAAATAAAAAAAAAACAAAATTGCAGGTTTTCGAAGAATATTTGGGACAAACCGCCTACGACAGTTTGCCAACGGATAGATCTCGAAAAAAATACATGAATTAAAAAAAACGATGACTAAATTGGAGCTTTCCAACGGATAGATCTCGAAAAAAATACATGAGTTAAAAAAACGGTGACTAAATCAGAGCTGCGAGTCAAAAGATACGATAGTTCTAACATTTTAGCCAAAGTCACAAAACACCAAGCACCACGCACCGTCGGTGGCGTTTGGTGCGTGGTGCGAATTTGAGAGGAAAGATGTCTTTTTGAAATTTAAACGACCTCGAATGGTGAGCACTTTCAAAGAGTCTTGCTCGTTCTTCCGTTTAGGGTGATCTTGATAATTTTTGTACAATCTGAAACGTAAGGTTATGCGCCGCCAAGCTTTGAAGAGTGGATTTCATTAAAAACAAGGACTTACCAGCTTGACCTAATACGGCGGGCACCTTTCCAACCCGAAAGCTTCTTTCTGAATTTCTCTGACGTTAGATTCAAAATTATATGAGTTATACATTATTACATTGTGAGTGAATTAATAGGCCTTAATATATATATATATATATATATATATATATATATATATATATATATATATATATATATATATATATATATATATATATATATATATATATATATATATCATGCTAGGTCTTGCATACACAAAAGTAATAATACGATATATATTGATAACGTTTAAAAAAGAACATTAAAAATGAGTAAAATGTCTTTTTTCGACATCCTGACGACCTCGAATTGCTACAAACTTTCCGAAAGTCTTGATTTTAGGGTGATCTCGAGAATTGCCGACCAATCTGAAACCAAAGATTAAGCGCCGCCAAATGTTACTCCATTTGGCGGCGCATATCAATTATTTATAAATCGTGTTTAATGAAGTAACATTAGATTCTAATTTATATGCGTTATATATAATTACATTGTGAGAGAAATTATTGGCCTTAAAACAACATGTATCATGCTAATTCATGCATACACAAAAAGAATAATATGATAGAAATTCAAAACGGTCAAAAGAGCTTCAAAATCGAAAAAAGCAATATTGAAGGTTTTCGAGGTCTCGTTTCGCAAAATATTTGGGACAAACCGCCTACTGAGGTTTGCCAATGGATAGGTCTCGAAAAAATACATGATTTCATTAAAAAACTGTGACTAAATCAGAACTACAAGTCAAAAGATACGATAGTTCTAACATTTTGGCCAAAGCCACACAACACCAAGCACCACGCACCGTCGGCGGCGTTTGGTGCGTGGTACGAATTTGCGAGGAAAGATGTCATTTTTGAAATCTAGACGACCTTGAATGGTGAGCACGTTCAAAGAGTCTTGCTCGTTGGGCCGTTTTAGGGTGATCTTGACAATTTCTGTACAATCTGAAACGTAAGGTTATGCGCCGCAAATGTTACTCCATCCGGCGGCGCATATTAATGATTTAAAAAGCGTGTTTAATGAAGTGACATTAGATTCAAAATTATATGCGTTATACATTATTACATTGTGAGTGAATTAATAGGCCTTAAAACTATATATATCATGTTAGGTCATGAATACACAAAAGTAAAAATAATACGATATATATTGAAAACTTTTAAAAAAGAACATTAAAAATGAGTAAAATATCTTTTTTCGACATCCTGACGACCTCGAATGGCTAGACACTTTCCGAGAGTCTTCATTTTAGGGTGATCTGGGGAAATTCTGAACACTCTAGAGCCAAAGATTAGGTGCCGCCAAATGTTACTCTATTTGGCTGCACATATTAATGATTTAATAATCGTGTTTAATGTTAGATTCAAAATTATATGCGTTATATAAAATTATATTGTGAGAGAAATAATAGGCCTTAAAACAACATGTATCTTGCTAAGTCATGCATACACAAAAGGAATAATTTGATAGAAATTCAAAACGGTTAAAAGAGCTTCAAAATTGAAAAAAAAATTGACGGTTTTCGAGGTCTCGTTTCGAAAAATATTTGGGACAAACCTCCTACGGCAGTTTGCCAATGGATAGATCTCGAAAAAAGTACATAATTTAAAAAAAAACTGTAACTAAATTGGAGCTACGAGTCAAAAGATACGAAAGATCTAAAATTTTGGCCAAGGACACAAAACACCAAGCACCACGCAACGTCGGTGGTTTTTGGTGCGTGGTGATCTTGAGAATTTCTGTACAAGCTGAAACCTAAGGTTATACGCTGCCAAATGTTACTCCATCTGGCGGCGCATATTAATGATTTAAAAAGCGTGTTTAATGAAGTGACATTAGATTCAAAATTATATGCGTTATACATTATTACATTGTGAGTGAATTAATAGGTCTTAAAACTATATATGTCATGTTAGGTCATGAATGCACAAAAGTAATAATACGATAGATATTGAAAACGTTCAAAAAAGAACATTAAAAATGAGTAAAATGTCTTTTTTCAACATCCTGACGACCTCGAATTGCTAGACACTTTCCGAGAGTCTTGATTTTAGGGTGATCTCGAGAAATTTTGAACAATCTGAAGCCAAAGATTAGGCGCCGTCAAATGTTACTCCATTTGGCTGAGCATATTAATGATTTATAAATCGTGTTTAATGAAGTGACATTAGATTCAAAATTATATACGTTATATATAATTACATTGACAGAGAAATAATAAGCCTTAAAATAACATGTATCATGCTAAGTCATGCATACACAAACGGAATAATATGATAGAAATTCAAAACGGTCAAAAGAGCTTCAAAAAAAAAAAAAAACAAAATTACAGGTTTTCGAAGAATATTTGGGACAAACCGCCTACGGCACTTTGCCAACGGATAGATCTCGAAAAAGATACATGAATTAAAAAAAACGGTGACTAAATCGGAGCTACGAGTCAAAAGATACGATAGTTCTAATATTTTGGCCAGAGCCACAAAACACCAAGCACCACGCAACGTCGGTGGTGTTTGGTGCGTGGTGCGAATTTGAGAGGAAAGATGTCTTTTTTGAAATCTAGACGACCTCGAATGGTGAGAACTTTCAAAGAGTCTTGCTCGTTCGGCCGTTTGAGGGTGATCTTGACAATTTCTGTACAATCTGAATCGTAAGGTTATGCGCCGCCAAATATTACTCCATCTGGCGGAGCATATTAATGATTTAAAAAGCGTGTTTAATGAAGTGACATTAGATTCAAAATTATATGCGTTATACATTATTACATTATGAGTGAATTAATAGGCCTTAAAACTATATATATCATGTTAGATCATGCATAAATAAGTAATAATACGATATATATTGAAAACGGTCAAAAAAGAACATTAAAAATGAGTAAAATGTCTTTTTTCGACATCCTGACAACCTCGAATGGCTAGACACTTTCCGAGAGTCTTGATTTTAGGGTGATCTCGAGAATTTCTGAACAATCTGAAGCCAAAGATTAGGCGCCGCCAAATGTTACTCCATTTGGCGGCGCATATTAATTATTTAAAAATCGTGTTTAATGAAGTGACATTAAATTCAAAATTATATGCGTTATATATAATTACATTGTGAGAGAAATAATAGGCCTTAAAACAACATGTATCATGCTAAGTCATTCATACACAAGAGGAATAATATGATAGAAATTCAAAACGGTCAAAAGATCTTCAAAATCGAAAAAAGCAAAATTGAAGGAATTCGAGGTCTCGTTTCGAAAAATATTTGGGACAAACCGTCTACTTTAGTTTGCTAACGGATAGATCTCGAAAAAAATATATGATTTCAAAAAAAAAAAAAAACGGTGATTAATCAGAGCTACGAGTCAAAAGATACGATAGTTCTAACATTTTGGCCAAAGCCACAAAACACCAAGCACCACGCACCGTCGGTGGCGTTTGGTTCGTGGTGCAAATTTGTGAGGAAAGATGTCTTTTTTGAAATCTAGACGACCTCGAATGGTGAGCACATTCAAAGAGTCTTGCTCGATGGGCTGTTTTATGGTGATCTTGACAATTTCTGTACAATCTGAAACATAAGGTTATGCGCCGCCAAATGTTACTCAATTTGGCGGCACATATTCATTGTGAGTGAATTAATAGGCCTTAAAACTATATATATCATGTTAGGTCATGCATACACAAAAGTAGTAATACGATATATATTGAAAACATTCAAAAAAGAACATTAAAAATGAGTAAAATGTCTTTTTTCGACGTCCTGACGACCTCAAATGGCTAGATACTTTCCGAGAGTCTTGCTTTTAGGGTGATCTCGAGAAATTCTGAACAATCAAAAGTCAAAGATTAGGCGCCGCCAAATGTTACTCCATTTGGCAGTGCATATTAATGATTTAAAAATCGTATTTAATGAAGTGACATTTGATTCAAAATTAAATGGGTTATATATAATTACATTGTGAGAGAAATAATAGGACTTAAAACAACATGTATAATGCTAAGTCATGCATACACAAAAGGAATAATATGATAGAAATTCAAAACGGTAAAAAGAGCTTCAAAATAAAAAAAAAGAAGCAAAATTGAAGGTTTTCGATGTCTCGTTTCGAAAAATATTTGGGACAAACCGCCTAGGGCAGTTTGCCAACAGATAGATCTCAAAAAAATACATGATTTCAAAAGAAACGGTGACTAAATCAGAACTACGAGTTAAAAGATATGATAGTTCTAACATTTTGGGCAAAGACACAAAATACCAAGCACCACGCACCGTCGGTGGCGTTTGGTGCGTGGTGCTAATTTGCGAGGAAAGATGTCTTTTTTGAAATCTAGATGACCTCGAATGGTGAGCACGTTCAAAGAGTCTTGCTCGTTGGGCCATTTTAGGGTGATCTTAAGAATTTCAGTACAAACTTAAACCTAAGGTTATGCGCCACCAAATGTTACTCCATCTGGCGGCGCATATTAATGATTTAAAAAGCGTGTTTAATGAAGTGTCATTAGATTCAAAATTATATGCGTTATACATTATTACATTGTGAGTGAATTAATAGGCCTTAAAACTATATATATATATCATGTTAGATCATGCATATAAATAAGTAATAATACGATATATATTGAAAATGGTCAAAAAAGAACATTAAAAATGAGTAAAATGTCTTTTTTCGACATCCTGAAAAGCTCGAATGGCTAGACACTTTCCGAGAGTCTTGATTTTAGGGTGATCTCGAGAATTTCTGAAAAATCTGAAGCCAAAGATTAGGCGCTGCCAAATGTTACTCCATTTGGCGGCGCATATTAATTATTTAAAAATCGTGTTTAATGAAGTGACATTAGATTCAAAATTATATGCGTTATATATAATTATATTGTGAGAGAAATAATAGGCCTTAAAACAACATGTATCATGCTAAGTCATTCATACACAAGAGGAATAATATGATAGAAATTCAAAACGGTCAAAAGAGCTTCAAAATTGAAAAAAGCAAATTTGAAGGATTTCGAGGTCTCGTTTCGAAAAATATTTGGGACAAACCGCCTACTTTAGTTTGCTAACGGATAGATCTCGAAAAAATACATGATTTCAAAAAAAAAAGGTGATTAATCAGAACTACGAGTCAAAAGATACGATAGTTCTAACATTTTGGCCAAAGCCACAAAACACCAAGCACCATGCACCGTCGGTGGCGTTTGGTGCGTGGTGCGAATTTGCGAAGAAAGATGTCTCTTTTGAAATCTATACGACCTCGAATGGTGAGCACGTTCAAAGAGTCTTGCTCGTTGGGCTGTTTTAGGGTGATCTTGCCAATTTCTGTACAACCTGAAACATAAGGTTATGCGCGGCCAAATGTTACTCAATCTGGCGACACATATTAATGATTTGAAAAGCGTGTTTAATGAAGTGACATTAGATTCAAAATTATATGCGTGATACATTATTACATTGTGAGTGAATTAATAGGCCTTAAAACTATATATATCATGTTAGGTCATGCATACACAAAAGTAATAATACGATATATATTGAAAACGTTCAAAAAAGAATATTAAAAATGAGTAAAATGTCTTTTTTGACATCCTGACATCCTCGAATGGCTAGACACTTTCCGAGAGTCTTGATTTTAGGGTGATCTCGAGAATTTCTGAAAAATCTGAAGCCAAAGATTAGGCGCCGCTAAATGTTACTCCATTTGGCGGTGCATATTAATGATTTAAAAATCGTGTTTAATGAAGTGACATTTGATTCAAAATTATATGTGTTATATATAATTACATTGTGAGAGAAATAATAGGCCTTAAAACAACATGTATCATGCTAAGTCATGCATACACAAAAGGAATAGTATGATAGATATTCAAAACTGTTAAAAGAGCTTCAAAATCGAAAAAAGCAATATTAAAGGTTTTCGAGGTCTCATTTCGAAAAATATTTGGGACAAACCGCCTACTTTAGTTTGCTAACGGATAGATCTCGAAAAAATACACGATTTCAAAAAAAACGGTGACTAAATCAGAACTACGAGTCAAGAGATACGATAGTTCTAACATTTTGGCCAAAGACACAAAACACCAAGCACCATGCACCGTCGGTGGCGTTTAGTGCGTGGTGCGAATTTGCGAGGAAAGATGTCTTTTTTGAAATCTAGACGACCTCGAATGGTGAGCACGTTCAAAGAGTCTTGCTCGTTGGGCTGTTTTAGGGTGATCTTGAGAATATCCGTACAATCTTAAACCTAAGGTTATGCGCCGCCAAATGTTACTCCATCTGGCGGCGCATATTAATGATTTAAAAAGCATGTTTAATGAAGTGTCATTAGATTCAAAATTATATGCGTTATACATTATAACATTGTAAGTGAATTAATATGCCTTACAACTAGTTATATCATGTTAGGTTATGCATACAAATAAGTAATAATACGATATATATTGAAAACGTTCAAAAAAGAACATTAAAAATGAGTAAAATATCTTTTTTCGACATCATGGCGACCTCGAATTGCTAGACACTTTCCGAGTTTCTTGATTTTAGGGTGATCTCGAGAATTGCTGAACAATCTGAAGCCAAAGATTAGGCGCCGCCAAATGTTACTCCATTTGGTGGCGCATATTAATGATTTAAAAATTGTGACTAATGAAGTGACATTAGATTCAAAATTATATGCGTTATATATAATTACATTGAGAGAGAAATAATAGGCCTTAAAACAACACGTATCATGCTAAGTCATGCATAGACAAAAGGAATAATATGATAGAAATTCAAAACGGTCAAAAGAGCTACAAAATCAAAAAAAGCAAAACTGACGGTTTTCGAGGTTTCGTTCCGAAAAACATTTGGGACAAACCGCCTAGTTTAGTTTGCCAACAGATAGATCTCGAAAAAATACATGATTTCAAAAAAAAAAAAAAACGGTGCCTAATCAGAACTACGAGTCAAAAGATACGATAGTTCTAACATTTTGGCCAAAGCCACAAAACACCAAGCACCACGCACCGTCGGTGGCGTTTGGTGCGTGGTGCAAATTTACGAGGAAAGATGTCTTTTTTGAAATCTAGACGACCTCGAATGGTGAGGACCTTCAAAGAGTCTTGCTCGTTGGACCGTTTTAGGGTGATCTTGACAATTTCTGTACAATCTGAAACGTAAGGTTATGCGCCGCCAAATGTTACTCAATCTGGCGGCGCATATTAATGATTTAAAAAGCGTGTTTAATGAAGTGTCATTAAATTCAAAATTATATGCGTTATACATTATTAAATTGTGAGTAAATTAATAGGCCTTAAAACTATATATATCATGTTAGGTCAAGCATACACAAAAGTAATAATACGATATATATTGAAAACGTTCAAAAAAGAACATTAAAAATGAGAAAATGTCTTTTTTTGACATCCTGACGACCTCGAATGGCTAGACACTTTCCGAGAGTGTTGATTTTAGGCTGATCTCGAGAATTTCTGAACAATCTGAAGCCAAAGATTAGGCTTCGTCAAATCTTACTCCATTTGGCGGTGCATATTAATGATTTAAAAATCGTGTTTAATGAAGTGACATTAGATTCAAAATTATATGTGTTATATATAATTACACTGTGAGAGAAATAATAGGCCTTAAAACAACATGTATCATGCTAAATCATGCATACACAAAAGGAATAATATGATAGAAATTCAAAACGGTCAAAAGAGCTTCAAAATCGAAAAAAGCAAAATTGAAGGGTTTTCGAGGTCTCGTTTCGAAAAATATTTGGGAAAAACCGCCTAGGGCAGTTTGTCAACGGATAGATATCGAAAAAATACATGATTTTAATAGAAACGGTGACTAAATCAGAACTACGAGTCAAAAGATACGATAGTTCTAACATTTTGGCCAAAGACACTAAACACCAAGCACCACGCACTGTCGGTGGCGTTTAGTGCGCGGTGCGAATTTGCGAGGAAAGAAGTCTTTTTTGAAATCTAGACGATCTCGAATGGTGTGCACGTTCAAAGAGTCTTGCTTGTTGGGCCGTTTTAGGGTGATCTTGAGAATTTCTGTACAATCATAAACCTAAGGTTATGCGCTGCCAAATGTTACTCCATCTGGCGGCGCGTAGTAATGATTTAAAAAGCGTGTTTAATGAAGTGTCATTAGATTCAAATTTATATGCGTTATACATTATTACATTGTGAGTGAATTAGTAGGCCTTAAAACTATATATATCATGTTAGGTCATGCATACAAATAAGTAATAATACGATATATATTGAAAACGTTCAAAAAAGAACATTAAAAATGAGTAAAATATCTTTTTTCGACATCCTGAGGACCTCGAATGGATAGACACTTTCTGAGAGTCTTGATTTTAGGGTGATCTCGAGAATTTCTGAACAATCTGAAGCCAAAGATTAGGCGCCGCCAAATGTTACTCCATTTGACGGTGCATATTAATGATTTAAAAATCGTGTTTAATGAAGTGACATTAGATTCAAAATTATATGCCTTATATATAATTACATTGTGAGAGAAATAAAAGGCCTTAAAACAACATGAATCATGCTAAGTCATGCATACACAAAAGGAATAATATGATAGAAATTCAAAACGGTCAAAAGAGCTTCAAAATCGAAAAAAGCAAAATTGAAGGGTTTTCGAGGTCTCGTTTCGAAAAATATTTGGGAAAAACCGCCTAGGCAGTTTGCCAACGGATAGATATCAAAAAAATACATGATTTCAAAAGAAACGGTGACTAAATCAGAACTACGAGTCAAAAGATACGATAGTTCTAACATTTTGACCAAAGACACAAAACACCAAGCACCACGCACCGTCGGTGGCGTTTAGTACGCGGTGCGAATTTGCGAGAAAAGATGTCTTTTTTGAAATCTAGACGATCTCAAATGGTTATCACATTCAAAGAGTCTTGCTCATTGGGCCGTTTTAGGGTGATCTTGAGAATTTCTGTACAATCATAAACCTAAGGTTATGCGCCGCCAAATATTGCTTCATCTGGCGGCGCGTAGTAATGATTTAAAAAGCGTGTTTAATGAAGTGTCATTATATTCAAATTTATATGAGTTATACATTATTACATTGTAAGTGAATTAATAGGCCTTAAAACTATATATATCTTGTTAGGTCATGCATACAAATAAGCAATAATACGATATATATTGAAAACGTTCAAAAAATAACATTAAAAATGAGTAAAATATCTTTTTTCGACATCCTGAGGACCTCGAATGGCTAGACACTTTCCGAGAGTCTTGATTTTAGGGTGATCTCGAGAATTTCTGAAAAATCTGAAGCCAAAGATTAGGCGCCGCCAAATGTTACTCCATTTGGCGGCGCATATTAATTATTTAAAATTCGTGTTTAATGAAGTGACATTAGATTCAAAATTATATGCGTTATATATAATTACATTGTGAGAGAAATAATAGGCCTTAAAACAACATGTATCATGCTAAGTCATTCATACACAAGAGGAATAATATGATAGAAATTCAAAATGGTCAAAAGAGCTTCAAAATCGAAAAAAGCAAAATTGAAGGATTTTGAGGTCTCGTTTCGAAAAATATTTGGGACAAACTACCGACGGCAGTTTTTCAACAGATAGATCTCAGAAAAATACATGATTTATAAAAAACGGGGACTAAATCGGAGCTACGAGTCCAAAGATACGATAGATGTAACATTTTGGCCAAAAACACAAAACACCAAGCACCACGCACCGTCGGTGGCGTTTGGTGCATGGTGCGAATTTGCGAGGAAATATGTCTTTTTTGAAATCTAGATGACCTCGAATGGTGAGCATGTTCAAAGAGTCTTGCTCTTTGGGCCGTTTTAGGGTGATCATGAGAATTTATGTAGAATCTGAAACATAAGGTTATGCGCCGCCAAATGTTACTCCATCTGGCGGCGCATATTAATGATTTAAAAAGCGTATTTGATGAAGTGACATTAGATTTAAAATTATATGTGTTATACATTATTACATTGTGAGTGAATTAATAGGACTCAAAACAATATATATCACGCTAGTTTATGCATACACAAAAGTAATAATACGATACATATTGAAAACGTTTAAAAAAAACATTAAAAATGAGTAAAATGTCATTTTTCGACATCCCGATGACCTCGAATGGCTAGACACTTTCCGAGAGTGTTGATTTTAGGGTGATCTCGAGAATTTCTCAACAATTTGAAGCTAAAGATTAGGCGCGGCCAAATGTTACTCCATTTGGCGGCACATATTAATGATTTAAAAATCATGTTTAATGAAATGACATGAGATTTAAAATTATATGTGTTATATAAAATTACATTGTGAGAGAAATAACAGGCCTTAAAACAACATGTATCATGCTAAGTCATGCATACACAAAAGAAATAATATGATAGAAATTCAAAACGGTCAAAAGAGCTTCAAAATCGAAAAAAGCAAAATTGAAGGTTTTCGAGGTCTCGGTTCGAAAAATATTTGGGACAAACCGCCTACTTTATTTTGCCAACGGATAGATCTCGTAAAAATACATGATTTCAAAAAAAAAACGGTGACTAAATCAGAACTACGAGTCAAAAGATACGATAGTTCTAACATTTTGGCCAAAGCCACAAAACACCAAGCACACGCACCATCGGTGGAGCTTGGTGCGTGGTGCGAATTTGCGAGGAAAGATGTCTTTTTTGAAATCTCGACGACCTCGAATGTTGAGCACCTTCAAAGAGTCTAGCTCATTGGGCCATTTTAGGGTGATCTTGTCAATTTCTGTACAATCTGAAACGTAAGGTTATGCGTCGCCAAATGTTACTCCATCTGGCGGCGCATATGAATGATTTAAAAAGCGTGTTTAATGAAGTGGCATTAGATTCAAAATTATATGCGTTATACATTATTAAATTGCGAGTGAATTAATAGGCCTTAAAACTATATATATCATGTTAGGTCAAGCATACACAAAAGTAATAATACGATATATATTAAAAACGTTCAAAAAAGAACATTAAAAATGAGTAAAAATGTCTTTTTTCGACATCCTGACGACCTCAAATGGCTAGACACTTTCCAAAAGTCTTGATTTTAGGCTGATCTCGAGAATTTCTGAACAATCTGAAGCCAAAGATTAGGCGCCGCCAAATATTACTCCATTTGGTGGCACATATTAATGATTTAAAAATCGTGTTTAATGAAGTGACATTAGATATGCGTTATATATAATTACATTTTGAGAGAAATAATAGGACTTAAAACAACATGTATCATACTAAGTCATGCATACACAAAAGGAATAATATGATAGAAATTCAAAACGGTCAAAAGAGCTTCAAAATCGAAAAAAGCAACATTGAAGGTTTTCGAGGTATCGTTTCGAAAAATATTTGTGAAAAACCTCCTAGGGCAGTTTGCCAACGGATAGATCTCGAAAAAATACATGATTTCAAAAGAAACGGTGACTAAATCAGAACTATGAGTCAAAAGATACGATGGTTGTAGCATTTTAGCCAAAGACACAAAACACCAAGCACCATGCACCGTCGGTAGCGTTTAGTGTGCGGTGCGAATTTGCGAGGAAAGGTGTCTTTTTTGAAATCTAGACGACCTCGAATGGTGAGCATGTTCAAAGAGTCTTGCTCGTTGGGCCGTTTTAGGGTGATCTTGAGAATTTCTGTACAATCTTAAACCTAAGATTATGCGCCGTCAAATGTTACTCCATCTGGCAGCGCATATTAATGATTTAAAAAGTGTGTTTAATGAAGTGTCATTAGATTCAAAATTATATGCGTTATACATTATTACATTGTGAGTTAATTAATAGGCCTTAAAACTATATATTTCATGTTAGGTCATGCATACAAATAAGTAATAATACGATATATATTGAAAACGTTCAAAAAAGAACATTAAAAATGAGTAAAATATCTTTTTTCAACATCCTGAGGACCTAGAATGGCTAGACACTTTCCGAGAGTCTTGATTTTAGGGTGATCTCGAGAATTTCTGGACAATCTAAAGCCAAAGATTAGGCGTCGCCAAATGCTACTCCATTTGGCGGCGCATATTAATTATTTAAAAATCGTGTTTAATGAAGTGACATTAGATTCAAAATTATATGCGTTATATATAATTACATTGTGAGAGAAATAATAGGCCTTAAAACAACATGTATCATGCTAAGTCATTCATACACAAGAGGAATAATATGATAGAAATTCAAAACGGTCAAAAGAGCTTCAAAATCGAAAAAAGCAAAATTGAAGGATTTCGAGGTCTCGTTTCGAAAAATATTTGGGACAAACCGCCGACAGAAGTTTTGCAACAGATAGATCTCAGAAAAATACATGATTTAAAAAAAACGGGGACTAAATCGGAGCTACGAGTCAAAAGATACGACAGATGTAACATTTTGGCCAAAGACACAAAACACCAAGCAGCACGTACCGTCGGTGGCGTTTGGTGCATGGTGCGAATTTTCGAGGAAATATGTCTTTTTTGAAATCTAGACGACCTCGATTGGTGAGCATATTCAAAGAGTCTTGCTCGTGATCATGAGAATTTATGTAGAATCTGAAACATAAAGTTATGCGCCGCCAAATGTTACTCAATCTGGCAGCGCATATTAATGATTTAAAAAGCGTATTTGATGAAGTGACATTAGATTTAAAATTATATGCGATATACATTATTACATTGTGAGTGAATTAATAGGCCTTAAAACTATATATATCACGCTAGTTCATGCATACACAAAAGTAATAATACGATATATATATTGAAAACGTTTAAAAAAGAACATTAAAAATGAGTAAAATGTCATTTTTCGACATCCTGACAAGCTCGAATGGCTAGACACTTTCTGAGAGTCTTGATTTTAGGGTGATATCGAGAATTTCTTAACAATCTGAAGCCAAAGATTAGGCACCGCCAATTGTTACTCCATTTGGCGGTACATATTAATGATTTAAAAATCGTGTTTAATGAAGTGACATGAGATTCAAAATTATATGCGCTATATAAAATTACATTGTGAGAGAAATAACATGCCTTAAAACAACATGTATCATGCTATGTCATGCATACACAAAAGGAATAATATGATAGAAATTTATAACGGTCAAAAGAGCTTCAAAATAAAAAAAAACAAAATTAAAGGTTTTCGAGGTCTCGTTTCGAAAAATATTTGGGACAAACCGCCTAGGGCAGTTTACCAACGGATAGATCTCGAAAAAATACATGATTTCAATAGAAACGATGACTAAATCAGAACTACGAGTCAAAAGATACGATAGTTCTAACATTTTGGGCAAAGACACAAAACACCAAGCACTACGCACCGTCGGTGGCGTTTGGTGCGTGGTGCGAATTTGCGAGGAAAGATGTCTTTTTTGAAATCCAGATGATCTCGAATGGTGATAACGTTCAAAGAGTCTTGCTCGTTGGGCCATTTTAGGGTGATCTTGAGAATTTCTGTACAATCTGAAAACTAAGGTTATGCGCCGCTAAATGTTACTCCATCTGGCGGCGCATATTAATGATTTAAAAAGCGTGTTTAATGAAGTGTCATTAGATTCAAAATTATATGCATTATATATTATTATATTGCGAGTGAATTAATAGGCCTTAAAACAGTTATATCATGTTAGGTCATGCATACAAATAAATAATAATACGATATATATATATATTAAAAACGTTCAAAAAAGAACATTAAAAATGAGTAAAATATCTTTTTTTGACATCATGACAACCTCGAATTGCTAGACAATTTCTGCGTGTCTTGATTTTAGGCTGATCTCGAGAATTGCTGAACAATCTGAAGCCAAAGATTAGGCGCCGCCAAATGTTACTCCATTTGGTGGCGCATATAAATGATTTAAAAATCGTGACTAATGAAGTGACCTTAGATTCAAAATTATATGCGTTATATATAATTACATTGAGAGAGAAATAATAGGCCTTAAAACAACATGTATCATGCTAAGTCATGCATTCACAAAAGGAATAATATGATAGAAATTCAAAACGGTCAAAAGAGCTTCAAAATCGAAAAAAGCAAAATTGAAGGTTTTCGAGGTCTCGTTTCGAAAAATATTTGGGACAAACCGCCTACTTTAGTTTGCCAACGGATAGATCTTTTAAAAAAATTCACGATTTGAAAAAAAAACGGTGACTAAATCAGAAATACGAGCCAAAAGATACGATAGTTCTAACATTTTGGCTAAAGCCACAAAACACTAAGCACCACGCACCGTCGGTGGCGTTTGGTGCGTGGTGGGAGAAAGATGTATTTTTTGAAATCTAGATGACCTCGAATGGTGAGCACCTTCAAAGAGTCTAGCTTGTTGGGCCGTTTTAGGGTGATCTTGACAATTTCTGGACAATCTGAAACGTAAGGTTATGCGCAGCCAAATGTTACTCAATCTGACGGCGCATATTAATAATTTAAAAAGCGTGTTTAATGAAGTGACATTAGATTCAAAATTATATCCGTTATACATTATTAATTTGTGAGTGAATTAATAGGCATTAAAACTATATATATCATGTTAGGTCAAGCATACACAAAAGTAATAATACGATATATATTGAAAACGTTCAAAAAAGAACATTAAAAATGAGTAAAACGTCTTTTTTCGACATCCTGACGACCTCGAATGGCTAGACACTTTCCGAGAGTCTTGATTTTAGGCTGATCTCGAGAATTTCTGAACAATCTGAAGCCAAAGATTAGGCGCCGCCAAATGTTACTCCATTTGGCGGTGCATATTAATGATTTAAAAATCGTGTTTAATGAAGTGACATTAGATTCAAAATTATATGCGTTATATATAATTACATTGTGAGAGAAATAATAGGCCTTAAAACAACATGTATCATGCTAAGTCATGCATACACAAAAGGAATAATATGATAGAAATTCAAAACGGTCAAAAGACCTTCAAAATCGAAAAAAGCAAAGTTGAAGGTTTTCGAGGTCTCGTTTAGAAAAATATTTGGGACAAACCGCCTACGGCAATTTGCCAACGGATAGAACTCGGAAAAATACATGATTTCAAAAATAACGGTGACTAAATCGGAGCTACGAGTCAAAGGATACGATAAATCTAACATTTTGGCCAAAGATACAAAACACCAAGCAATAGGCACCGTCGGTGGCGTTTGGTGCGTGGTGCGAATTTGCGAGGAAATATGCCTTTTTTGAAATCTAGACGATCTCGAATGGTGATCACGTTCAAAGAGTCTTGCTCGTTGGGCCGTTTTAGGGTGATCTTGAGAATTTCTGTACAATCCGAAACCTAAGGTTATGCGCCGCTAAATGTTACTCCATCTGGCGGCGCATATTAATGATTTAAAAAGCGTGTTTAATGAAGTGACATTAGATTCAAAATTATATACGTTATACATTATTACATTGTGAGTGAGTTAATAGGCCTTAAAACTATATATATCATGTTAGGTCATGCATACACATAACTAATAAAACGATATATATTGAAAACGTTCAAAAAAGAACATTAAAAATGAGTAAAATGTCTTTTTTCGACATCCTGGCTACCTCGAATTGCTAGACACTTTCCGAGAGTTTTGATTTTAGGGTGATCTTGAGAATATCTGAACAATCTGAAGCCAAAGATTAGGCGCCGCCAAATGTTACTCCATTTGGCGGCACATATTAATGATTTAAAAATCGTATTTAATAAAGTGACATTAGATTCAAAATTATATGCGTTATATATAATTGCATTAGGAGAGAAATAATAGGCCTTAAAACAACATGTATCATGTTAAGTCATTCATACACAAAAGGAATAATATGATAGAAATTCAAAACGGTCAAAAGAGCTTCAAAATCGAATAAAGCAAAATTGAAGATTTTCAACGTCTCGTTTAAAAAAATATTAGATCTCGAAAAAATACATGATTTAAAAAAAAACGGTGACTAAATCGGAGCTAAGAGTCAAAAGATATGATAGATCTAACAATTTGGCTAAAGACACAAAACACCAAGCACCACGCACCGTCGGTGGCGTTTGGTGCATGGTGCGAATTTGCGAAGAAATATGTCTTTTTTGAAATCTAGACGACCTCGATTGGTGAGCACGTTCAAAGAGTCTTGCTCGTTGGGCCATTATAGGGTGATCTTGAGAATTTCTGTACAATCTGAAACCTAAGGTTATGCGCCGCCAAATGTTACTCTATCTGGCGGCGAATATTATGTAGTGACCCGAACTTTTCCATGTTTATATATATTAATTGATATTGATATTTACATGATTAAATGTTTCCAACATGTTAAGCAATCAAACTTGTTAAGACTTGATTAATTGAAATATGTTTCATATAGACAATTGACCACCCAAGTTGACCGGTGATTCACGAACGTTAAAACTTGTAAAAACTATATGATGACATATATATGGATATATATATAGTTAACATGATACTATGATAAGTAAACATATCATTAAGTATATTAACAATGAACTACATATGTAAAAACAAGACTACTAACTTAATGATTTTTAAACGAGACATATATGTAACGATTATCGTTGTAAAGACATTTAATGTATATATATCATATTAAGAGATATTCATACATGATAATATCATGATAATATAATAATTTAAAATCTCATTTCATATTATAAACATTGGGTTAACAACATTTAACAAGATCGTTAACCTAAAGGTTTCAAAACAACACTTACATGTAACGACTAACGATGACTTAACGACTCGGTTAAAATGTATATATATGTAGTGTTTTAATATGTATTTATACACTTTTGAAAGATGTATGTACTATTGGTATATACACTCTAATGATCAATTACATCCTCGTTCAGTTTCATCAACAATTCTACTCGTATGCACCCGTATTCGTACTCGTACAATACACAGCTTTTAGATGTATGTACTATTGGTATATACACTCTAATGATCAGCTCTTAGCAGCCCATGTGAGTCACCTAACACATGTGGGAACCATCATTTGGCAACTAGCATGAAATATCTCATAAAATTACAAAAATATGAGTAATCATTCATGACTTATTTACATGAAAACAAAATTACATATCCTTTATATCTAATCCATACACCAACGACCAAAAACACCTACAAACACTTTCATTCTTCAATTTTCTTCATCTAATTAATCTCTCTCAAGTTCTAAGTGTTCTTCATAAATTCCAAAAGTTCTAGTTTCATAAAATCAAGAATACTTTCAAGTTTGCTAGCTCACTTCCAATCTTGTAAGGTGATCATCCAACCTCAAGAAATCTTTGTTTATTACAGTAGGTTATCATTCTAATACAAGGTAATAATCATATTCAAACTTTGGTTCAATTTTTATAACTATAACAATCTTATTTCAAGTGATGATCTTACTTGAACTTGTTTTCGTGTCATGATTCTGCTTCAAGAACTTCGAGCCATCCAAGGATCCATTGAAGCTAGATCCAATTTTCTCTTTTCCAGTAGGTTTATCCAAGGAACTTAAGGTAGTAATGATGTTCATAACATCATTCAATTCATACACGCTAGTTAATTCTAAACTTGTTCGCAAACAAAAGTTAATCCTTCTAACTTGACTTTTAAAATCAACTAAACACATGTTCTATATCTATATGATATGCTAACTTAATGATTTAAAACCTGGAAACACGAAAAACACCGTAAAACCGGATTTACGCCGTCGTAGTAACACCGCGGGCTGTTTTGGGTTAGTTAATTAAAAACTATGATAAACTTTGATTTAAAAGTTGTTATTCTGGGAAAATGATTTTTATTATGAACATGAAACTATATCCAAAAATTATGGTTAAACTCAAAGTGGAAGTATGTTTTCTAAAATGGTCATCTAGACGTCGTTCTTTCGACTGAAATGACTACCTTTACAAAAACGACTTGTAACTTATTTTTCTGACTATAAACCTATACTTTTTCTGTTTAGATTCATAAAATAGAGTTCAATATGAAACCATAGCAATTTGATTCACTCAAAACGGATTTAAAATGAAGAAGTTATGGGTAAAACAAGATTGGATAATTTTTCTCATTTTAGCTACGTGAAAATTGGTAACAAATCTATTCCAACCATAACTTAATCAACTTGTATTGTATATTATGTAATCTTGAGATACCATAGACACGTATACAATGTTTCGACCTATCATGTCGACATATCTATATATATTTCGGAACAACCATAGACACTCTATATGTGAATGTTGGAGTTAGCTATACAGGGTTGAGGTTGATTCCAAAATGTATATAGTTTGAGTTGTGATCAATACTGAGATACGTATACACTGGGTCGTGGATTGATTCAAGATAATATTTATCGATTTATTTCTGTACATCTAACTGTGGACAACTAGTTGTAGGTTACTAACGAGGACAGCTGACTTAATAAACTTAAAACATCAAAATATATTAAAAGTGTTGTAAATATATTTTGAACATACTTTGATATACATGTATATATTTTTATAGGTTCGTGAATCAACCAGTGGCCAAGTCTTACTTCCCGACGAAGTAAAAATCTGTGAAAGTGAGTTATAGTCCCACTTTTAAAATCTAATATTTTTGGGATGAGAATACATGCAGGTTTTATAAATGATTTACAAAATAGACACAAGTACGTGAAACTACATTCTATGGTTGAATTATCGAAATCGAATATGCCCTTTTTTATTAAGTCTGGTAATCTAAGAATTAGGGAACAGACACCCTAATTGACGCGAATCCTAAAGATAGATCTATTGGGCCTAACAAACCCCATCCAAAGTACCGGATGCTTTAGTACTTCGAAATTTATATCATATCCGAAGGGTGTCCCGGAATGATGGGGATATTCTTATATATGCATCTTGTTAATGTCGGTTACCAGGTGTTCACCATATGAATGATTTTTATCTCTATGTATGGGATGTGTATTGAAATATGAAATCTTGTGGTCTATTATTATGATTTGATATATATAGGTTAAACCTATAACTCACCAACATTTTTGTTGACGTTTTAAGCATGTTTATTCTCAGGTGATTATTAAGAGCTTCTGCTGTCGCATACTTAAATAAGGACGAGATTTGGAGTCCATGCTTGTATAATATTGTGTAAACACTGCATTCAAGAAACTTATTTTGTTGTAACATATTTGTATTGTAAACCATTATGTAATGGTCGTGTGTAAACAGGATATTTTAGATTATCATTATTTGATAATCTACGTAAAGTTTTTTTAAAACCTTTATCTATAAAATAATGGTTATGGTTTGTTTTAAAAATGAATGCAGTCTTTGAAAAACGTCTCATATAGAGGTCAAAACCTCGCAACGAAATCAATTAATATGGAACGTTTTTAATCAATAAGAACGGGACATTTCAGTTGGTATCCGAGCGTTGGTCTTAGAGAACCAGAATTTTGCATTAGTGTGTTTTATCTAGTTTGTTAGGATGCATTAGTGAGTCTGAACTTCGACCGTGTTTACTTGAAAAACGATTGCTTACCAAATTTTGTTGGAAACTATATATTTTTAACATGTGAATATTATGTGATATATTAATCTCTTAACGCGTTTGATATTATGTGATAGATGTCTACCTCTAGAACAAGTCCCATTGACTCACCTAATAATAATGAAGAGTCAAATGTAAATTGGAATGATTCGTGGACTGATTCACAAGTTCCCGAAGAGGAACCGGAAGAAGAGTCGGAACCGGAAGAAGAATCGGAACCGGAAGAAGAATCGGAACCGGATGAAGAAATAGAACCGGTGGGGGAAATAATAAAACGGTTAAGTAAAAGAAAATCCTCAACCAACCGACCAAGGTTAATTATGGTCAATGGTGTTTCCGCCAAGGAAGCAAAATATTGGGAGGATTTTCAATTCTCCGATGAATCGGATTCCGACGAGAATTTCGATGATGTTATAGAAATTACCCCAACTGAATTTAAAAAGGCAAAAGAAAATAATAAGGGAAAGGGCATAAAAATAGAGAAATCTAATTCCAACCCCGATGAACTTTATATGCAGCGTCAACCCCCGAAGTCCTTAAATTGTAACAATGACTCGGGAACCTCTAAACCACCAGGTTTTTCTAAACCAATGTGGATCACGACGGCTCGTATTAGGGGAACATCATATATCCCTAGAAACTTGGCAAAACGAACCAAAACCGAAGAAGAAGAAACAAGCGAGTCGGAATAAGATAGTTGTATTCGTGTGGTGTAATATATGTAATATAGTGTGCTTATGCTTTATGATATATGTAAAAATTGCTTGTATTAATAAGTATTTTTTTTATGAATCTAACTCTTGTCTATTTTACAGTATAAAAACACAAAATGGATAGACAACCTAATATTTTAAGAGACCTACCCGGAGACATGATTGATGAAATCTTGTCTAGAGTCGGTCAGAATTCTTCGGCACAACTATTTAAGGCGAGATCAGTTTGTAGGACATTCGAAGAACGTTCCAAGAATGCCTTGGTTTATAAAAGGCTTTCGTTCGAAAGATGGGGGATATCACATTGGGAAATCCATAAGTTACGATGTGTTTACTTTGACGCATATATTGCGGGGAACCCAAATGCTATTTTACGCAATGGGTTAAGAAATTATTTTGACTCAATATATCCGAATATTGGACTTCGTGATTTAGAAAAAGCGGCTAACATGCAACATAAAGAAGCATGTTATGTTTACGGATTAGTAATGTTCGCTTCTCACCAAAGTGAGAACAAGAACATCGGGATACAACTATTAAACAAAACGTTCCCACAAGTGACGGAGTCGGTAATTGGGGTAAGAAATGAGGTTTTTAGATTGTTACGGGACTGTTGGACATTACGTAACCCTCGTCCCTTTGACGACGTTACAACACGCTGTCTTATCAACGGCCATAACGGTTATGTTCCACAAGACCAAGGATGGGAAGTAGTCCTAGTAAAACCAGAATGCATGACTTGTTTCTGGACGTATGAATTACGTGTCTTTATTGCCTTTGCTGAACGACTTGTGTACTAGCTAGAATTATCTTCACAACCATCTGTTTCATGCTATATGTAAAATAAGCGGTATTGTAAGTTTGTAAAATATTATGTGAAAGTTTGAACGCGAAATATTATTATAATCAGTTTTTCATATAGAATTGTAGTAGTTGAATTGTATATTAGCTACTAAGTATGAACTTAACGGGTAGGTACTACCCGAATTTAAACTTATAAAACGCTAATATGAAGAAAAAGCTTTTATAAATGAGTTCATATTATGCTACGAAATACTATTAACTACTCTCAATATTCTGTATGATTAACTTGTTCCATTTGACTATTTTGAAGGAAATGGCACCGACTACTCGACACACCGTGAATATGAATGAAGAAGAATTCTGTACTTTTCTATCTTCAAACATAGCCGCAGTACAGGCTGCGCTACATACCAACAATAACTTTGGATCTAGCAGTACAGGAAATCGTGTAGGATGCACCTACAAAGAATTCACTGCCTGCAAACCTTTGGAATTTGATGGAACCGAAGGACCAATCGGATTGAAACGGTGGACCGAGAAGGTTGAATCGGTGTTTTCCATAAGTAAGTGTACAGAAGAGGACAAAGTGAAGTACGCTACGCATACCTTCACAGGTTCTGCGTTAACATGGTGGAATACCTATCTAGAGCAAGTGGGACAAGACGATGCGTACGCACTACCGTGGTCAGCATTCAAGCACTTGATGAACGAGAAGTACCGTCCCAGAACCGAGGTCAATAAGCTCAAGACAGAACTTAGAGGGTTACGAACCCAAGGATTTGATATTACCACGTACGAAAGACGATTCACAGAATTGTGCCTATTGTGTCCGGGAGCATTCGAAGATGAGGAAGAGAAGATCGACGCGTTTGTGAAAGGATTACCGGAAAGAATCCAAGAAGATATAAGTTCACACGAGCCCGACTCCATACAACAGGCATGTAGAATGGCTCACAAACTAGTGAACCAGATTGAAGAAAGAATTAAAGAACAGACTGCTGAAGAGGCCAATGTGAACCAAGTCAAAAGAAAGTGGGAGGAAAACGGTGATAAGAATCACCAATACAACAACAACAGCAATTACAACAATAATCGCAACAATTATCCCAACAATCGCCACATCAATCGCAACTACAACAAACGGCCCAACAACAACAACAACAACAACAACAACAACAACAACAACAGCAACTACAACAATCATCCTAACAACAATAATAACCGCAACAACAACAACAATCAGAAGCAGCTATGCCAAAGGTGTGAAAAGTATCACTCGGGGTTCTGCACCAAATTTTGCAACAAGTGTAAAAGAAATGGTCATAGCGCGGCGAAGTGTGAGGTCTACGGACCAGGGGTTAATAGAACGAAAGGAACAAATGGTGTCGGAACGAGTAATGGCGGAGCAAGTAGTGTCGGAGCAAGTTATGCCAATGTAGTTTGTTATAAATGTGGAAAATCGGGCCACATTATTAGAAATTGCCCGAACCAGGAGAACACGAATGGACAAGGCCGCGGAAGAGTTTTCAATAATAATGCGGCAGAGGCACATGAAGACCCGGAGCTTGTTACGGGTACGTTTCTTATTGACAATAAATCTGCTTACATTTTATTTGATTCGGGTGCGGATAGAAGCTATATGAGTAGAGATTTTTGTGATAAATTAAGTTGTCCATTGATGCCTTTGGATAGTAAATTTTTACTCGAATTAGCAAATGGTAAATTAATTTCAGCAGATAATATATGTCGGAATCGAGAAATTAAACTGGTTAGCGAAACATTTAATATTGATTTGATACCAGTAGAGTTAGGGAGTTTTGATGTGATAATCGGTATGGACTGGTTGAAAGAAGTGAAAGCAGAGATTGTTTGTTACAAAAATGCAATTCGCATTATACGAGAAAAAGGAAAACCCTTAATGGTGTACGGAGAAAAGGGCAACACGAAGCTACATCTTATTAGTAATTTGAAGGCACAAAAACTAATAAGAAAAGGTTGCTATGCTGTTCTAGCACACGTCGAGAAAGTACAAACTGAAGAAAAGAGCATCAATGATGTTCCCATTGCAAAAGAATTTCCCGATGTATTTCCGAAAGAATTACCGGGATTACCCCCACATCGATCCGTTGAATTTCAAATAGATCTTGTACCAGGAGCTGCACCAATAGCTCGTGCTCCTTACAGACTCGCACCCAGCGAGATGAAGGAACTACAAAGCCAATTACAAGAATTTTTAGAGCGTGGTTTCATTCGACCAAGCACATCACCGTGGGAAGCTCCTGTTTTGTTTGTCAAGAAGAAAGATGGTACATTCAGGTTGTGTATCGACTACCGAGAGTTGAACAAACTTACCATCAAGAACCGCTACCCACTACCGAGAATCGATGAATTATTTGATCAACTACACGGCTCGTCTGTTTATTCAAAGATTGACTTACGTTCCGGGTATCATCAAATGCGGGTGAAAGAAGATGATATTCCAAAGACTGCTTTTAAAACACGTTACGGTCATTACGAGTTTATGGTCATGCCGTTTGGTTTAACTAATGCACCAGCTGTGTTCATGGACCTTATGAACCGAGTGTGTGGACCATACCTTGACAAGTTTGTCATTGTTTTTATTGATGACATACTTATTTACTCAAAGAATGACCAAGAACACGGTGAACATTTGAGAAAGGTATTAGAAGTATTGAGGAAGGAAGAATTGTACGCTAAGTTTTCAAAGTGTGCATTTTGGTGGGAAGAAGTTCAATTCCTCGGTCACATAGTGAACAAAGAAGGTATTAAGGTGGATCCGGCAAAGATAGAAACTGTTGAAAAGTGGGAAATCCCGAAAACTCCGAAACACATACGCCAGTTTTTAGGACTAGCTGGTTACTACAGAAGGTTCATCCAAGACTTTTTCAGAATAGCAAAACCCTTGACTGCATTAACGCATAAAGGGAAGAAATTTGAATGGAATGATGAACAAGAGAAAGCGTTTCAGTTATTGAAGAAAAAGCTAACTATGGCACCTATATTGTCATTGCCTGAAGGGAATGATGATTTTGTGATTTATTGTGACGCATCAAAGCAAGGTCTCGGTTGTGTATTAATGCAACGAACGAAGGTGATTGCTTATGCATCTAGACAATTGAAGATTCATGAACAAAATTATACGACGCATGATTTGGAATTAGGCGCGGTTGTTTTTGCATTAAAGACTTGGAGGCACTACTTATATGGGGTCAAAAGTATTATATATACCGACCACAAAAGTCTTCAACACATATTTAATCAGAAACAACTGAATATGAGGCAGCGTAGGTGGATTGAATTGTTGAATGATTACGACTTTGAGATTCGTTACCACCCGAGGAAGGCAAATATGGTAGCCGATGCCTTGAGCAGGAAGGACAGAGAATCCATTCGAGTAAAATCTATGAATATAATGATTCA
Organism: Rutidosis leptorrhynchoides; assembly: GCF_046630445.1. Taxonomy (NCBI): domain Eukaryota; kingdom Viridiplantae; phylum Streptophyta; class Magnoliopsida; order Asterales; family Asteraceae; genus Rutidosis; species Rutidosis leptorrhynchoides. Next base: position 48,883,068 of record NC_092338.1, read on the forward strand.
TAATAACCTTACTACTCAAATAAAGGAGGCGCAACAAGGAGTTTTAAAAGAGGGAAATTTAAAGGATGAAATACCCAAAGGATCGGAGACGCATCTTAATATTCGGGAAGACGGAACCCGGTATAGGGCTGAAAGGATTTGGGTAACAAAATTTGGAGATATGAGAGAAATGGTACTTAGAGAAGCTCATAAAACCAGATACTCAATACATCCTGGAACGGGGAAGATGTACAAGGATCTCAAGAAACATTTTTGGTGGCCGGGTATGAAAGCCGATGTTGCTAAATATGTAGGAGAATGTTTGACGTGTTCTAAGGTCAAAGCTGGGCATCAGAAACCATCAGGTCTACTTCAACAACCCGAAATCCCGGAATGGAAATGGGAAAACATTACCATGGATTTCATCACTAAATTGCCAAAGACTGCAAGTGGTTTTGATACTATTTGGGTAATAGTTGATCGTCTCACCAAATCAGCACACTTCCTACCAATAAGAGAAGATGACAAGATGGAGAAGTTAGCACGACTGTATTTGAAGGAAGTCGTCTCCAGACATGGAATACCAATCTCTATTATCTCTGATAGGGATGGCAGATTTATTTCAAGATTCTGGCAGACATTACAGTAAGCATTAGGAACTCGTCTAGACATGAGTACTGCCTATCATCCACAAACTGATGGGCAGAGCGAAAGGACGATACAAACGCTTGAAGACATGCTACGAGCATGTGTTATTGATTTCGGAAACAGTTGGGATCGACATCTACCGTTAGCAGAATTTTCCTACAACAACAGCTACCATTCAAGCATTGAGATTGCGCCGTTTGAAGCACTTTATGGTAGAAAGTGCAGGTCTCCGATTTTTTGGAGTGAAGTGGGGGATAGACAGATTACGGGTCCGGAGATTATACAAGAAACTACCGAGAAGATCATCCAAATTCAACAACGGTTGAAAATCGCCCAAAGTCGACAAAAGAGCTACGCTGACATTAAAAGAAAAGATATAGAATTTGAAATTGGAGAGATGGTCATGCTTAAAGTTGCACCTTGGAAAGGCGTTGTTCGATTTGGTAAACGAGGGAAATTAAATCCAAGGTATATTGGACCATTCAAGATTATTGATCGTGTCGGACCAGTAGCTTACCGACTTGAGTTACCTCAACAACTCGTGGCTGTACATAACACTTTCCACATCTCGAATTTGAAGAAATGTTTTGCTAAAGAAAATCTCACTATTCCGTTAGATGAAATCCAAATCAACGAAAAACTTCAATTCATCGAAGAACTCGTCGAAATAATGGATCGTGAGGTTAAAAGACTTAAGCAAAACAAGATACCAATTGTTAAGGTTCGATGGAATGCTCGTAGAGGACCCGAGTTCACCTGGGAGCGTGAAGATCAGATGAAGAAGAAATACCCGCATCTATTTTCAGAAGATTCGTCAACACCTTCAACAGCTTAAAATTTCGGGATGAAATTTATTTAACGGGTAGGTACTGTAGTGACTCGAACTTTTCCATGTTTATATATATTAATTGAGATTGATAATTACATGATTAAATGTTTCCAACATGTTAAGCAATCAAACTTGTTAAGACTTGATTAATTGAAATATGTTTCATATAGACAATTGACCACCCATGTTGATCGGTGATTCACGAACGTTAAAACTTGTAAAAACTATATGATGACATATATATGGTTATATATATAGTTAACATGATATTATGATAAGTAAACATATCATTAAGTATATTAATAATGAACTACATATGTAAATACAAGACTACTAACTTAATGATTATGAAACGAGACATATATGTAACGATTATCGTTGTAACGACATTTAATGTATATATATCATATTAAGAGATATTCGTACATCATAATATCATGATAATATAATAATTTAAAATCTCATTTGATATTATAAACATTGGGTTAACAACATTTAACAAGATCGTTAACCTAAAGGTTTCAAAACAACACTTACATGTAACGGCTAACGATGACTTAACGACTCAGTTAAAATGTATATACATGTAGTGTTTTAATATGTATTCATACACTTTTGAAAGATTTCAAGACACTTATCAAAATACTTCTACTTAACAAAAATGCTTACAATTACATCCTCGTTCAGTTTCATCAACAATTCTACTCGTATGCATCCGTATTCGTACTCGTACAATACACAGCTTTTAGATGTATGTACTATTGGTATATACAATCCAATGATCAGCTCTTAGCAGCCCATGTGAGTCACCTAACACATGTGGGAGCCATCATTTGGCAACTAGCATGAAATATCTCATAAAATTACAAAAATATGAGTAATCATTCATGACTTATTTACATGAAAACAAAATTACATATCCTTTATATCTAATCCATACACCAACGACCAAAAGCACCTAAAAACACTTTCATTCTTCAATTTTCTTCATCTAATTGATCTCTCTCAAGTTCTATCTTCAAGTTCTAAGTGTTCTTCATAAATTCCAAAAGTTCTAGTTTCATAAAATCAAGAATACTTTCAAGTTTGCTAGCTCACTTCTAATCTTGTAAGGTGATCATACAACCTCAAGAAATCTTTGTTTCTTACAGTAGGTTATCATTCTAATACAAGGTAATAATCATATTTAAACTTTGGTTCAATTTCTATAACTATAACAATCTTATTTCAAGTGATGATCTTACTTGAACTTGTTTTCGTGTCATGATTCTGCTTCAAGAACTTCGAGCCATCCAAGGATCCGTTGAAGCTAGATCCATTTTTCTCTTTTCCAGTAGGTTTATCCAAGGAACTTAAGGTAGTAATGATGTTCATAACATCATTCGATTCATACATATAAAGCTATCTTATTCGAAGGCTTAAACTTGTAATCACTAGAACATAGTTTAGTTAATTCTAAACTTGCTCGCAAACAAAAGTTAATCCTTATAAATTGACTTTTAAAATCAACTAAACACATATTCTATATCTATATGATATGCTAACTTAATGATTTAAAACCTAGAAACACGAAAAACACCGTAAAACCGGATTTACGCCGTCGTAGTAACACCGCGGGCTGTTTTGGGTTAGTTAATTAAAAACTATGATAAACTTTGATTTAAAAGTTGTTATTCTGAGTAAATAATTTTTATTATGAACATGAAACTATATCCAAAAATTATGGTTAAACTCAAAGTGGAAGTATGTTTTCTAAAATGGTCATCTAGACGTCGTTCTTTCGACTGAAATGACTACCTTTATAAAAACGACTTGTAACTTATTTTTCTGACTATAAACCTATACTTTTTCTGTTTAGATTCATAAAATAGAGTTCAATATGAAACCATAGCAATTTGATTCACTCAAAATGGATTTAAAATGAAGAAGTTATGGGTAAAATAAGATTGGATAATTTTTCTCATTTTAGCTACGTGAAAATTGGTAACAAATCTATTCCAACCATAACTTAATCAACTTGTATTGTATATTATGTAATCTTGAGATACCATAGACACGTATACAATGTTTCGACCTATCATGTCGGCACATCTATATATATTTCGGAACAACCATAGACACTCTATATGTGAATGTTGGAGTTAGCTATACAGGGTTGAGGTTGATTCCAAAATATATATAGTTTGAGTTGTGATCAATACTGAGATACGTATACACTGGGTCGTGGATTGATTCAAGATAATATTTATCGATTTATTTCTGTACATCTAACTGTGGACAACTAGTTGTAGGTTACTAACGAGGACAGCTGACTTAATAAACTTAAAACATCAAAATATATTAAAAGTGTTATAAATATATTTTGAACATACTTTGATATATATGTATATATTGTTATAGGTTCGTGAATCAACCAGTGGCCAAGTCTTACTTCCCGACAAAGTAAAAATCTGTGAAAGTGAGTTATAGTCCCACTTTTAAAATCTAATATTTTTGGGATGAGAATACATGCAGGTTTTATAAATGATTTACAAAATAGACACAAGTACGTGAAACTACATTCTATGGTTGAATTATCGAAATCGAATATGCCCCTTTTTATTAAGTCTGGTAATCTAAGAATTAGGGAACAGACACCCTAATTGACACGAATCCTAAAGATAGATCTATTGGGCCTAACAAACCCCATCCAAAGTACCGGATGCTTTAGTACTTCAAAATTTATATCATATCCGAAGGGTGTCCCGGAATGATGGGGATATTCTTATATATGCATCTTGTTAATGTTGGTTACCAGGTGTTCACCATATGAATGATTTTTATCTCTATGTATGGGATGTATATTGAAATATGAAATCTTGTGGTCTATTGTTACGATTTGATATATATAGGTTAAACCTATAACTCACCAACATTTTTGTTGACGTTTAAAGCATGTTTATTCCCAGGTGAATACTAAGAGCTTCCGTTGTTGCATACTAAAATAAGGACAAGATTTGGAGTCCATGTTTGTATGATATTGTGTAAAAACTGCATTCAAGAAACTGATTTCGATGTAACATATTTGTATTGTAAACCATTATGTAATGGTCGTGTGTAAACAGGATATTTTAGATTATCATTATTTGATAATCTACGTAAAGCTTTTTAAACCTTTATTTATGAAATAAAGGTTATGGTTTGTTTTAAAAATGAATGCAGTCTTTGAAAAACGTCTCATATAGAGGTCAAAACCTCGCAACGAAATCAATTAATATGGAACGTTTTTAATCAATAAGAACGGGACATTTCACGCGTCTAGCACTCCATCTAACTCGTACGATAGGAATCCTACATTTCTTGAGTGTCTTAGCCTCTCGATCCATAATCTCGACAGGCTCCTCAATAAAATGGAGTTGTTTATCAACATGAAGTTTATCAAGAGGAATGATTTCATCGGCCTCGGCCAAACACTTCTTCAGATTAGATACATGAAAAACGTCATGAACATCACTAAGCTCTTGTGGCACTTTCAAACGATAAGCCACAGTTCCAACTCTCAGTAATCTCAAACGGACCAACATAACGAGGATTCAACTTTCCCCTCTTACCAAAACGTATCACACCTTTCTAAGGTGATACTTTCAACATGACACGATCACCAACTTGAAACTCTAAAGGTTTCCTTCTAACATTGGCATGACTCTTTTGCCGACTCCTGGCGGTTTTTGACCTTTCTTTAATCTGCACAATCCTCTCAGTAGTCTCATGAATAATCTCTGGGCCTGTGAGTTGAGTATCCCCAACCTCATTCCAACAGATAGGAGACCTACACTTTCTACCATATAGTGCCTCAAATGGTACGACTTTAATACTTGCATGATAGCTGTTATTATAAGAAAATTCAGCCAGTGACAAATATCTATCCCAACCATTACAAAAATCAATAACGTATGCTCGCAACATGTCTTCTAGCGTTTGAATGGTCCTTTCACTCTGACCATCCGTCTGTGGATGATAAGCAGTGCTAATATCCAATTTGGTTCCCAAAGCTTCCTGTAGATATTGCCAAAATCTCGATGTAAATCGACTGTCTCGGTCTGAAATAATAGATACGGGAACACTATGTATGGAAACAATTTCTTTTAAACACAAACGGGTAAGCTTCTCCATCGAATCTGTTTCTTTAATCGGCAAAAAACGAGCTGACTTTATGAGTCGGTCAACAATAACCCAAATGGTATCATAACCACCCACAACTCTTGGCCACTTCGTAATAAATCCATATTAATACCTTCCCACTTCCACTCGAGAATCTCAGGTTGCACTAAAAGTCCAGACGGTTTCTGATGTTCAGTTTTAACTTTAGTACAAGTCAAACACTTAGCCACATAAGTAGCCACATCAGCTTTCAAGTTTGGCCACCAATACAGCTCCTTAAGATCTTGATACATCTTTCATGAACCAGGATGAATAGAGTATCTAGACTTATGAGCTTCATCCAAAACAAGTTGTCGCAAATCACCAAATTTCAAAACCAAAAGACGTCCCGCAAAATATCGAGTACCATCTGCTCGTACCTTAAATTGCTTACCCAAGCCTCTGACCTTCTCGTTCGCAAAATTCTCCTCCTTCAAGGCTTCTTGTTGAGCCGCAAGAATCTGCCTTGCGAGGTTTGTTCGAATGGTCATATTCATGGCTCTAAACCTACGAGGTTCAACTCTCTATTTTCGACTCAAAGCATCAGCCACAATATTGGCTTTTCTGGGATGATAAAGGAGTTTACAATCGTACTCGTTCAACAATTCAACCCATCTTCGTTGTCTCATATTCAACTGTTTTTGATCAAAGATATGTTGAAGACTTTTGTGATCAGTGTACACTGTACATTTGACCCCATAAAAGTAATGTCTCTAAATCTTGAGGGCGAACGCAACAGCTCCCAATTCTAAATCATGGGTTGTATAATTCTGTTCTTGATTCTTCAACTGACGTGACGCGTAAGCAATGACTTTCTTTCGCTGCATCAAAACACAACCAAAGCCCTGACACGAAGCGTCACAATAGATAACAAAATTGTCGTTACTCTCAGGTAGTGATAATATCAGAGCAGGAGTTAACTTCTTCTTTAGAGTTTGGAAAGAAGACTCTTGTTTACTCTTCCCTTTGTAGTTCTTCCCCTTATGCGTTAAAGCAGTCAGAGGTTTCGCTACTTGTGAAAAATCTTGAATGAACCTTCTATAATAGCCTGCCAAACCTACGAACTGACAAATCTGAGTAGGAGTCTTCGGAGTTTCCCACTTCTCAATTGGCTCAATCTTGGCAGGATCAACTTGAATTCCCTGTTTACTAACAACGTGCCCAAGGAATTGAACTTCTTTCAATCAGAACGCACACTTAGAAAAATTTAGCATACAGCTCTTCTTTTCTTAACAAATCAAGCATTAATCTCAAATGCTCTTCGTGTTCTTGATCACTCTTGGTAATGATAAGGATATCATTGATTAAAATGATAACGAATGTGTCCAGATAAGGGCTACACACACGGTTCATGAGGTTCATGAACACTGCATGTGCGTTAGTCAATCTGAACGGCATAACCAGAAATTCGTATCGACCATAACGGGTTCGGAAAGCAGTTTTCTGAATATCGGTTTCTTTAACACGCTATTGGTGATAACTAAAACGAAGATCGATCTCAGAATAAACGGACGAACCTTGAAGCTGGTCAAACAGATCATCAATTCTAGAAAAGGGGGTAACGATTCTTATTAGTAAGCTTGTTCAACTCGCGATAATCAGTACACAATCGGAATGAACCATCTTTCTTCTTAACAAACAAAACAGGGGCTTTCCAAGGGGACGAACTAGGAGGAATAAGATACAGTTGCAACCAATAAAGGAAGAAATATATAAAGTAGTCATATCAATGGTATAGATGTTTAAGGCAATTTCTTCAAAGGGGATACCGAGGATCATGGACTTCAAAGTAAATTTTCATTACATTTTCGAAAGGAAGACGTACGAAAGGTGTGATCTTTCAACGAGAGTGAACTTCCTTGGACAATGAACGAGGCAATTTAGGATTCATCCTTATTCTTAATATTATGTGCGGATGAACAGAAACGCGAATCATGGGTTATAAATAATGGTCGATTCCAGGGGAGATGAATCTCCAAAAATGATTTCGTGCAACTCAAAGTATTGAATCCTAGGATTGATGTTTACGAGGGTGTTGCGGTTAGCCGTGAATATTGAGAGTAGAAACTTCTCAAACAGTCTAGTGTAATATATATCCATAATACCAACTATAAAAATAGTTGGGGTATAAACCCACCCAGTGCCTTTCCTACAATAGGACGATTACCGAGTGTGCTTCAGAAAATTGATTTATCGGTCCGCGTTTCGGCCATGTCCAACCATAAGAGGGAAAATTTTATGAATGCAAAGACTTTCCAACAAATTTTATAAAACCACCATCCAAATTGGCGTAAGAGTTTTTATCAATGGACTTAATGGTAAGTTTTATCCTTAAACACAGGACAAGAAGAACTGTTGAAACACCAGCCATTTTTTTATAACACAGCGGAAGTCTTATTTAGTAAAGTCACACCTTAATTACATTAGTACAAACACCACTTAATTAAGTTTACTTTAACAAACGGTGTTACGTTATTACAAACACGGTTACAATTGTTTGCATCAGAGTTACAAGTCAAACATATCTTCTACATCATGGCTCGATCCCATCAGCAGTACCTAACACCTGCAGGGGGAGGAATGTGGGGGATTAGCCCACCATTAAGTGAATGGAATCTATCTACAGATTAAGCTTAAGCAATCCATCATACAACCGTCCGCCAACATGCTTATAACCAACAAGCATACAAATAAGGACAATATGAGGATCGGCGGCTTGTACGGGCACACAAACCTAGCTGATCGGGCTAGGCTCTACCGATAATCCTTCCTACCAAGTCTCTGAATAACTATCCAAACGCAACACATTCGTTCTTCTATGCTATACTAAATAGGCTGTAGGACTTGGACTCAACCACCCTAGGAATGGTTAACCTCACAAAGACTTTAACCGTCCTAGGAATGGTTAAAAGTCCCTAACCGCCCTAGGAATGGCTGGTGTCAAACACAGTGCACATATACAACATATATAGATCACATAGCATGCAACTATCCACCTAGCATGGTAATTACTACACTACACAAGGTAATCAGTGTAATCCACAGTAGCATGATTTGCTACTTAAACTCTATCCGAAGATAGACCCACTCACCAATTACCAGCTGAAATGTCCCGTTCTTATTGATTAAAAACGTTCCATATTAATTGATTTCGTTGCGAGGTTTTGACCTCTATATGAGACGTTTTTCAAAGACTGCATTCATTTTAAAATAAACTATAACCTTTATTTCATCAATAAAGGTTTAAAAAGCTTTACGTAGATTATCAAATAATGATAATCTAAAATATCCTGTTTACACACGACCATTACATAATGGTTTACAATACAAATATGTTACAACAAAATAAGTTTCTTGAATGCAGTTTTTACACAATATCATACAAGCATGGACTCCAAATCTCGTCCTTATTTAAGTATGCGACAGCGGAAGTTCTTAATAATCACCTGAGAATAAACATGCTTAAAACGTCAACAAAAAATGTTGGTGAGTTATAGGTTTAACCTATATATATCAAATCATAATAATAGACCACAAGATTTCATATTTCAATACACATCCCATACATAGAGATAAAAATCATTCATATGCTGAACACCTGGTAACCGACAATAACAAGATGCATATATAAGAATATCCCCATCATTCCGGGACACCCTTCGGATATGATATAAATTTCGAAGTACTAAAGCATCCGGTACTTTGGATGGGGTTTGTTAGGCCCAATAGATCTATCTTTAGGATTCGCGTCAATTAGGGTGTCTGTTCCCTAATTCTTAGATTACCAGACTTAATAAAAAGGGGCATATTCGATTTCGATAATTCAACCATAGAATGTAGTTTCACGTACTTGTGTCTATTTTGTAAATCATTTATAAAACCTGCATGTATTCTCATCCCAAAAATATTAGATTTTAAAAGTGGGACTATAACTCACTTTCACAGATTTTTACTTCGTCAGAAAGTAAGACTTGGCCACTGGTTGATTCACGAACCTATAACAATATATACATATATATCAAAGTATGTTCAAAATATATTTACAACACTTTTAATATATTTTGATGTTTTAAGTTTATTAAGTCAGCTGTCCTCGTTAGTAACCTACAACTAGTTGTCCACAGTTAGATGTACAGAAATAAATCGATAAATATTATCTTGAATCAATCCACGACCCAGTGTATACGTATCTCAGTATTGATCACAACTCAAACTATATATATTTTGGAATCAACCTCAACCCTGTATAGCTAACTCCAACATTCACATATAGAGTGTCTATGGTTGTTCTAAAATATATATAGATGTGTCGACATGATAGGTCGAAACATTGTATACGTGTCTATGGTATCTTAAAATTACATAATATACAATACAAGTTGATTAAGTTATGGTTGGAATAGATTTGTTACCAATTTTCACGTAGCTAAAATGAGAAAAATTATCCAATCTTGTTTTACCCATAACTTCTTCATTTTAAATCCGTTTTGAGTGAATCAAATTGCTATGGTTTCATATTGAACTCTATTTTATGAATCTAAACAGAAAAAGTATAGGTTTATAGTCGGAAAAATAAGTTACAAGTCGTTTTTGTAAAGGTAGTCATTTTAGTCGAAAGAACGACGTCTAGATGACCATTTTAGAAAACATACTTCCACTTTGAGTTTAACCATAATTTTTGGATATAGTTTCATGTTCATAATAAAAATCATTTTCTCAGAATAACAACTTTTAAATCAAAGTTTATCATAGTTTTTAATTAACTAACCCAAAACAGCCCGCGGTGTTACTACGACGGCGTAAATCTGGTTTTACGGTGCTTTTCGTGTTTCCAGGTTTTAAATCATTAAGTTAGCATATCATATAGATATAGAACATGTGTTTAGTTGATTTTAAAAGTCAAGTTAGAAGGATTAACTTTTGTTTGCGAACAAGTTTAGAATTAACTAAACTATGTTCTAGTGATTACAAGTTTAAACCTTCGAATAAGATAGCTTTATATGTATGAATCGAATGATGTTATGAACATCATTACTACCTTAAGTTCCTTGGATAAACCTACTGGAAAGGAGAAAAATGGATCTAGCTTCAACGGATCCTTGGATGGCTCGAAGTTCTTGAAGCAGAATCATGACACGAAAACAAGTTCAAGTAAGATCATCACTTGAAATAAGATTGTTATAGTTATAGAAATTGAACCAAAGTTTGAATATGATTATTACCTTGTATTAGAATGATAACCTAATGTAAGAAACAAAGATTTCTTGAGGTTGGATGATCACCTTACAAGATTGGAAGTGAGCTAGCAAACTTGAAAGTATTCTTGATTTTATGTAACTAGAACTTGTAGAATATATGAAGAACACTTAGAACTTGAAGATAGAACTTGAGAGAGATCAATTAGATGAAGAAAATTGAAGAATGAAAGTGTTTGTAGGTGTTTTTGGTTGTTGGTGTATGGATTAGATATAAAGGATATGTAATTTTGTTTTCATGTAAATAAGTCATGAATGATTACTCATATTTTTGTAATTTTATGAGATATTTCATGCTAGTTGCCAAATGATGGTTCCCACATGTGTTAGGTGACTCACATGGGCTGCTAAGAGCTGATCATTGGAGTATATATACCAATAGTACATACATCTAAAAGCTGTGTATTGTACGAGTACGAATACGGGTGCATACGAGTAGAATTGTTGATGAAACTGAACGAGGATGTAATTGTAAGCATTTTTGTTAAGTAGAAGTATTTTGATAAGTGTATTGAAGTCTTTCAAAAGTGTATAAATACATATTAAAACACTACATGTATATGCATTTTAACTGATTCGTTAAGTCATCGTCAGTCGTTACATGTAAGTGTTGTTTTGAAACCTTTAGGTTAACGATCTTGTTAAATGTTGTTAACCCAATGTTTATAATATCAAATGAGATTTTAAATTATTATATTATCATGATATTATCATGTATGAATATCTCTTAATATGATATATATACATTAAATGTCTTTACAACGATAATCGTTACATATATGTCTCGTTTAAAAATCATTAAGTTAGTAGTCTTGTTTTTACATATGTAGTTCATTGTTAATATACTTAATGACATGTTTACTTATCATAGTATGATGTTAACTATATATATATATCCATATATATGTCATCATATATTTTTTACAAGTTTTAACGTTCGTGAATCACTGGTCAACTTGGGTGGTCAATTGTCTATATGAAACATATTTCAATTAATCAAGTCTTAACAAGTTTGATTGCTTAATATGTTGGAAATATTTAATCATGTAAATATCAATCTCAATTAATATATATAAACATGGAAAAGTTCGGGTCACTACAGTACCTACCCGTTAAATAAATTTCGTCCCGAAATTTTAAGCTGTTGAAGGTGTTGACGAATCTTCTGGAAATAAATGCGGGTATTTCTTCTTCATCTGATCTTCACGCTCCCAGGTGAACTCGGGTCCTCTACGAGCATTCCATCGAACCTTAACAATTGGTATCTTGTTTTGCTTAAGTCTTTTAACCTCACGATCCATTATTTCGACGGGTTCTTCGATGAATTGAACTTTTTCGTTGATTTGGATTTCATCTAACTGAATAGTGAGATCTTCTTTAGTAAAACATTTCTTCAAATTCGAGACGTGGAAAGTGTTATGTACAGCCACGAGTTGTTGAGGAAACTCAAGTCGGTAAGCTACTGGTCCGACACGATCAATAATCTTGAATGGTCCAATATACCTTGGATTTAATTTCCCTCGTTTACCAAATCGAACAACGCCTTTCCAAGGTGCAACTTTAATCATGACCATCTCTCCAATTTCAAATTCTATATCTTTTCTTTTAATGTCAGCGTAGCTCTTTTGTCGACTTTGGGCGGTTTTCAACCGTTGTTGAATTTGGATGATCTTCTCGGTAGTTTCTTGTATAATCTCTGGACCCGTAATCTGTCTATCCCCCACTTCACTCCAACAAATCGGAGACCTGCACTTTCTACCATAAAGTGCTTCAAACGGCGCCATCTCAATGCTTGAATGGTAGCTGTTGTTGTAGGAAAATTCTGCTAACGGTAGATGTCGATCCCAACTGTTTCCGAAATCAATAACACATGCTCGTAGCATGTCTTCAAGCGTTTGTATCTTCCTTTCGCTCTGCCCATCAGTTTGTGGATGATAGGCAGTACTCATGTCTAGACGAGTTCCTAATGCTTGCTGTAATGTCTGCCAGAATCTTGAAATAAATCTGCCATCCCTATCAGAGATAATAGAGATTGGTATTCCATGTCTGGAGACGACTTCCTTCAAATACAGTCGTGCTAACTTCTCCATCTTGTCATCTTCTCTTATTGACAGGAAGTGTGCTGATTTGGTGAGACGATCAACTATTACCCAAATAGTATCAAAACCACTTGCAGTCCTTGGCAATTTAGTGATGAAATCCATGGTAATGTTTTCCAATTTCCATTCTGGGATTTCGGGTTGTTGAAGTAGACCTGATGGTTTCTGATGCCCAGCTTTGACCTTAGAACACGTCAAACATTCTCCTACGTATTTAGCAACATTGGCTTTCATACCCGGCCACCAAAAATGTTTCTTGAGATCCTTGTACATCTTTCCCGTTCCAGGATGTATTGAGTATCTGGTTTTATGAGCTTCTCTAAGTACCATTTCTCTCATATCTCCAAATTTTGGTACCCAAATCCTTTCAGCCCTATACCGGGTTCCGTCTTCCCGAATATTAAGATGCTTCTCCGATCCTTTGGGTATTTCATCCTTTAAATTTCCCTCTTTTAAAAATCCTTGTTGCGCCTCCTTTATTTGAGTAGTAAGGTTATTATGAATCATTATATTCATAGTTTTTACTCGAATGGGTTCTCTGTCCTTCCTGCTCAAGGCATCGGCTACCACATTTGCCTTCCCCGGGTGGTAACAAATCTCAAAATCGTAATCATTCAATAATTCAATCCACCTACGCTGCCTCATATTCAGTTGTTTCTGATTAAATATGTGTTGAAGACTTTTGTGGTCGGTATATATAATACTTTTGACCCCATATAAGTAGTGCCTCCAAGTCTTTAATGCAAAAACAACCGCTCCTAATTCCAAATCATGCGTCGTATAATTTTGTTCATGAATCTTCAATTGTCTTGACGCATAAGCAATCACCTTCGTTCGTTGCATTAATACACAACTGAGACCTTGCTTTGATACGTCACAATAAATCACAAAATCATCATTCCCTTCAGGCAATGACAATATAGGTGCCATAGTTTGCTTTTTCTTCAATAACTGAAACGCTTTCTCTTGTTCATCATTCCATTCAAATTTCTTCCCTTTATGCGTTAATGCAATCAAGGGTTTTGCTATTCTGGAAAAGTCTTGGATGAACCTTCTCTAGTAACCAGCTAGTCCTAAAACTGGCGTATGTGTTTCGGAGTTTTCGGGGTTTCCCACTTTTCAACAGTTTCTATCTTTGCCGGATCCACCTTAATACCTTCTTTGTTCACTATGTGACCGAGGAATTGAACTTCTTCCAACCAAAATGCACACTTTGAAAACTTAGCGTACAATTCTTCATTCCTCAATACTTCTAACACCTTTCTCAAATGTTCACCGTGTTCTTGGTCATTCTTTGAGTAAATAAGTATGTCATCAATGAAAACAATGACAAACTTGTCAAGGTATGGTCCACACACTCGGTTCATAAGGTCCATGAACACAGCTGGTGCATTAGTTAAACCAAACGGCATGACCATAAACTCGTAATGACCGTAACGTGTTCTGAAAGCAGTCTTTGGAATATCATCTTCTTTCACCCGCATTTGATGATACCCGGAACGTAAGTCAATCTTTGAATAAACAGACGAGCCTTGTAGTTGATCAAATAAGTCGTCGATTCTCGGTAGTGGGTAGCGGTTCTTGATGGTAAGTTTGTTCAACTCTCGGTAGTCGATACACAACCTGAATGTACCATCTTTCTTCTTGACAAACAAAACAGGAGCTCCCCACGGTGATGTGCTTGGTCGAATGAAACCACGCTCTAAAAGTTCTTGTAATTGGCTTTACAGTTCTTTCATCTCGCTGGGTGCGAGTCTGTAAGGAGCACGAGCTATTGGTGCAGCTCCTGGTACAAGATCTATTTGAAATTCAACGGATCGATGTGGGGGTAATCCCGGTAATTCTTTCGGAAATACATTGGGAAATTCTTTTGCAATGGGAACATCATTGATGCTCTTTTCTTCAGTTTGTACTTTCTCGACCTGTGCTAGAACAGCATAGCAACCTTTTCTTATTAGTTTTTGTGCCTTCAAATTACTAATAAGATGTAGCTTCGTGTTGCCCTTTTCTCCGTACACTATTAAGGGTTTTCCTTTTTCTCGTATAATGCGAATTGCATTTTTGTAACAAACGATCTCTGCTTTCACTTCTTTCAACCAGTCCATACCGATTATCACATCAAAACTCCCTAACTCTACTGGTATCAAATCAATCTTAAATGTTTCGCTAACCAGTTTAATTTCTCGATTCCGACATATATTATCTGCTGAAATTAATTTACCATTTGCTAATTCGAGTAAAAATTTACTATCCAAAGGCGTCAATGGACAACTTAATTTAGCACAAAAATCTCTACTCATATAGCTTCTATCCGCACCCGAATCAAATAAAACGTAAGTAGATTTATTGTCAATAACAAACGTACCCGTAACAAGCTCCGGGTCTTCCTGTGCCTCTGCCGCATTAATATTGAAAACTCTTCCGCGGCCTTGTCCATTCGTGTTCTCCTGGTTCGGGCAATTTCTAATAATGTGGCCCGGTTTTCCACATTTATAACAAACTACATTGGCATAACTTGCTCCGACACTACTTGCTCCGCCATTACTCGTTCCGACACCATTTATTCCTTTCGTTCTATTAACCCCTGGTCCGTAGACCTCACACTTCGCCACGCTATGACCATTTCTTTTACACTTGTTGCAAAATTTGGTGCAGAACCCCGAGTGATACTTTTCACACCTTTGGCATAGCTGCTTCCGATTGTTGTTGTTGTTGCGGTTATTATTGTTGTTGGGATGATAGTTGTAGTTGTTGTTATTGTTGTTGTTGTTGTTGTTGTTGTTGTTGGGCCGTTTGTTGTAGTTGCGATTGATGTTGCGATTATTGGGATAATTGTTGCGATTATTGTTGTAATTGCTGTTGTTGTTGTATTGGTGATTCTTATCACCGTTTTCCTCCCACTTTCTTTTAACTTGCTTCACATTGGCCTCTTCAGCAGTCTGTTCTTTAATTCTTTCTTCAATCTGGTTCACTAGTTTGTGGCCATTCTACATGCCTGTTGTATGGAGGCGGGCTCGTGTGAACTTATATCTTCTTGGATTCTTTCCGGTAATCCTTTCACAAACGCGTCGATCTTCTCTTCCTCATCTTCGAATGCTCCTGGACACAATAGGCACAATTCTGTGAATCGTCTTTCGTACGTGGTAATATCAAATCCTTGGGTTCGTAACCCTCTAAGTTATGTCTTGAGCTTATTGACCTCGGTTCTGGGACGGTACTTCTCGTTCATCAAGTGCTTGAATGCTGACCATGGTAGTGCGTACGCATCGTCTTGTCCCACTTGCTCTAGATAGGTATTCCACCATGTTAACGCAGAACCTGTGAAGGTATGCGTAGCGTACTTCACTTTGTCCTCTTCAGTACACTTACTTATGGCAAACACCGATTCGACCTTCTCGGTCCACCGTTTCAATCCGATCGGTCCTTCGGTTCCATCAAATTTCAAAGGTTTGCAGGCAGTGAATTCTTTGTAGGTACATCCTACACGATTTCCTGTACTGCTAGATCCAAGGTTATTGTTGGTATGTAGCGCAGCCTGTACTGCGGCTATGTTTGAAGCTAGAAAAGTACGGAATTCCTCTTCATTCATATTCACGGTGTGTCGAGTAGTCGGTGCCATTTCCTTCAAAATAATCAAATGGAACAAGTTAATCATACAGAATATTAAGAGTAGTTAATAGTATTTCGTAGCATAATATGATCTCATTTATAAAAGCTTTTTCTTCATATTAGCGTTTAATAAGTTTAAATTCGGGTAGTACCTACCCGTTAAGTTCATACTTAGTAGCTAATATACAATTCAACTACTACAATTCTATATGAAAAACTGATTATAATAATATTTCGCGTTCAAACTTTTACACAATATTTTACAAACTTACAATATCGCTTATTTTACATATAGCATGAAATATAGCACACAATCAATTTGATACAAGATGGTTGTGAAGATAATTCTAGCTAGTACACAAGTCGTTCAGCAAAGGCAATAAAGACACGTAATTCATACGTCCAGAAACAAGTCATGCATTCTGGTTTTACTAGGATTACTTCCCATCCTTGGTCTTGTGGAACATAACCGTTATGGCCGTTGATAAGACAGCGTGTTGTAACGTCGTCAAAGGGATGAGGGTTACGTAATGTTCAACAGTCCCGTAACAATCTAAAAACCTCATTTCTTACCCCAATTACCGACTCCGTCACTTGTGAAAACGTTTTGTTTAATAGTTGTAACCCGATGTTCTTGTTCTCACTTTGGTGAGAAGCGAACATTACTAATCCGTAAGCATAACATGCTTCTTTATGTTGCATGTTAGCCACTTTTTCTAAATCACGAAGTCCAATATTCGGATATATTGAGTCAAAATAATTTCTTAACCCATTGTGTAAAATAGCATTTGGGTTCCCCGAAATATATGCGTCAAAGTAAACACATCGTAACTTATGGATTTCCCAATGTGATATCCCCCATCTTTCGAACGAAAGCCTTTTATAAACCAAGGCATTCATGGAACATTCTTCGAATATCTTACAAACTGATCTCGCCTTAAATAGTTGTGCCGAAGAATTCTGACCGACTCTAGACAAGATTTCATCAATCATGTCTCCGGGTAGGTCTCTTAAAATATTGGGTTGTCTATCCATTTTGTGTTTTTATACTGTAAAATAGACATGAGTTAGATTCATAAAAAAATACTTATTAATACAAGCAATTTTTACATATATCATAAAGCATAAGCACACTATATTACATATATTACACCACACGAATACAACTATCTTATTCCGACTCGCTTGTTTCTTCTTCTTCGGTTTTGGTTCGTTTTGCCAAGTTTCTAGGGATATATGATGTTCCCCTAATACGAGCCGTCGTTTTCCACATTGGTTTAGAAAAACCTGGTGGTTTAGAGGTTCCCGGGTCATTGTTACAACTTAAGGACTTCGGGGGTTGACGATACATATAAAGTTCATCGGGGTTGGAATTAGATTTCTCTATTTTTATGCCCTTTCCCTTATTATTTTCTTTTGCCTTTTTAAATTCAGTTGGGGTAATTTCTATAACATCATCGGAATTCTCGTCGGAATCCGATTCATCGGAGAATTGGTAATCCTCCCAATATTTTGCTTCCTTGGCGGAAACACCATTGACCATAATTAACCTTGGTCGGTTGGTTGAGGATTTTCTTTTACTTAACTGTTTTATTATTTCCCCCACCGGTTCTATTTCTTCATCTGGTTCCGATTCTTCTTCCGGTTCCGATTCTTCATCCGGTTCCGACTCTTCTTCCGGTTCCTCTTCGGGAACTTGTGAATCAGTCCACGAATCATTTCAATTTACATTTGACTCTTCATTATTATTAGGTGAGTCAATGGGACTTGTTCTAAAGGTAGACATCTATCACATAATATCAAACGCGTTAAGAGATTAATATATCACATAATATTCACATGTTAAAAATATATAGTTTCCAACAAAATTTGTTAAGCAATCATTTTTCAAGTAAACACGGTCGAAGTCCAGACTCACTAATTCATCCTAACAAACTCGATAAGACACACTAATGCAAAATTCTAGTTCTCTAAGACCAACGCTCGAATACTAACTGAAATGTCCCGTTCTTATTGATTAAAAACGTTCCATATTAATTGATTTCGTTGCGAGGTTTTGACCTCTATATGAGACGTTTTTCAAAGACTGCATTCATTTTAAAATAAACCATAACCTTTATTTCATCAATAAAGGTTTAAAAAGCTTTACGTAGATTATCAAATAATGATAATCTAAAATATCCTGTTTACACACGACCATTACATAATGGTTTACAATACAAATATGTTACATCGAAATAAGTTTCTTGAATGCAGTTTTTACACAATATCATACAAGCATGGACTCCAAATCTCGTCCTTATTTAAGTATGCGACAGCGGAATCTCTTAATAATCACCTGAGAATAAACATGCTTAAAACGTCAACAAAAAATGTTGGTGAGTTATAGGTTTAACCTATATATATCAAATCATAATAATAGACCACAAGATTTCATATTTCAATACACATCCCATACATAGAGATAAAAATCATTCATATGGTGAACACCTGGTAACCGACATTAACAAGATGCATATATAAGAATATCCCCATCATTCCGGGACACCCTTCGGATATGATATAAATTTCGAAGTACTAAAGCATCCGGTACTTTGGATGGGGTTTGTTAGGCCCAATATATCTATCTTTATTATTCACGTCAATTAGGGTGTCTGTTCCCTAATTCTTAGATTACCAGACTTAATAAAAAGGGGCATATTCGATTTCGATAATTCAACCATAGAATGTAGTTTCACGTACTTGTGTCTATTTTGTAAATCATTTATAAAACCTGCATGTATTCTCATCCCAAAAATATTAGATTTTAAAAGTGGGACTATAACTCACTTTCACAGATTTTTACTTCGTCGGGAAGTAAGACTTGGCCACTGGTTGATTCACGAACCTATAACAATATATACATATATATCAAAGTATGTTCAAAATATATTTACAACACTTTTAATATATTTTGATGTTTTAAGTTTATTAAGTCAGCTGTCCTCGTTAGTAACCTACAACTAGTTGTCCACAGTTAGATGTACAGAAATAAATCTATAAATATTATCTTGAATCAATCCATGACCCAATGTATACGTATCTCAGTATTGATCACAACTCAAACTATATATATTTTGAAATCAACCTCAACCCTGTATAGCTAACTCCAACATTCACATATAGAGTGTCTATGGTTGTTCCAAAATATATATAGATGTGTCGACATGATAGGTCGAAACATTGTATACGTGTCTATGGTATCTCAAGATTACATAATATACAATACAAGTTGATTAAGTTATGGTTGGAATAGATTTGTTACCAATTTTCACGTAGCTAAAATGAGAAAAATTATCCAATCTTGTTTTACCCATAACTTCTTCATTTTAAATCCGTTTTGAGTGAATCAAATTGCTATGGTTTCATATTGAACTCTATTTTATGAATCTAAACAAAAAAAGTATAGGTTTATAGTCGGAAAAATAAGTTACAAGTCGTTTTTGTAAAGGTAGTCATTTTAGTCGAAAGAACGACGTCTAGATGACCATTTTAGAAAAACATACTTCTACTTTGAGTTTAACCATAATTTTTGGATATAGTTTCATGTTCATAATAAAAATCATTTTCTCAGAATAACAACTTTTAAATCAAAGTTTGTCATAGTTTTTAATTAACTAACCCAAAACAGCCCGCGGTGTTACTACGACGGCGTAAATCCGGTTTTACGGTATTTTTCGTGTTTCCAGGTTTTAAATCATTAAGTTAGCATATCATATAGATATAGAATATGTGTTTAGTTGATTTTAAAAGTCAAGTTAGAAGGATTAACTTTTGTTTGCGAACAAGTTTAGAATTAACTAAACTATGTTCTAGTGATTACAAGTTTAAACCTTCGAATAAGATAGCTTTATATGTATGAATCGAATGATGTTATGAATATCATTACTACCTTAAGTTCCTTGGATAAACCTACTGGAAAATAGAAAAATGGATCTAGCTTCAACGGATCCTTGGATGGCTCGAAGTTCTTGAAGCAGAATCATGACACGAAAACAAGTTCAAGTAAGATCATCACTTGAAATAAGATTGTTATAGTTATAGAAATTGAACCAAAGTTTGAATATGATTATTACCTTGTATTAAAATGATAACCTACTGTAAGAAACAAAGATTTCTTGAGGTTGGATGATCACCTTACAAGATTGGAAGTGAGCTAGCAAACTTGAAAGTATTCTTGATTTTATGTAACTAGAACTTGTAGAATATATGAAGAACACTTAGAACTTGAAGATAGAACTTGAGAGAGATCAATTAGATGAAGAAAATTGAAGAATTAAAGTGTTTGTAGGTGTTTCTGGTCGTTGGTGCATGGATTAGATATAAAGGATATGTAATTTTGTTTTCATGTAAATAAGTCATGAATGATTACTCATATTTTTGTAATTTTATGAGATATTTCATGCTAGTTGCCAAATGATGGTTCCCACATGTGTTAGGTGACTTACATGGGCTGCTAAGAGCTGATCATTGGAGTGTATATACCAATAGTACATACTGAAATGTCCCGTTCTTATTGATTAAAAACGTTCCATATTAATTGATTTCGTTGCGAGATTTTGACCTCTATATGAGACGTTTTTCAAAGACTGCATTCATTTGTAAAACAAACCATAACCTTTATTTCATAAATAAAGGTTTAAAAAGCTTTACGTAGATTATCAAATAATGATAATCTAAAATATCCTGTTTACACACGACCATTACATAATGGTTTACAATACAAATATGTTACATCGAAATCAGTTTCTTGAATGCAGTTTTTACACAATATCATACAAACATGGACTCCAAATCTTGTCCTTATTTTAGTATGCAACAGCAGAAGCTCTTAATATTCACCTGAGAATAAACATGCTTTAAACGTCAACAAAAATGTTGGTGAGTTATAGGTTTAACCTATATATATCAAATCGTAACAATAGACCACAAGATTTCATATTTCAATACACATCCCATACATAGAGATAAAAATCATTCATATGGTGAACACCTGGTAACCGACATTAACAAGATGCATATATAAGAATATCCCCATCATTCCGGGACACCCTTCGGATATGATATAAATTTCGAAGTACTAAAGCATCCGGTACTTTGGATGGGGTTTGTTAGGCCCAATAGATCTATCTTTAGGATTCGCGTCAATTAGGGTGTCTGTTCCCTAATTCTTAGATTACCAGACTTAATAAAAAGGGGCATACTCGATTTCGATAATTCAACCATAGAATGTAGTTTCACGTACTTGTGTCTATTTTGTAAATCATTTATAAAACCTGCATGTATTCTCATCCCAAAAATATTAGATTTTAAAAGTGGGACTATAACTCACTTTCACAGATTTTTACTTCGTCGGGAAGTAAGACTTGGCCACTGGTTGATTCACGAACCTATAACAATATATACATATATATCAAAGTATGTTCAAAATATATTTACAACACTTTTAATATATTTTGATGTTTTAAGTTTATTAAGTCAGCTGTCCTCGTTAGTAACCTACAACTAGTTGTCCACAGTTAGATGTACAGAAATAAATCGATAAATATTATCTTGAATCAATCCACGACACAGTGTATACGTATCTCAGTATTGATCACAACTCAAACTATATATATTTTGGAATCAACCTCAACCCTGTATAGCTAACTCCAACATTCACATATAGAGTGTCTATGGTTGTTCTGAAATATATATAGATGTGTCGACATGATAGGTCGAAACATTGTATACGTGTCTATGGTATCTCAAGATTACATAATATACAATACAAGTTGATTAAGTTATGGTTGGAATAGATTTGTTACCAATTTTCACGTAGCTAAAATGAGAAAAATTATCCAATCTTGTTTTACCCATAACTTCTTCATTTTAAATCCGTTTTGAGTGAATAAAATTGCTATGGTTTCATATTGAACTCTATTTTATGAATCTAAACAGAAAAAGTATAGGTTTATAGTCGGAAAAATAAGTTACAAGTCGTTTTTGTAAAGGTAGTCATTTCAGTCGAAAGAACGACGTCTAGATGACCATTTTAGAAAACATACTTCCACTTTGAGTTTAACCATAATTTTTGGATATAGTTTCATGTTCATAATAAAAATCATTTTCTCAGAATAACAACTTTTAAATCAAAGTTTATCATAGTTTTTAATTAACTAACCCAAAACAGCCCGCAGTGTTACTACGACGGCGTAAATCCGGTTTTACAGTGTTTTTCGTGTTTCCAGGTTTTAAATCATTAAGTTAGCATATCATATAGATATAGAACATGTGTTTAGTTGATTTTAAAAGTCAAGTTAGAAGGATTAACTTTTGTTTGCGAACAAGTTTAGAATTAACTAAACTATGTTCTAGTGATTACAAGTTTAAACCTTCGAATAAGATAGCTTTATATGTATGAATCGAATGATGTTATGAACATCATTACTACCTTAAGTTCCTTGGATAAACCTACTAGAAAAGAGAAAAATGGATCTAGCTTCAATGGATCCTTGGATGGCTCGAAGTTCTTGAAGCAGAATCATGACACGAAAACAAGTTCAAGTAAGATCATCACTTGAAATAAGATTGTTATAGTTATAGAAATTGAACCAAAGTTTGAATATGATTATTACCTTGTATTAGAATGATAACCTACTATAAGAAACAAAGATTTCTTGAGGTTGGATGATCACCTTACAAGATTGGAAGTGAGCTAGCAAACTTGAAAGTATTCTTGATTTTATGAAACTAGAACTTTTGGAATTTATGAAGAACACTTAGAACTTGAAGATAGAACTTGAGAGAGATCAATTAAATGAAGAAAATTGAAGAATGAAAGTGTTTGTAGGTGTTTTTGGTCGTTGGTGTATGGATTAGATATAAAGGATATGTAATTTTGTTTTCATGTAAATAAGTCATGAATGATTACTCATATTTTTGTAATTTTATGAGATATTTCATGCTAGTTGCCAAATGATGGTTCCCACATGTGTTAGGTGACTCACATGGGCTGCTAAGAGCTGATCATTGGAGTGTATATACCAATAGTACATACATCCAAAAGCTGTGTATTGTACGAGTACGAATACGGGTGCATACGAGTAGAATTATTGATGAAACTGAACGAGGATGTAATTGTAAGCATTTTTGTTAAGTAGAAGTATTTTGATAAGTGTATTGAAGTCTTTCAAAAGTGTATAAATACATATTAAAACACTACATGTATATACATTTTAACTGAGTCGTTAAGTCATCGTTAGTCGTTACATGTAAGTGTTGTTTTGAAACCTTTAGGTTAACGATCTTGTTAAATGTTGTTAACCCAATGTTTATAATATCAAATGAGATTTTAAATTATTATATTATCATGATATTATCATGTATGAATATCTCTTAATATGATATATATACATTAAATGTCTTTACAACGATAATCGTTACATATATGTCTCGTTTAAAAATCATTAAGTTAGTAGTCTTGTTTTTACATATGTAGTTCATTGTTAATATACTTAATGATATGTTTACTTATCATAGTATCATTTTAACTATATATATATCCATATATATGTCATCATATAGTTTTTACAAGTTTTAACGTTCGTGAATCACCGGTCAACTTGGGTGGTCAATTGTCTATATGAAACATATTTCAATTAATCAAGTCTTAACAAGTTTGATCGCTTAACATGTTGGAAACATTTAATCATGTAAATATCAATCTCAATTAATATATATAAACATGGAAAAGTTCGGGTCACTACAGTACCTACCCGTTAAATAAATTTCGTCCCGAAATTTTAAACTGTTGAAGGTGTTGACGAATCTTCTGGAAATAGATGCGGGTATTTATTCTTCATCTGATCTTCACGCTCCCAGGTGAACTCGGGTCCTCTACGAGCATTCCATCGAACCTTAACAATTGGTATCTTGTTTTTCTTAAGTCTTTTAACCTCACGATCCATTATTTCGACGGGTTCTTCGATGAATTGAAGTTTTTCGTTGATTTGGATTTCATCTAACGGAATAGTGAGATCTTCTTTAGCAAAACATTTCTTCAAATTCGAGACGTGGAAAGTGTTATGTAAAGCCGCGAGTTGTTGAGGTAACTCTAGTCGGTAAGCTACTGGTCCGACACGATCAATAATATTGAATGGTCCAATATACCTTGGATTTAATTTCCCTTGTCTACCAAATCGAACAACGCCTTTCCAAGGTGCAACTTAAGCATGACCATCTCTCCAATTTCAAATTCTATATCTTTTCTTTTAATGTCAGCGTAGCTCTTTTGTCGACTTTGGGCGGTTTTCAACCGTTGTTGAATTTGGATGATCTTCTCGGTAGTTTCTTGGATAATCTCCGGACCCGTAATCTGTCTATCCCCCACTTCACTCCAACAAATCGGAGACCTGCACTTTCTACCATAAAGTGCTTCAAACGGCGCCATCTCAATGCTTGAATGGTAGCTGTTGTTGTAGGAAAATTCTGCTAATGGTAGATGTCGATCCCAACTGTTTCCGAAATCAATAACACATGCTCATAGCATGTCTTCAAGCGTTTGTATTGTCCTTTCACTCTGCCCATCAGTTTGTGGATGATAGGCAGTACTCATGTCTAGACGAGTTCCTAATGCTTGCTGTAATGTCTGCCAGAATCTTGAAATAAATCTGCCATCCCTATCAGAGATAATAGAGATTGGTATTCCATGTCTGGAGACGACTTCTTTCAAATACAGTCGTGCTAACTTCTCCATCTTGTCATCTTCTCTTATTGGCAGGAAGTGTGCTGATTTGGTGAGACGATCAACTATTACCCAAATAGTATCAAAACCACTTGCAGTCCTTGGCAATTTAGTGATGAAATCCATGGTAATGTTTTCCCATTTCCATTCCGGGATTTCGGGTTGTTGAAGTAGACCTGATGGTTTCTGATGCTCAGCTTTGACCTTAGAACACGTCAAACATTCTCCTACGTATTTAGCAACATCGGCTTTCATACCCGGCCACCAAAAATGTTTCTTGAGATCCTTGTACATCTTCCCCGTTCCAGGATGTATTGAGTCTCTGGTTTTATGAGCTTCTCTAAGTACCATTTCTCTCATATCTCCAAATTTTGGTACCCAAATCCTTTCAGCCCTATACCGGGTTCCGTCTTCCCGAATATTAAGATGCTTCTCCGATCCTTTGGGTATTTCATCCTTTAAATTTCCCTCTTTTAAAACTCCTTGTTGCGCCTCCTTTATTTGAGTAGTAATGTTATTATGAATCATTATATTCATAGATTTTACTCGAATGGGTTCTCTGTCCTTCCTGCTCAAGGCATCGGCTACCACATTTACCTTCCCCGGGTGGTAACGAATCTCAAAGTCGTAATCATTCAATAATTCAATCCACCTACGCTGCCTCATATTCAGTTGTTTCTGATTAAATATGTGTTGAAGACTTTTGTGGTCGGTATATATAATACTTTTGACCCCATATAAGTAGTGCCTCCAAGTCTTTAATGCAAAAACAACCGCGCCTAATTCCAAATTATGCGTCGTATAATTTTGTTCGTGAATCTTCAATTGTCTAGACGCATAAGCAATCACCTTCGTTCGTTGCATTAATACACAACCG
Organism: Rutidosis leptorrhynchoides; assembly: GCF_046630445.1. NCBI lineage: Eukaryota > Viridiplantae > Streptophyta > Magnoliopsida > Asterales > Asteraceae > Rutidosis > Rutidosis leptorrhynchoides. Next base: position 48,909,307 of record NC_092338.1, read on the forward strand.
AGACCTTGCTTTGATGCATCACAATAAATCACAAAATCATCATTCCCTTCAGGCAATGACAATATAGGTGCCGTAGTTAGCTTTTTCTTCAATAACTGAAACGCTTTCTCTTGTTCATCATTCCATTCAAATTTCTTCCCTTTATGCGTTAATGCAGTCAAGGGTTTTGCTATTCTGGAAAAGTCTTGGATGAACCTTCTGTAGTAACCAGCTAGTCCTAAAAACTGGCGTATGTGTTTCGGAGTTTTCGGGGTTTCTCACTTTTCAACAGTTTCTATCTTCACCGGATCCACCTTAATACCTTCTTTGTTCACTATGTGACCGAGGAATTGAACTTCTTCCAACCAAAATGCACACTTTGAAAACTTAGCGTACAATTCTTCCTTCCTCAATACTTCTAACACCTTTCTCAAATGTTCACCGTGTTCTTGGTCATTCTTTGAGTAAATAAGTATGTCATCAATGAAAACAATGACAAACTTGTCAAGGTATGGTCCACACACTCGGTTCATAAGGTCCATGAACACAGCTGGTGCATTAGTTAAACCAAACGGCATGGCCATAAACTCGTAATGACCGTAACGTGTTCTGAAAGCAGTCTTTAGAATATCATCTTCTTTCACCCGCATTTGATGATACCCGGAACGTAAGTCAATCTTTGAATAAACAGACGAGCCTTGTAGTTGATCAAATAAGTCATCAATTCTCGGTAGTGGGTAGCAGTTCTTGATGGTAAGTTTGTTCAACTCTCGGTAGTCGATACACAACCTGAATGTACCATCTTTCTTCTTGACAAACAAAATAGGAGCTCCCCACGGTGATGTGCTTGGTCGAATGAAACCACGCTCTAAAAGTTCTTGTAATTGGCTTTGTAGTTCTTTCATCTCGCTGGGTGCGAGTCTGTAAGGAGCACGAGCTATTGGTGCAGCTCCTGGTACAAGATCTATTTGAAATTCAACGGATCGATGTGGGGGTAATCCCGGTAATTCTTTCGGAAATACATCAGGAAATTCTTTTGCGACGGGAACATCATTGATGCTCTTTTCTTCAGTTTGTACTTTCTCGACGTGTGCTAGAACAGCATAGCAACCTTTTCTTATTAGTTTTTGTGCCTTCAAATTACTAATAAGATGTAGCTTCGTGTTTCCCTTTTCTCCGTACACCATTAAGGGTTTTCCTTTTTCTCGTATAATGCGAATTGCATTTTTGTAACAAACGATCTCCGCTTTCACTTCTTTCAACCAGTCCATACCGATTATCACATCAAAACTCCCTAACTCTACTGGTATCAAATCAATCTTAAATGTTTCGCTAACCAGTTTAATTTCTCGATTCCGACATATATTATCTGCTGAAATTAATTTACCATTTGCTAATTCGAGTAAAAATTTACTATCCAAAGGCGTCAATGGACAACTTAATTTAGCACAAAAATATCTACTCATATAGCTTCTATCCGCACCCGAATCAAATAAAACGTAAGCAGATTTATTGTCAATAAGAAACGTACCCGTAACAAGCTCCGGGTCTTCCTGTGCCTCTGCCGCATTAATATTGAAAACTCTTCCACGGCCTTGTCCATTCGTGTTCTCCTGGTTCGGGCAATTTCTAATAATGTGGCCCAGTTTTCCACATTTATAACAAACTACATTGGCATAACTTGCTCCGACACTACTTGCTCCGCCATTACTCGTTCCGACACCATTTGTTCCTTTCGTTCTATTAACCCCTGGTCCATAGACCTCACACTTCGCCGCGCTATGACCATTTCTTTTACACTTGTTGCAAAATTTGGTGCAGAACCCCGAGTGATTCTTTTCACACCTTTGGCATAGCTGCTTCTGATTGTTGTTGTTGTTGTTGCAGTTATTATTGTTGTTGGGATGATTGTTGTAGTTGTTGTTGTTGTTGTTGTTGTTGTTGTTATTGTTGTTGTTGTTGTTGTTGGGCCGTTTGTTGTAGTTGCGATTGATGTTGCGATTGTTGGGATAATTGTTGCGATTATTATTGTAATTGCTGTTGTTGTTGTATTGGTGATTCTTATCACCGTTTTCCTCCCACTTTCTTTTGACTTGCTTCACATTGGCCTCTTCAGCAGTATGTTCTTTAATTCTTTCTTCAATCTGGTTCACAAGTTTGTGACCCATTCTACATGCCTGTTGTATGGAGGCGGGCTCGTGTGAACTTATATCTTCTTGGATTCTTTCCGGTAATCCTTTCACAAACGCGTCGATCTTCTCTTCCTCATCTTCGAATGCTCCCGGACACAATAGGCACAATTCTGTGAATCGTCTTTCGTACGTGGTAATATCAAATCCTTGGGTTCGTAACCCTCTAAGTTCTGTCTTGAGCTTATTGACCTCGGTTCTGGGATGGTACTTCTCGTTCATCAAGTGCTTGAATGCTGATCACGGTAGTGCTTACGCATCGTCTTGTCCCACTTGCTCTAGATAGGTATTCCACCATGTTAACGCAGAACCTGTGAAGGTATGCGTAGCGTACTTCACTTTGTCCTCTTCAGTACACTTACTTATGGCAAACACCGATTCGACCTTCTCGGTCCACCGTTTCAATCCGATCGGTCCTTCGGTTCCATCAAATTTCAAAGGTTTGCAGGCAGTGAATTCTTTGTAGGTACATCCTACACGATTTCCTGTACTGCTAGATCCAAGGTTTTTGTTGGTATGTAGCGCAGCCTGTACTGCGGCTATGTTTGAAGCTAGAAAAGTACGGAATTCCTCTTCATTCATATTCACGGTGTGTCGAGTAGTCGGTGCCATTTCCTTCAAAATAGTTAATTGGAACAAGTTAATCATACAGAATATTAAGAGTAGTTAATAGTATTTCGTAGCATAATATGAACTCATTTATAAAAGCTTTTTCTTCATATTAGCATTTTATAATTTTAAATTCGGGTAGTACCTACCCGTTAAGTTCATACTTAGTAGCTAATATACAATTCAACTACTACAATTCTATATGAAAAACTGATTATAATAATATTTCGCGTTCAAACTTTTACACAACATTTTACAAACTTACAATACCGCTTATTTTACATATAGCATGAAATATAGCACACAATAAATTTGATACAAGATGGTTGTGAAGATAATTCTAGCTAGTACACAAGTCGTTCAGTAAAGGCAATAAAGACACGTAATTCATACGTCCAGAAACAAGTCATGCATTCTGATTTTACTAGGACTACTTCCCATCCTTGGTCTTGTGGAACATAACCGTTATGGCCGTTGATAAGATAGCGTGTTGTAACGTCGTCAAAGGGACGAGGGTTACGTAATGTCCAACAGTCCCGTAACAATCTAAAAACCTCATTTCTTACCCCAATTATCGACTCCGTCACTTGTGGGAACGTTTTGTTTAATAGTTGTAGCCCGATGTTCTTGTTCTCACTTTGGTGAGAAACGAACATTACTAATCCGTAAGCATAACATGCTTCTTTATGTTGCATGTTAGCCGCTTTTTCTAAATCACGAAGTCTAATATTCGGATATATTGATTCAAAATAATTTCTTAACCCATTGCGTAAAATAGCATTTGGGTTCCCCGCAATATATGCGTCAAAGTAAACACATCGTAACTTATGGATTTCCCAATGTGATATCCCCCATATTCCGAACGAAAGCCTTTTATAAACCAAGGCATTCTTGGAACATTCTTCGAATGTCTTACAAACTGATCTCGCCTTAAATAGTTGTGCCGAAGAATTCTGACCGACTCTAGACAAGATTTCATCAATCATGTCTCTGGGTAGGTCTCTTAAAATATTGGGTTGTCTATCCATTTTATGTTTTTATACTGTAAAATAGACAAGAGTTAGATTCATAAAAAAAAATACTTATTAATACAAGCAATTTTTACATATATCATAAAGCATAAGCACACTATATTACATATATTACACCACACGAATACAACTATCTTATTCCGACTCGCTTGTTTCTTCTTCTTCGGTTTTGGTTCGTTTTGCCAAGTTTCTAGGGATATATGATGTTCCCCTAATACGAGCCGTCGTGATCCACATTGGTTTAGAAAAACCTGGTGGTTTAGAGGTTCCCGGGTCATTGTTACAACTTAAGGACTTCGGGGGTTGACGATACATATAAAGTTCATCGGGGTTGGAATTAGATTTCTCTATTTTTATGCCCTTTCCCTTATTATTTTCTTTTGCCTTTTTAAATTCAGTTGGGGTAATTTCTATAACATCATCGGAATTCTCGTCGGAATCCGATTCATCGGAGAATTGGTAATCCTCCCAATATTTTGCTTCCTTGGCGGAAACAGCATTGACCATAATTAACCTTGGTCGGTTGGTTGAGGATTTTCTTTTACTTAACCGTTTTATTATTTCCCCCACCGGTTCTATTTCTTCATCCGGTTCCGATTCTTCTCCCGGTTCCGATTCTTCTTCCGGTTCCGACTCTTCTTCCGGTTCCTCTTCGGAAACTTGTGAATCAGTCCACGAATCATTCCAATTTACATTTAACGCTTCATTATTATTAGGTGAGTCAATGGGACTTGTTCTAGAGGTAGACATCTATCACATAATATCAAACGCGTTAAGAGATTAATATATCACATAATATTCACATGTTAAAAATATATAGTTTCCAACAAAATTTGTTAAGCAATCATTTTTCAAGTAAACACGGTCGAAGTCCAGACTCACTAATGCATCCTAACAAACTCGATAAGACACACTAATGCAAAATTCTGGTTCTCTAAGACCAACGCTCGGATACCAACTGAAATGTCCCTTTCTTATTGATTAAAAACATTCCATATTAATTGATTTCGTTGCGAGGTCTTGACCTCTATATGAGACATTTTTCAAAGACTGCATTCATTTGTAAAACAAACCATAACCTTTATTTCATAAATAAAGGTTTAAAAAGCTTTACGTAGATTATCAAATAATGATAATCTAAAATATCCTGTTTACACACGACCATTACATAATGGTTTACAATACAAATATGTTACATCGAAATCAGTTTCTTGAATGCAGTTTTTACACAATATCATACAAACATGGACTCCAAATCTTGTCCTTATTTTAGTATGCAACAGCGGAAGCTCTTAATATTCACCTGAGAATAAACATGCTTTAAACGTCAACAAAAATGTTGGTGAGTTATAGGTTTAACCTATATATATCAAATCGTAACAATAGACCACAAGATTTCATATTTCAATACACATCCCATACATAGAGATAAAAATCATTCATATGGTGAACACCTGGTAACCGACATTAACAAGATGCATATATAAGAATATCCCCATCATTCCGGGACACCCTTCGGATATGATATAAATTTCGAAGTACTAAAGCATCCGGTACTTTGGATGGGGTTTGTTAGGCCCAATAGATCTATCTTTAGGATTCGCGTCAATTAGGGTGTCTGTTCCCTAATTCTTAGATTACCAGACTTAATAAAAAGGGGCATACTCGATTTCGATAATTCAACCATAGAATGTAGTTTCACGTACTTGTGTCTATTTTGTAAATCATTTATAAAACCTGCATGTATTCTCATCCCAAAAATATTAGATTTTAAAAGTGGGACTATAACTCACTTTCACAGATTTTTACTTCGTCGGGAAGTAAGACTTGGCCACTGGTTGATTCACGAACCTATAACAATATATACATATATATCAAAGTATGTTCAAAATATATTTACAACACTTTTAATATATTTTGATGTTTTAAGTTTATTAAGTCAGCTGTCCTCGTTAGTAACCTACAACTAGTTGTCCACAGTTAGATGTACAGAAATAAATCGATAAATATTATCTTGAATCAATCCACGACACAGTGTATACGTATCTCAGTATTGATCACAACTCAAACTATATATATTTTGGAATCAACCTCAACCCTGTATAGCTAACTCCAACATTCACATATAGAGTGTCTATGGTTGTTCCGAAATATATATAGATGTGTCGACATGATAGGTCGAAACATTGTATACGTGTCTATGGTATCTCAAGATTACATAATATACAATACAAGTTGATTAAGTTATGTTTGGAATAGATTTGTTACCAATTTTCACGTAGCTAAAATGAGAAAAATTATCCAATCTTGTTTTACCCATAACTTCTTCATTTTAAATCCGTTTTGAGTGAATCAAATTGCTATGGTTTCATATTGAACTCTATTTTATGAATCTAAACAGAAAAAGTTATAGGTTTATAGTCGGAAAAATAAGTTACAAGTCGTTTTTGTAAAGGTAGTCATTTCAGTCGAAAGAACGACGTCTAGATGACCATTTTAGAAAACATACTTCCACTTTGAGTTTAACCATAATTTTTGGATATAGTTTCATGTTCATAATAAAAATCATTTTCTCAGAATAACAACTTTTAAATCAAAGTTTATCATAGTTTTTAATTAACTAACCCAAAACAGCCCGCGGTGTTACTACGACGGCGTAAATCCGGTTTTACGGTGTTTTTCGTGTTTCCAGGTTTTAAATAATTAAGTTAGCATATCATATAGATATAGAACATGTGTTTAGTTGATTTTAAAAGTCAAGTTAGAAGGATTAACTTTTGTTTGCGAACAAGTTTAGAATTAACTAAACTATGTTCTAGTGATTACAAGTTTAAACCTTCGAATAAGATAGCTTTATATGTATGAATCGAATGATGTTATGAACATCATTACTACCTTAAGTTCCTTGGATAAACCTACTGGAAAAGAGAAAAATGGTTCTAGCTTCAATGGATCCTTGGATGGCTCAAAGTTCTTGAAGCAGAATCATGACACGAAAACAAGTTCAAGTAAGATCATCACTTGAAATAAGATTGTTATAGTTATAGAAATTGAACCAAAGTTTGAATATGATTATTACCTTGTATTAGAATGATAACCTACTGTAAGAAACAAAGATTTCTTGAGGTTGGATGATCACCTTACAAGATTGGAAGTGAGCTAGCAAACTTGAAAGTATTCTTGATTTTATGAAACTAGAACTTTTGGAATTTATGAAGAACACTTAGAACTTGAAGATAGAACTTGAGAGAGATCAATTAGATGAAGAAAATTGAAGAATGAAATTATTTGTAGGTGTTTTTGGTCGTTGGTGTATGGATTAGATATAAAGGATATGTAATTTTGTTTTCATGTAAATAAGTCATGAATGATTACTCATATTTTTGTAATTTTATGAGATATTTCATGCTAGTTGCCAAATGATGGTTCCCACATGTGTTAGGTGACTCACATGGGATGCTAAGAGCTGATAATTGGAGTGTATATACCAATAGTACATACATCCAAAAGCTGTGTATTGTACGAGTACGAATACGGGTGCATACGAGTAGAATTTTTGATGAAACTGAACGAGGATGTAATTGTAAGCATTTTTGTTAAGTAGAAGTATTTTGATAAGTGTATTGAAGTCTTTCAAAAGTGTATAAATACATATTAAAACACTACATGTATATACATTTTAACTGAGTCGTTAAGTCATCGTTAGTCGTTACATGTAAGTGTTGTTTTGAAACCTTTATGTTAACGATCTTGTTAAATGTTGTTAACCCAATATTTATAATATCAAATGAGATTTTAAATTATTATATTATCATGATATTATCATGTATGAATATCTCTTAATATGATATATATACATTAAATGTCTTTACAACGATAATCATTACATATATGTCTCGTTTAAAAATCATTAAGTTAGTAGTCTTGTTTTTACATATGTAGTTCATTGTTAATATACTTAATGATATGTTTACTTATCATAGTATCATGTTAACTATATATATATCCATATATATGTCATCATATAGTTTTTACAAGTTTTAACGTTCGTGAATCACCGGTCAACTTGGGTGGTCAATTGTCTATATGAAACATATTTCAATTAATCAAGTCTTAACAAGTTTGATCGCTTAACATGTTGGAAACATTTAATCATGTAAATATCAATCTCAATTAATATATATAAACATGGAAAAGTTCGGGTCACTACACATACATCTAAAAGCTGTGTATTGTACGAGTACGAATACAGGTGCTTACGAGTAGAATTGTTGATGAAACTGAACGAGGATGTAATTGTAAGCATTTTTGTTAAGTAGAAGTATTTTGATAAGTGTATTGAAGTCTTTCAAAAGTGTATAAATACATATTAAAACACTACATGTATATACATTTTAACTGAGTCGTTAAGTCATCGTCAGTCGTTACATGTAAGTGTTGTTTTGAAACCTTTAGGTTAACAATCTTGTTAAATGTTGTTAACTCAATGTTTATAATATCAAATGAGATTTTAAATTATTATATTATCATGATATTATCATGTATGAATATCTCTTAATATGATATATATACATTAAATGTCTTTACAACGATAATCGTTACATATATGTCTCGTTTAAAAATCATTAAGTTAGTAGTCTTGTTTTTACATATGTAGTTCATTGTTAATATACTTAATGATATGTTTACTTATCATAGTATGATGTTAACTATATATATATCCATATATATGTCATCATATAGTTTTTACAAGTTTTAACGTTCGTGAATCACCGGTCAACTTGGGTGGTCAATTGTCTATATGAAACATATTTCAATTAATCAAGTCTTAACAAGTTTGATTGCTTAACATGTTGGAAACATTTAATCATGTAAATATTAATCTCAATTAATATATATAAACATGGAAAAGTTTGGGTCACTACACCAGCAACTGAAGATTCTCAGAGTTCTAATCTTTCTGAGTCTTCTCTTTCTCTTTTTCACCTGAGAATAGATATAACACACTAAGTAATCATGTCTTGATATTAAATTAACAACCATACAACAATGCTATAGATTAACACTTAAACTCGTCTGACAACTGTACGAGTAACAACCTCACTCACACATTTGAGAATACTCAACCGTGCGGTTGACAACTCACACGTATGTTTGGTCTATGACTGAACATCCATCAATGAATCACCTGATCCGTACGGTTCGCCACACGAGTGACCAGTGACTCGCATGAGTCACATCTCAACTGTACGTATCATCTTAACCAAGACAATAGTTCTCCTTAACTACTCACTTGCACAGTTCATCACACGGTTGAACACCTCACCCGTACAAGTGAAGGCTCACTCGTGCGAATGATGCAGAACTGTAGTAGCAACTGTTTAAACGGGTTTTAACCCAAAATGCACACATGAAACATCAATACATAATGTAATTTAATACATTCAATCATGTATTCACTATATGATAAGTCTACATCATAAATTCAATCAATAACGACACTCACATGTGAGAAAAACAAGACATACACCCCAAAACCCCTTGTTCTAACCAAAATAAATTTTGATCCAGATTCTTAAAACCTTATCATTAGAAATTAAATCTCAAGACGATTTCAACGATAGTTTATTCATCAAAAATGGAGTTACGGTTTGAAAGTTACGCCCTTTTCAATTTTACCAAAAGCTGACCAGTGCTCAACCGCGTGGCTGAGACCTCAAATGTACGGTTGAGCCCTCAACTGCGTGGTTGAGATCTCAAACGCGTGCTTAACTGCATGGTTGAGCCCTCAAATGCATGGGAGCTGATGAACAGCTCCAGCTCGCTGTTTTTCGCGTTTTTGACTCCAAATCTTAATTTTTGCAAGTTCTAACACCAAAACCACTTCAAAAACATCATATAAACTATTTCTAACAACAATTGAGCATAACAAACACAATTCATGAAGATTTTTAAGCTCAAAAATACATAAAACCTATTTTACACCCAAAACCCAATTCTTAAGAATTAAAGCAAGAATTCAAGCACACAAACCTGGATTGATGATCACAAGGATGAAAGAAATCAGTTTCTAAAGCTTCTAAATCCAATTCAAGTATTGAATCAATTAGAGTTTCAAGGTGAAAGAGTTTAGGTACGATGTGTGTGTGTTTTCTCAATTAGGGAAATGATCAAGAAGTGTCCAGAACACACATATAAATGGATTATAAGCCCATACCTCATAACACACGGGTATTTATCAGTTATCTGATATCTTTCGTACATAGTTTGGCAACCCTTACGGAGTCCAAACTCAACAAACAAACATGTTCTGTGACCTTTGTCACAAACTGGTCTTAACCACATATTCAATTAATAATAAACATATTATTAAAATAAAAGCATATAATCAGACACACATAAACCTAAGGGCAAAATAGTCATCTTACTTCTAGCCCAGGTTTCTGTCTGTTACAAATCCACCCCCTTAAAGAGATTCCGTCCTCGTAATCTGGTCAGTCATATGCACAAGGGTCAAAGGTAACAACCATCATCACCAATGTTCACATCGAGAACTAAACCAAAACACATCTTACTGCTACATGCACTACCTAAGTAGGTTCATTACTCAACAAGTCTTCTCATATGTCAACTCATCATTCAAATTATCCAACTTTGAAAACTTACCGACATAGAGTCAAACACCAAATTTTCCCGCTACGATTACCATCAAATGGTCATTTCTGGTATAAGTTTATCCACTATTCCCACTTACACAACACCACATTCAGACAATTTATCACATGGTTGCCTACAGTATCACACTCGTCGCTTGCAAAAGTAAGCAGGTACCAACAATCGGGCGTTTACCAAAAACTGCACAAATCATTTTCTATCTGAGTGTTAAATTAAAAGGATAACGATCCATCCATTTTATGTCACTTACAATTAACACCCTTTCAAACACGAGTCAACTCATAAAAAATACATCGACCCGTCATCAATCTAACATATTCCCACAAAATGAGTCATATCTAGTTTCTGTTTACACGACGTATTCTCGTATCCTAAGTATTTATTCACCATTTAGCCCGCCAATTTACACCAAAATTTTGGTTTCTATAGTTTATCATGAAAAGTTCTACATCAAAACTGAGATTGCACACCAATGCCCGTGGATACCAATGGTAATCCACCTTAAATTCATCGAATCAAACCATTTTGTCAGGTTCTTGGGATTACCCATAAGATAACCCCATTGAATTTTCCAATTCAATACTTTCCATGTCATCAATCTGTTGCCATCGTCTCACATGAAAACACAATATCAACACTAATTTTCTTACACTAACAGTACTAATTTCATTAAAATTACCTGAAACTGTAATCAAATACCCATTCTCAACTTGGTATTTAAGGAATTTATCATATTTCCTGCAACAATGTCGTTAACTACTAAAATTTTCCATTGACTAGCACATGCCTCTAATCATATCATGAATAGTACTAATTATTACGAACACAATACTCAAATCAATTTCAATTATACCACTAATGATTTTGGATAACAAACATCCCCTAATACATGCATGAGACAAGCATCAACACGTTATTTCCATTAAATCGCTTCGATACATGAATCTTACGCTACACATTCTGCTTTTGAAAAGTCATCACTTGGTTAAAACTCCATCATAACTTGCAATTTAACCCTGATTAACTAAACCAACATCTAGATTGAGTACAACGATCGTTACCATTTCTGAAAGGTTAACTTCCTGTCAGATTCCTCAGAAAATCACAATAAACCGACATTAAGGGTTATTCCACAAATAGTCCCACATGATCAAATCACACAACACTGCAATCATCATCCAATCCATCACTTACTACATGTTCTCCGACTTTTGAAACTACTATATGATTTACTACAATGTATTTTTGTTGGCTAGACGCAATACATTATCTCAAATCATATTTTCATTTCGAATATCTCGGAGCAAGATCCTAATTATGTTCAACAATATAATAATATTTACATTCTAGAGTCACTGATAGTTACACCCCACTAGGCAATTTTCAAAGCTCACAAGGTTTGTAAACCTAGACTTTATCATCTAATATCAACTATTTCAATCTATCGATAAATCTCTCAGTATCAGCACAACTCTCTTTCAACATAAAAGATTCCATATTAATGCATTTTACATCCCAAGACTATCAGAACCACAAAAAGTCTTGAAAATAAACATCTATGCTTAGTTCACTATGAATCTTCATCAGTACACCAATATGCTAATAACACTTAGCAATGTTCAAGAACTCTGAGATCAAACCACATGATTTCATAATTGGATTCCATCTCAAAATATATTGAATCCTCTTTCACAACACACTTGCAATTATGATTCATGAGTTTACTTACATAATTATTAACCCCAAAAATACCATTCAAGTTCCTTAAGATAATACACGTCAAGAAAAGATATCACACGGCTCTCAGAGTATAATAATATATCATGATGCGCCATATACTCTTAATGATATGTTAATCACAACTCTAAGCCTCATCTACCCACTTGATCTATCTCCAAGTCATATCACAAAGCGAATACTAATCCTCAATCAGGTCAAAGGGTTCACTATACTAAAGAGACACAACACAGAGAGTGCTACCCACTCCAACTTCTAAAGGTCACAACATGAAGTCACGAGGGTCCAGAAGGAAAACAAGTTCTTGAGGAATCACTACGAATCTTACCAAGACTCCTTTTTGTTCAATTCTGCAATATTTTCCAATTAGGTTAAAGTTCTTCTCTATATACCAAAGAGATAAAGGAACACCGTCCACCCTTACATTCTAAGGGTCACATTCAAGATTACACCATTGTAAAGAAGGAAATTAATTCCCTAAGACAGCACTACAAGTCCTATGCAACTAGTACGGTCATGTAATGATACATCAGGGTCAGTCACGCATATTAGTTTAGTCACAAACCATATGCATGCGATTCACATATCACATATCAACAAAATTAGGGTTTAAGTCTTTTATCAATAACCCAAGGAATCACTATCCAATACGATCTCTTCCGGACCACTACATGTGTCCCGCCAATCAACTTTTAAGGGAAGGACATCTCATATAAACCCTATGCAACACCATCAGGTCATACATAACTAGTACCAATCATATATAATAATTCAGTAGGGCCAACGTCACTTTTAACAGTTAATTATAATCTTCCTACATACAATTATATACAATCATGGAAACACAACACCAGATTCAAGTCCTACATCACAATACACAGACTACTACAAAATCCCAATCCCTATAAGTCTCCACCTCAGTTCCGTTAATCAAGGGAAACGTAAAAAGTTTCCTATTACTTGTAATACTAGCCCTAAGTAGGCTCAGTCAATCCTCTTAACACTACGTCAATACTAGGAATGGGTAACACCAAACAAGTCATCAGAAATGACTTCCCTTCAATATTAATACAAACCTCGAGCACAAACATCGTGACGGGAGTGGTCTTACCATCAGCCACCTATACTCTAACTGGCTCTTACAACACAGTAGCAAAAAAGTTCAACTTAACAAAAAAAATATAACGACATAAAAGACTTACTCGCACCATAATCAAATAATACACGAGCACGTATTGAGTTGATTAGAAACATACTGGTGATCACATTGTCAGTTGCAGTAGCTATCTCAACTGACCTCCGAAAAGCTCTAGCCTCTGATGTTTGAGGGTTCTTCGTCTTCTTCCCACTCGAGGCAGTAGACCCTCTGGCTGATACAGAACGTACCCCTGACCCTACCTCGGAACTGTCACCCTTTGACGGATATTTTACTGCACGATGCCCTGGTTGTTGACAACTCCAACATACACTTCCTGGAAATGAACACTCTTGGGACTCATGCCCGATAACACCACATCTCAAACACCTCCTTGTCACCTCTGAACACTGATGACTATGCGAAGATTTGCAAGTATGACACCAATCTCCTCTACTAGATACAGATCCTGAACCACTTCGCTTTTTCTTACCCTTAGATTTAGACTCAAACGACTTAGAGCTCATCTGGCCCACCTCTCGACTTTGTTGTGGCACAAAATATCCTACCATTTTGTTTATAGAAGCCATCTGATAGGGGTACATCCACTGATTAGGGAACTGCGGTTTGAACTGAGGTGGTATTTGAGATTGCTGATACGAAAAGGAATTTGAGAGTGGTAGCATTAATTGTTGGAAATTATTCTCCGTTTACTGATTCACATTTGGGAGAGCAAAGTGCTCACATATCAATGATGGGGTGGTCTGATTGGAAACACTAATACTAGAGTTCCTTAGAACTGATTGTTGTTTCAATCTCCAAATTCGATCTAGGGCATTGTTTAGTTGACTCTGTAGTTCCAATATTTGTTCATGCGGACCTTTATCTAACACCTGTCCTTCATCTGACACTAAAACTGTTCTGGTGGCATTAGGGCCAGTTGCGTTTCCATCTTGATCTGCCATACCTGTTCTACAAAACAGTTTACACAAAAACTTAGTGGATAACAGTTAGTTCAGTCACAACTAACGAACACATATCCCTACATTCACTTAGCCCCACCCACAGACATGTTTGACTAAACTCAAGGTTTGAGAATAAGATACACGCATGTACTTGCTGTCAAACCTATGCTCTGATACCAACTTGAAACACCGGCCATTTTTTTTATAACACAGCGGAAGTCTTATTTAGTAAAGTCACACCTTAATTACATTAGTACAAACACCACTTAATTAAGTTTACTTTAACAAACGGTGTTACGTTAATACAAACACGGTTACAATTGTTTGCATCAGAGTTACTAGTCAAACATATCTTCTACATCATGGCTCGATCCCATCAGCAGTACCTAAAACCTGCAGGGGGAGGAATGTGGGGGATTAGCGCACCGCTAAGTGAATGGAATCTATCTACAGATTAAGCTTAAGCAATCCATCATACAATAGTCTGCCAACATGCTTACAACCAACAAGCATACAAATAAGAACAATATGAGGATCAGCGGCTTGTACGGGCACACAAACCTAGCTGATCGGGCTAGGCTCTACCCATAGTCCCTCCTACCAAGTCTCTGCATAACTATCCAAACGCAACACATGCGTTCTTCTATGTTATATTAAACAGACTGTAGGACTTGGACTCAACTGCCTTTGGAATGGTTGACCTCACACAGACTTCAACCACCATAGGAATATTTAAAAGTCCCCAACCGCCCTAGGAATGGCTGGTGTCAAACACAGTGCACATATACAACATATATAGATCACATAGCATGCAACTATCCACCTAGCATGGCAATTACTACACTACACAAGGTAATCAGAGTAATCCACAGTAGCATGATTTGCTATTTAAACTCTATCCGAAGATAGACCCACTCACCAATTATCAGCAACTGAAGATTCTCAGAGGTCTAATCTTTCTGAGTCTTCTCTTTCTCTTTTTCACCTGAGAATAGACATAACACAGTCAATAATCATGTCTTGATATTAAATCAATAACCATACAACAATGCTATAGATTAACACTTAAACTGGTCTGACAACCGTACGAGTAACAACCTCACTCGCACGTTTGAGAATACTCAACCGTGCGATTGACAACTCACTCGTACATTTGGTCTATGACTGAACATCCATCAATGAATCCCCTGATCCGTATGGTTCGCCACACGAGTGACCAGTGAATCGCACGAGTCATATCTCAACCGTACGTATCATCTTAACCAAAACAATAGTTCTCCTTAACTACTCACTCGCACGGTTCATCACACGGTTGAACACCTCACACGTACGAGTGAAGGCTCACCCGTGCAAGTGATGCAGAACAGTAGTAGCAACTGTTTAGACGGGTTTCAACCCAAAATGCACACATGAAACATCAATACATACTGTAATTTAATACAATCAATCGTGTATTCACTATATGATAAGTCTACATCAAAAATTCAATCAATAATGACACTCACATGTGTGCAAAACAATACATACACCCCAAAAACCCTTTTTTTGACCAAAATAAATTTTATCCAGATTCTTAAAACCTTATCATTGGAAAGTAAATCTCAAGACGACTCCAACAATAGTTTATTCATCGAAAACGGAGTTACGGTTTGAAAGTTACGCCCTTTTCAATTTTACCAAAAGCTGACCAGTACACAACCGCGTGGCTGATGTAGTGACCCGAACTTTTCCATGTTTATATATATTATTTGAGATTGATAGTTACATGATTAAATGTTTCCAACATGTTAAGCAATCAAACTTGTTAAGACTTGATTAATTGAAATATGTTTCATATAGACAATTGACCACCCAAGTTGACCGGTGATTCACGAACGTTAAAACTTGTAAAAACTATACAATGACATATATATGGTTATATATATAGTTAACATGTTTTTATTATAAGTATGTATCTCATTAGGTATTTTAACAATGAGTTATATACATAAAAATGAGACTATTAATTTAAGAAACTCGAAAACGATATATATAACGATTATCGTTATAACAACGTCTTACTAGGTACATATGAATCATATTAAGATATTGATACACTTGGTTAATTATGTTAAATGATAAGTAAATATATTATTAAGTGTATTAACAATGAAATACATATGTAAAAATAAGACTACTAACTTAATGATTTCGAAACGAGACATATATGTAATGATTATCGTTGTAACGACATTTAACTGTATATACATCATACTAAGATATATTATATATCATAATATCATGATAATATAACAATTTAACATCTCATTTGTTATAATAAACAATGGGATAACAACATTCAACAAGATCGTTAACCTAAAGGTTTCAAAACAACATTTACATGTAACGACTAACGATGACTTAACGACTCAGTTAAAATGTATATATATGTAGTGTTTTAATATGTATTCATACACTTTTGAAAGACTTCAAGACACTTATCAAAATACTTCTACTTAACAAAAATGCTTACAATTACATCCTCGTTCAGTTTCATCAACAATTCTACTCGTATGCACCCGTATTCGTACTCGTACAATACACAGCTTTTAGATGTATGTACTATTGGTATATACACTCCAATGATCAGCTCTTAGCAGCCCATGTGAGTCACCTAACACATGTGGGAACCATCATTTGGCAACTAGCATGAAATATCTCATAAAATTACAAAAATATGAGTAATCATTCATGACTTATTTACATGAAAACAAAATTACATATCCTTTATATCTAATCCATACACCAACGACCAAAAACACCTACAAACACTTTCATTCTTCAATTTTATTCATCTAATTGATCTCTCTCAATTTCTATCTTCAAGTTCTAAGTGTTCTTCATATATTTTACAAGTTCTAGTTACATAAAATCAAGAATACTTTCAAGTTTGCTAGCTCACTTCCAATCTTGTAAGGTGATCATCCAACCTCAAGAAATCTTTATTTCTTACAGTAGGTTATCATTCTAATACAAGGTAATAATCATATTCAAACTTTGGTTCAATTTCTATAACTATAACAATCTTATTTCAAGTGATGATCTTACTTGAACCTGTTTTCGTGTCATGATTCTGCTTCAAGAACTTCGAGCCATCCAAGGATCCGTTGAATCTAGATCCATTTTTTTCTTTTCCAGTAGTTTTATCCAAGGAACTTAAGGTAGTAATGATGTTCATAACATCATTAGATTCATACATATAAAGCTATCTTATTCGAAGGTTTAAACTTGTAATCACTAGAACATAGTTTAGTTAATTCTAAACTTGTTCGCAAACAAAAGTTAATCCTTCTAACTTGACTTTTAAAATCAACTAAACACATGTTCTATATCTATATGATATGCTAACTTAATGATTTAAAACCTGGAAACACGAAAAACACCGTAAAACCGGATTTACGCCGTCGTAGTAACACCGCGGGCTGTTTTGGGTTAGTTAATTAAAAACTATGATAAACTTTGATTTAAAAGTTGTTATTCTGAGAAAATGATTTTTATTATGAACATGAAACTATATCCAAAAATTATGATTAAACTCAAAGTGGAAGTATGTTTTCTAAAATGGTCATCTAGACGTCGTTCTTTCGACTGAAATGACTACCTTTACAAAAATGACTTGTAACTTATTTTTCAGACTATAAACCTATACTTTTTCTGTTTAGATTCATAACATAGAGTTCAATATGAAACCATAGCAATTTGATTCACTCAAAACGGATTTAAAATGAAGAAGTTATGGGTAAAACAAGATTGGATAATTTTTCTCATTTTAGCTACGTGAAAATTGGTAACAAATCTATTCCAACCATAACTTAATCAACTTGTATTGTATATTATGTAATCTTGAGATACCATAGACACGTATACAATGTTTCGACCTATCATGTCGACACATCTATATATATTTCGGAACAACCATAGACACTCTATATGTGAATGTTGGAGTTAGCTATACAGGGTTGAGGTTGATTTCAAAATATATATAGTTTGAGTTGTGATCAAAACTGAGATACGTATACACTGGGTCGTGGATTGATTCAAGATAATATTTATCGATTTATTTCTATACATCTAACTGTGGACAACTAGTTGTAGGTTACTAACGAGGACAGCTGACTTAATAAACTTAAAACATCAAAATATATTAAAAGTGTTGTAAATATATTTTGAACATACTTTGATATATATGTATATATTGTTATAGGTTCGTGAATCAACCAGTGGCCAAGTCTTACTTCCCGACGAAGTAAAAATCTGTGAAAGTGAGTTATAGTCCCACTTTTAAAATCTAATATTTTTGGGATGAGAATACATGCAGGTTTTATAAATGATTTACAAAATAGACACAAGTACGTGAAACTACATTCTATGGTTGAATTATCGAAATCGAATATGCCCCTTTTTATTAAGTCTGGTAATCTAAGAATTAGGGAACAGACATCCTAATTGACGCGAATCCTAAAGATAGATCTATCGGGCCCAACAAGCCCCATCCAAAGTACCGGATGCTTTAGTACTTCGAAATTTATATCATATCCGAAGGGTGTCCCGGAATGATGGGGATATTCTTATATATGCATCTTGTTAATGTCGGTTACCAGGTGTTCACCATATGAATGATTTTTTATCTCTATGTATGGGATGTGTATTGAAATATGAAATCTTGTGGTCTATTATTATGATTTGATATATATAGGTTAAACCTATAACTCACCAACATTTTTGTTGACGTTTTAAGCATGTTTATTCTCAGGTGATTATTAAGAGCTTCCGCTGTCGCATACTTAAATAAGGACGAGATTTGGAGTCCATGCTTGTATGATATTGTGTAAAAACTGCATTCAAGAAACTTATTTTGTTGTAACATATTTGTATTGTAAACCATTATGTAATGGTCGTGTGTAAACAGAATATTTTAGATTATCATTATTTGATAATCTACGTAAAGCTTTTTAAAACCTTTATCTATGAAATAAAGGTTATGGTTTGTTTTAAAAATGAATGCAGTCTTTGAAAAAACGTCTCATATAGAGGTCAAAACCTCGCAACGAAATCAATTAATATGAAACGTTTTTAATCAATAAGAACGGGACATTTCAGTTGGTATCAGAGCGTTGGTCTTAGAGAACCAGAATTTTGCATTGTGTGTCTTATCGAGTTTGTTAGGATGCATTAGTGAGTCTGGACTTCGACCGTGTTTACTTGAAAAATGATTGCTTAACAAATTTTGTTGGAAACTATATATTTTTAACATGTGAATATTATGTGATATATTAATCTCTTAACGTGTTTGATATTATGTGATAGATGTCTACCTCTAGAACAAGTCCCATTGACTCACCTAATAATAATGAAGAGTCAAATGTAAATTGGAATGATTCGTGGACTGATTCACAAGTTCCCGAAGAGGAACCGGAAGAAGAGTCGGAACCGGAAGAAGAATCGGAACCGGAAGAAGAGTCGGAACCGGAAGAAGAATCGGAACCGGAAGAAGAATCGGAACCGGATGAAGAAATAGAACCGGTGGGGAAAATAATAAAACGGTTAAGTAAAAAAAAAATCCTCAACCAACCGACCAAGGTTAATTATGGTCAATGGTGTTTCCGCCAAGGAAGCAAAATATTGGGAGGATTACCAATTCTCCGATGAATCGGATTCCGACTAGAATTCCGATGATGTTATAGAAATTACCCCAACTGAATTTAAAAAGGCAAAAGAAAATAATAAGGGAAAGGGCATAAAAATAGAGAAATCTAATTCCAACCCCGATGAACTTTATATGTATCGTCAACCCCCGAAGTCCTTAAGTTGTAACAATGACCCGGGAACCTCTAAACCACCAGGTTTTTCTAAACCGTTGTGGAAAACGACAGTTAGTATTAGGGGAACATCATATATCCCTAGAAACTTGGCAAAACGAACCAAAACCGAAGAAGAAGAAACGAGCGAGTCGGAATAAGATAGTTGTATTCGTGTGGTGTAATATATGTAATATAGTGTGCTTATGCTTTATGATATATGTAAAAATTGCTTGTATTAATAAGTATTTTTTTTATGAATCTAACTCTTGTCTATTTTACAGTTTAAAAATACAAAATGGATAGACAACCCAATATTTTAAGAGACCTACCCGGAGACATGATTGATGAAATCTTGTCTAGAGTCGGCCAGAATTCCTCGGCACAACTATTTAAGGCGAGATCAGTTTGTAAGACATTCGAAGAACGTTCCCAGAATGTCTTGGTTTATAAGAGACTTTCGTTTGAAAGATGGGGGATATCACATTGGGAAACCCATAAGTTACGATGTGTTTACTTTGACGCATATATTGCGGGGAACCCAAATGCTATTTTACGCAACGGGTTAAGAAATTATTTTGACTCAATATATCCGAATATTGGACTTCGTGATTTAGAAAAAGCGGCTAACATGCAACATAAAGAAGCATGTTATGCTTACGGATTAGTAATGTTCGCTTCTCACCAAAGTGAGAACAAGAACATCGGGCTACAACTATTAAACAAAACGTTCCCACAAGTGACGGAGTCGGTAATTGGGGTAAAAAATGAGGTTTTTAGATTGTTACGGGACTGTTGGACATTACGTAACCCTCACCCCTTTGACGACGTTACAACACGCTGTCTTATCAATGGCCATAACGGTTATGTTCCACAAGACCAAGGATGGAAAGTAATCCTAGTAAAACCAGAATGCATGACTTGTTTCTGGACGTATCAATTACGTGTCTTTATTGCCTTTGCTGAACGACTGGTGTACTAGCTAGAATTATCTTCACAACCATCTTGTATCAAATTTATTGTGTGCTATATTTCATGCTATATGTAAAATAAGCGGTATTGTAAGTTTGTAAAATATTGTGTAAAAGTTTGAACGCGAAATATTATTATAATCAGTTTTTCATATAGAATTGTGGTAGTTGAATTGTATATTAGCTACTAAGTATGAACTTAACGGGTAGGTACTACCCGAACTTAAACTTATAAAACGCTAATATGAAGAAAAAACTTTTATAAATGAGTTCATATTATGCTACGAAATACTATTAACTACTCTTAATATTCTGTATGATTAACTTGTTCCATTTGATAATTTTGAAGGAAATGGCACCGACTACTCGACACACCGTGAATATGAATGAAGAGGAATTCCGTACTTTTCTAGCTTTAAACATAGCCGCAGTACAGGCTGCGTTACATACCAACAATAACCTTGGATCTAGCAGTACAGGAAATCGTGTAGGATGCACCTACAAAGAATTCACTGCCTGCAAACCTTTGGAATTTGATGGAACCGAAGGACCGATCGGATTGAAACGGTGGACCGAGAAGGTCGAATCGGTGTTTGCCATAAGTAAGTGTACTGAAGAGGACAAAGTGAAGTACGCTACGCATACCTTCACAGGTTCTGCGTTAACATGGTGAAATACCTATCTAGAGCAAGTGGGACAAGACGATGCGTACGCACTACCGTGGTCAGCATTCAAGCACTTAATGAACGAGAAGTACCGTCCCAGAACCGAGGTCAATAAGCTCAAGACAGAACTTAGAGGGTTACGAACCCAAGGATTTGATATTACCACGTACGAAAGACGATTCACAGAATTGTGCCTATTGTGTCCGGGAGCATTCGAAGATGAGGAAGAGAAGATCGACGCGTTTGTGAAAGGATTACCGGAAAGAATCCAAGAAGATATAAGTTCACACGAGCCCGCCTCCATACAACAGGCATGTAGAATGGCTCACAAACTAGTGAACCAGATTGAAGAAAGAATTAAAGAACAGACTGCTGAATAGGCCAATGTGAAGCAAGTCAAAAGAAAGTGGGAGGAAAACGGTGATAAGAATCACCAATACAACAACAACAGCAATTACAACAATAATCGCAACAATTATCCCAACAATCGCAACATCAATCGCAACTACAACAAACGGCCCAACAACAACAACAACAACAACAACAACAGCAACTACAACAATCATCCCAACAACAATAATAACCGCAACAACAACAACAATCAGAAGCAGCTATGCCAAAGGTGTGAAAAGTATCACTCGGGGTTCTGCACCAAATTTTGCAACAAGTGTAAAAGAAATGGTCATAGCGCAGCGAAGTGTGAGGTCTACGGACCAGGGGTTAATAGAACGAAAGGAACAAATGGTGTCTGAACGAGTAATGGCGGAGCAAGTAGTGTCGGAGCAAGTTATGCCAATGTAGTTTGTTATAAATGTGGAAAACCGGGCCACATTATTAGAAATTGCCCGAACCAGGAGAACACGAATGGACAAGGCCGCGGAAGAGTTTTCAATATTAATGCGGCAGAGGCACAGGAAGACCCGGAGCTTGTTACGGGTACGTTTCTTATTGACAATAAATCTGCTTACGTTTTATTTGATTCGGGTGCGGATAGAAGCTATATGAGTAGAGATTTTTGTGCTAAATTAAGTTGTCCATTGACGCCTTTGGATAGTAAATTTTTACTCGAATTAGCAAATGGTAAATTAATTTCGGCAGATAATATATGTCGGAATTGAGAAATTAAACTGGTTAGCGAAACATTTAAGATTGATTTGATACCAGTAGAGTTAGGGAGTTTTGATGTGATAATCGGTATGGACTGGTTGAAAGAAGTGAAAGCAGAGATCGTCTGTTACAAAAATGCAATTCGCATTATACGAGAAAAAGGAAAACCCTTAATGGTGTACGGAGAAAAGGGCAACACGAAGCTACATCTTATTAGTAATTTGAAGGCACAAAAACTAATAAGAAAAGGTTGCTATGCTGTTCTAGCACACGTCGAGAAAGTACAAACTGAAGAAAAGAGCATCAATGATGTTCCCATTGCAAAAGAATTTCCCGATGTATTTCCGAAAGAATTACCGGGATTACCCCCACATCGATCCGTTGAATTTCAAATAGATCTTGTACCAGGAGCTGCACCAATAGCTCGTGCTCCTTACAGACTCGCACCCAGCGAGATGAAAGAACTGCAAAGCCAATTACAAGAACTTTTAGAGCGTGGTTTCATTCGACCAAGCACATCACCGTGGGGAGCTCCTGTTTTGTTTGTCAAGAAGAAAGATGGTACATTCAGGTTGTGTATAGACTACCGAGAGTTGAACAAACTTACCATCAAGAACCGCTACCCACTACCGAGAATTGACGACTTATTTTATCAACTACAAGGCTCGTCTGTTTATTCAAAGATTGACTTACGTTCCGGGTATCATCAAATGCGGGTGAAAGAAGATGATATTCCAAAGACTGCTTTCAGAACACGTTACGGTCATTACGAGTTTATGGTCATGCCGTTTGGTTTAACTAATGCACCAGCTGTGTTCATGGACCTTATGAACCGAGTGTGTGGACCATACCTTGACAAGTTTGTCATTGTTTTCATTGATGACATACTTATTTACTCAAAGAATGACCAAGAACACGGTGAACATTTGAGAAAGGTGTTAGAAGTATTGAGGAAGGAAGAATTGTACGCTAAGTTTTCAAAGTGTGCATTTTGGTTGGAAGAAGTTCAATTCCTCGGTCACATAGTGAACAAAGAAGGTATTAAGGTGGATCCGGCAAAGATAGAAACTGTTGAAAAGTGGGAAACCCCGAAAACTCCGAAACACATACGCCAGTTTTTAGGACTAGCTGGTTACTACAGAAGGTTCATCCAAGACTTTTCCAGAATAGCAAAACCCTTGACTACATTAACGCATAAAGAGAAGAAATTTGAATGGAATGATGAACAAGAGAAAGCGTTTCAGTTATTGAAGAAAAAGCTAACTACGGCACCTATATTGTCATTGCCTGAAGGGAATGATGATTTTGTGATTTATTGTGACGCATCAAAGCAAGGTCTCGGTTGTGTATTAATGCAACGAACGAAGGTGATTGCTTATGCGTCTAGACAATTGAAGATTCACGAACAAAATTATATGACGCATGATTTGGAATTAGGCGCGGTTGTTTTTGCATTAAAGACTTGGAGGCACTACTTATATGGGGTCAAAAGTATTATATATACCGACCACAAAAGTCTTCAACACATATTTAATCAAAAACAACTGAATATGAGGCAGCGTAGGTGGATTGAATTATTGAATGATTACGACTTTGAGATTCGTTACCACCCGGGGAAGGCAAATGTGGTAGCCGATGCCTTGAGCAGGAAGGACAGAGAACCCATTCTAGTAAAATATATGAATATAATGATTCATAATAACCTTACTACTCAAATAAAGGAGGCGCAACAAGGAGTTTTAAAAGAGGGAAATTTAAAGGATGAAATACCCAAAGGATCGGAGAAGCATCTTAATATTCGGGAAGACGGAACCCGGTATAGGGCTGAAAGGATTTGGGTACCAAAATTTGGAGATATGAGAGAAATGGTACTTAGAGAAGCTCATAAAACCAGATACTCAATACATCCTGGAACGGGGAAGATGTACAAGGATCTCAAGAAACATTTTTGGTGGCCGGGTATGAAAGCCGATGTTGCTAAATACGTAGGAGAATGTTTGACGTGTTCTAAGGTCAAAGCTGAGCATCAGAAACCATCAGGTCTACTTCAACAACCCGAAATCCCGGAATGGAAATGGGAAAACATTACCATGGATTTCATCACTAAATTGCCAAGGACTGCAAGTGGTTTTGATACTATTTGGGTAATAGTTGATCGTCTCACCAAATCAGCACACTTCCTGCCAATAAGAGAAGATGACAAGATGGAGAAGTTAGCACGACTGTATTTGAAGGAAGTCGTCTCCAGACATGGAATACCAATCTCTATTATCTCTGATAGGGATGGCAGATTTATTTCAAGATTCTGGCAGACATTACAGCAAGCATTAGGAACTCGTCTAGACATGAGTACTGCCTATCATCCACAAACTGATGGGCAGAGCGAAAGGAAGATACAAACGCTTGAAGACATGCTACGAGCATGTGTTATTGATTTCGGAAACAGTTGGGATCGACATCTACCGTTAGCAGAATTTTCCTACAACAACAGCTACCATTCAAGCATTGAGATGGCGCCGTTTGAAGCACTTTATGGTAGAAAGTGCAGGTCTCCGATTTGTTGGAGTGAAGTGGGGGATAGACAGATTACGGGTCCAGAGATTATACAAGAAACTACCGAGAAGATCATCCAAATTCAACAACGGTTGAAAACCGCCCAAAGTCGACAAAAGAGCTACGCTGACATTAAAAGAAAAGATATAGAATTTGAAATTGGAGAGATGGTCATGCTTAAAGTTGCACCTTGGAAAGGCGTTGTTCGATTTGGTAAACGAGGGAAATTAAATCCAAGGTATATTGGACCATTCAAGATTATTGATCGTGTCGGACCAGTAGCTTACCGACTTGAGTTACTTCAACAACTCGCGGCTGTACATAACACTTTCCACGTCTCGAATTTGAAGAAATGTTTTGCTAAAGAAGATCTCACTATTCCGTTAGATGAAATCCAAATCAACGAAAAACTTCAATTCATCGAAGAACCCGTCGAAATAATGGATCGTGAGGTTAAAAGACTTAAGCAAAACAAGATACCAATTGTTAAGGTTCGATGGAATGCTCGTAGAGGACCCGAGTTCACCTGGGAGTGTGAAGATCAGATGAAGAAGAAATACCCGCATCTATTTCCAGAAGATTCGTCAACACCTTCAACAGCTTAAAATTTCGGAACGAAATTTATTTAACGGGTAGGTACTGTAGTGACCCGAACTTTTCCATGTTTATATATATTATTTGAGATTGATATTTACATGATTAAATGTTTCCAACATGTTAAGCAATCAAACTTTTTAAGACTTGATTAATTGAAATATGTTTCATATAGACAATTGACCACCCAAGTTGACCGGTGATTCACGAACGTTAAAACTTGTAAAAACTATACAATGACATATATATGGTTATATATATAGTTAACATGTTTTTATTATAAGTATGTATCTCATTAGGTATTTTAACAATGAGTTATATACATAAAAATGAGACTATTAATTTAAGAAACTCGAAAACGATATATATAACGATTATCGTTATAACAACGTCTTACTAGGTACATATGAATCATATTAAGATATTGATACACTTGTTTAATTATGTTAAATGATAAGTAAATATATTATTAAGTGTATTAACAATGAAATACATATGTAAAAATAAGACTACTAACTTAATGATTTCGAAACGAGACATATATGTAACGATTATCGTTGTAACGACATTTAACTGTATATACATCATACTAAGATATATTATATATCATAATATCATGATAATATAACAATTTAACATCTCATTTGTTATAATAAACAATGGGATAACAACATTCAACAAGATCGTTAACCTAAAGGTTTCAAAACAACATTTACATGTAACGACTAACGATGACTTAACGACTCAGTTAAAATGTATATACATGTAGTGTTTTAATATGTATTCATACACTTTTGAAAGACTTCAAGACACTTATCAAAATACTTCTACTTAACAAAAATGCTTACAATTACATCCTCATTCAGTTTCATCAACAATTCTACTTGTATGCACCCGTATTCGTACTCGTACAATACACAGCTTTTAGATGTATGTACTATTGGTATATACACTCCAATGATCAGCTCTTAGCAGCCCATGTGAGTCACCTAACACATGTGGGAACCATCATTTGGCAACTAGCATGAAATATCTCATAAAATTACAAAAATATGAGTAATCATTCATGACTTATTTACATGAAAACAAAATTACATATCCTTTATATCTAATCCATACACCAACGACCAAAAACACCTACAAACACTTTCATTCTTCAATTTTATTCATCTAATTGATCTCTCTCAAGTTCTATCTTCAAGTTCTAAGTGTTCTTCATATATTTTACAAGTTCTAGTTACATAAAATCAAGAATACATTCAAGTTTGCTAGCTCACTTCCAATCTTGTAAGGTGATCATCCAACCTCAAGAAATCTTTGTTTCTTACAGTAGGTTATCATTCTAATACAAGGTAATAATCATATTCAAACTTTGGTTCAATTTCTATAACTATAACAATCTTATTTCAAGTGATGATCTTACTTGAACTTGTTTTCGTGTCATGATTCTGCTTCAAGAACTTCGAGCCATCCAAGGATCCTTTGAAGCTAGATCCATTTTTCTCTTTTCCAGTAGGTTTATCCAAGGAACTTAAGGTAGTAATGATGTTCATAACATCATTAGATTCATACATATAAAGCTATCTTATTCGAAGGTTTAAACTTGTAATCACTAGAACATAGTTTAGTTAATTCTAAACTTGTTCGCAAACAAAAGTTAATCCTTCTAACTTGACTTTTAAAATCAACTAAACACATGTTCTATATCTATATGATATGCTAACTTAATGATTTAAAACATGGAAACACGAAAAACACCGTAAAACCGGATTTACGCCGTCGTAGTAACACCGCGGGCTGTTTTGGGTTAGTTAATTAAAAACTATGATAAACTTTGATTTAAAAGTTGTTATTCTGAGAAAATGATTTTTATTATGAACATGAAACTATATCCAAAAATTATGGTTAAACTCAAAGTGGAAGTATGTTTTCTAAAATGGTCATCTAGACGTCGTTCTTTCGACTGAAATGACTACCTTTACAAAAACGACTTGTAACTTATTTTTCCAACTATAAACCTATACTTTTTCTGTTTACATTCATAAAATAGAGTTCAATATGAAACCATAGCAATTTGATTCACTCAAAACGGATTTAAAATGAAGAAGTTATGGGTAAAACAAGATTGGATAATTTTTCTCATTTTAGCTACGTGAAAATTGGTAACAAATCTATTCCAACCATAACTTAATCAACTTGTATTGTATATTATGTAATCTTTAGATACCATAGACACGTATACAATGTTTCGACCTATCATGTCGACACATCTATATATATTTCGGAACAACCATAGACACTCTATATGTGAATGTTGGAGTTAGCTATACAGGGTTGAGGTTGATTCCAAAATATATATAGTTTGAGTTGTGATCAATACTGAGATACGTATACACTGGGTCGTGGATTGATTCAAGATAATATTTATCGATTTATTTCTGTACATCTAACTGTGGACAACTAGTTGTAGGTTACTAACGAGGACAGCTGACTTAATAAAAAGTGTTGTAAATATATTTTGAACATACTTTGATATATATGTATATATTGTTATAGATTCGTGAATCAACCAGTGGCCAAGTCTTACTTCCCGACGAAGTATAAATCTGTGAAAGTGAGTTATAGTCCCACTTTTAAAATCTAATATTTTTGGGATGAGAATACATGCAGGTTTTATAAATGATTTACAAAATAGACACAAGTACGTGAAACTACATTCTATGGTTGAATTATCGAAATCGAATATGCCCCTTTTTATTAAGTCTGGTAATCTAAGAATTAGGGAACAGACATCCTAATTGACGCGAATCCTAAAGATAGATCTATCGGGCCCAACAAGCCCCATCTAAAGTACCGGATGCTTTAGTACTTCGAAATTTATATCATATCCGAAGGGTGTCCCGGAATGATGGGGATATTCTTGTATATGCATCTTGTTAATGTCGGTTACCAGGTGTTCACCATATGAATGATTTTTTATCTCTATGTATGGGATGTGTATTGAAATATGAAATCTTGTGGTCTATTATTATGATTTGATATATATAGGTTAAACCTATAACTCACCAACATTTTTGTTGACGTTTTAAGCATGTTTATTCTCAGGTGATTATTAAGAGCTTCCGCTGTCGCATACTTAAATAAGGACGAGATTTGGAGTCCAAGCTTGTATGATATTGTGTAAAAACTGCATTCAAGAAACTTATTTTGTTGTAACATATTTGTATTGTAAACCATTATGTAATGGTCGTGTGTAAACAGGATATTTTAGATTATCATTATTTGATAATCTACGTAAAGCTTTTTAAAACCTTTATCTATGAAATAAAGGTTATGGTTTGTTTTAAAAATGAATGCAGTCTTTGAAAACCGTCTCATATAGAGGTCAAAACCTCGCAACGAAATCAATTAATATGAAACGTTTTTAATCAATAAGAACGGGACATTTTAGCTGAGACCTCAAACGTACGGTTGAGCCCTCAACAGCTTGGTTGAGCCCTCAAACGCGTGCTCAATCGCATGTTTGAGCCCTCAAACGCGTGGGAGCTGATGAACAGCTCCAGCTCGCTGTTTTTCGCATTTTTGATTCCAAATCTTGATTTTTGCAAGTTCTAACACCAAAACCACTTTAAAAACAACATATAAACTATATATAAACTATTTCTAACAAAAATTGAGCATAACAAACACAATTCATGAAGATTCAAGCTCAAAAATTCATAAATTCCATTTTACACCCAAAACCCAATTCTTAAGAATTAAAGCAAGAATTCAAGCACACAAACCTGGATTGATAATCACAAGGATGAAAGAAATCAGATTCTAAAGCTTCTAAATCCAATTCAGGTATTGAATCAATTAGGGTTTCAAGGTGAAAGAGTTTAGGTACGATGTGTGTGTGTTTTCTCAATTAGGGAAATGATCAAGAAGTGTCCAGAACACACATATAAATGGGTTATAAACACATACCTCATAATACACGGGTATTTATCAGTTATCTGATGTCTTTCATACCTAGTTTGGCAACCCTAACGGAGTCCAAACTCAACAAACAAACATGTTCTGTGAACCTTGTCATAAACTGGTCTTAACCACATATTCAATTAATAATAAACATATTTTTAAAATAAAAGCATATAATCAGACACACATAAACCTAAGGGCAAAATAGTCATCTTACTTCTATCCCAGGTTTCTGTTTGTTACAACTATAACCCAAACACATGGTAGAGTAATTGCGAAAATTTTAATACAATCAATCAATGAAGTTTTGAAAAAAATTCTAAACGTTTGATGTGACAACATAAACGGAACGAAGTTTTTAGTAGATTAAGAAGTATGTACAACGTGTACCAATTTATATCGGTTAACAATTCAATAAAGGAGTGGTTTTAAAATAATTTTGAAGGTATAATTGAGTATGTACTAACCAAAATAAGTTAAGGTAAATTTATTTACTTGATTTTATACGTACATATGTGATTTTATAAATTGCATACATGATAGAAAATCTTACTTCTTATATTTGTCCATAAATCTCACGAGGACCACCAATTAAACAAATGTGTAAAAATTCTGATGATAAGCAGGGTATTCGTATTTCAGAGGTTACGAGTTGAAGTAAGATCATAGAAGATCGAGTGAAGGACTTGAATCGTCGTGCGACATTTGACCAACAAATGATATGAGGTTATGAAAACCAATGAGTTAAATGTTGTTTTGACTATTATCAGGACATAAGTCCATGGGCCAAAACTGTTCACGTGCGAAGCTGTTGCTAACAAGTGAGGTATGAAGGATAAAGCATAAGATAGGTAGTTTGGTTAAAAAGAGTTTCTCGTATATCAACAAATAAGAAGATGAGTATTTTCCTTACTCATGTAGTAACATTGGAATTTCAGAATGAGTGGTGTAAAAATTTTCTTTGACTCGCTTTCTATTCCTCATGTCACAATATTGGAATTTCTATATGAATTAACGTAATATAATCCCGTTGGCCAGACGCCATTATATTTCACTAATTCATAGTTCCATACCAATAGCACTACATAAGGTCAGGACACGTGGTCAACCTCGAATTTCAACACAATTTTCTTTAGCAAGATTTCTTAAATAGTGTGCTAAGGATAGCACAAAGAGACAAAACATCAAAAGTAATGAATAAGAGTAATGATGACATAAAAATATCTTTGAAGTATCAAGAATCTTTAAATGTCAAGAATGACGTTTCCGGTTCGCAACCCAAAGCACAAAGGTACAACGGCACAAAGGTAAGTAATATAACAAGAATGTTATATACCTAAACATAATAGCTGACATTGAAATGCCGAGCCTTTAGAAGTCAAGAATGACATCTCGTGTAATATAACTCAAACGTTATATACATAACCATAATAGATGACATAGAAATGTCGAGAATTCCAGAAGTCAAGAATGACATCCCTCGGTTTCACTAACCGAGGTGTTCTTATAAAAGATAAACTCTCATAAGAGTTGGAGAATACATTTAATTGGAATGGGAGTTCCTCCCGAAATTAGAAGATAGAAGAGATGTATATATGGTAACAATATACCTACTTATAGGATAAAAATAACCACATACAATAATACGCTATAGGTCGGGCTATAGACTAGACTCACTAATGCACCCTATTGAATCGGGTAACGACATCAATGCAGCCTAATTCCCTACAACCAAGGCTCTGATACCAACTTTAACGACCCATCAAAGTACACTTGACGACCATCGTTATCTTGGTCCCACAGCTTGATCATAACTCTAAATGAATTTAATAAATAACCTTGTATTCTTTATTTAAAAATAATTTCCTATAAAGGAAACCTACCAAAATATGTAAGTTTAGAAAAACCATACGTAAATACTTAACCAAAAATTGACCAAAACAAAGTCAACAAACACCAACAATTTAATGTTTCAAAATAGAATGCAAGTTAATGTTTAACAAAAGCTGTCATCATAATTATGCAGACTCTCTAAGCACAGCGGAAGCAATCAAAATTACGAACCTGATAATAAAACATGCGAGTAAACTGTCAACAAAAATGTTGAGTGAATTATAGGTTTAACATTGCAAACAATATTTAATTTAAACCATAAAAATTTATGTTTGAAAATATAAAGTTTCATTTTGGACCACAAAATTATATGCTCGAAAACATATAAAACATTATTCCATTAACCCGTGAGCCACCTGGTAATCACTTAACAACTCCATACCCTTAACAAAACCAATATAAAAATATACACTGAACAGGTGTATCTTCCAAAATACGAAGTACTAATACATTTCGTCTGTAACTGCTAGCGCGACTAGTATGAAATGGGGCTCTCAGGCCCGATAGATCTATCCATAGGATTCGCGTTCACCAGTAGAAACCAGTGATTAAAATTACCAGATTAGGGAATATTTTCGTTCGACTCATAATGAATAATTTAAACCAAATTCCACTTGTGTCCAATATGTAAAATAAATTGCATGTATTCTCATCTCAAAAGATTTAAAATAGAAAAATGGGACCATAACTCACCTTAACGTAAATGAAGCAACAACACAGTAATGCGAACAGCAAAAGATAAAGTGATCAAGAATGACCACAACGCCATCCTATAATAAATCAGGTCGATATAAATAACTAACTTAGATCAAGTCTTAGTATGATAGTTATAGTACTTGTTGCAAATAAGCATAGAACAACTCTTGGTATGTTTCCAGGTTTGATCTTGACAGCGCATAACACGTACTTTCTATTTTTAGAAAGTTTCTATTTTTAGCAGGTTTCCATTTTTGAAAAGTTTCTATTTTTGGAAAGTTTCCTTAATTAGAAAAGTCAACAAAAGTCAACCAAAAGTCAAAGTCAATCGAAACTCAACTCAAAAGTCAACCTTGGTCAAACTTAGTCAACTTCAAAATTAAAAGTGTAAGTTATATTAATAATATAAGTTATAATATTATTTAAATAATATAATAATATTTCTATAATCATGTCATATCAAAAGTTTAATTGAATTAAATTAAATTATAAAGTTAACATAAGTTTAAATGATATAATTAATATAACATAAGTATTTAATTTAATTAAATAAATATTAATCATATCATAAGTATTATTAATTAATAATGAATTATTAATTATATCATAAGTATTATTAATTAATAATGAATTATTAATCATATCATAAGTATTTTAATATAATTATTAAACCATAAGTATTTAATAATTAAATTGTATTATAATTAAATAATAACTAAATCTTATAATAAATAAATAAATAATTAGTCTTTATTATAAGTCTTGATATAATATAATAATCTCATAACATAAGCTTAATACTTATCATAAGTATTTTCATTAATAATAAAAGTATTATCAATCATAAGTTTAATTATAAACATAATTAAATCATACTATAATTATTAAATGATATAATAAATATATATCATAAGTATTAATTAAAAATAATTACTTTTATATCATAAGTATTTTAATTATGATGCAAATCATTATTTATAACCTAAGTTTCAATTTTATAACCATAATTTTAATTAAAAGTTCGTCGGGTCATAACTTGGGCCTCGGGTGTCGGTTTTCGACGAATTTTATATATATGCTCGTCTAACCAACTAACCCGACACATTTGTACACTCAAGAACACCCTAAGGTCAGTTCATAAGTCGTGACCAACAACCATGAACCAAACATTTTCATCAAAACCCTAAATCGGGCATAACTTTTGATCCGAAACTCAAAACAACATGAATCTAAATCCTAAAATTATTATCTTGATGAGAGGAACTCATCTATACACTTTATTTAATCAAAAACACATGTTAAGTTTACTGATTTTACACAAA
This sequence comes from Rutidosis leptorrhynchoides, assembly GCF_046630445.1. Classification (NCBI taxonomy): domain Eukaryota; kingdom Viridiplantae; phylum Streptophyta; class Magnoliopsida; order Asterales; family Asteraceae; genus Rutidosis; species Rutidosis leptorrhynchoides. The sequence goes on from NC_092338.1 coordinate 48,943,228, forward strand.
AAGCTGCTGTCCACTTTTGATCAAACCGAAAACATACATAATCGAGTATTTCTACGCATCAAATCAACAATACAACAACATACAATTACTGTAGCATCAAAATAAGATCATAATCAGTAAAAATAAGTAGAAATGAAAAATCTAGGGTTAGGGTTTATACCCTAATCAAGAATCAAGAAGATGAAGCTTGTAGATCGCGAAAAAGAGAATCCGTTTGTGTATCTAGCCTTGCAAAATGATATAAAATTGACTTGTTGATGGTGTTGGCCAAATTTTGATGATGGAGATATGCTAGGTTTCGGCCAAAAAGAAAAGAGGGAGAGGAGAGAGGAAAAAACTAGGTTTTAGGGAGAATTAGAAGTGTAAATTAAAAAAAAAAATGAAAAGGGTGGAGGTATTGGCCTATGTTCGGCCGAAAATGGGTGGAGTGGGATCCCATTTAGCCTAGATTTGTTCAATGTTCAAAAGCATGTGGCCCGAAAGCCCGAACGAAGCCCAATTCGCGAAAACACTCTTTAGAGGAAATACACACACGCGAAAAATAAAATATAGAAATACTATACTATATATACTCATATGATATAAAAATATCATAATTTAAATATCTTGGATTCAAAAATCTCAAAAGACCAACCGTTGGTTTGAAAACCGAATTGATTCGCCGGATAGAAATCCACAACACGTTGAAACAAATAATTTTAAATACGAATACAAATATTCATATAACACATAATAAGGAATATATTATTACTAAATTAATAATATAAGTCATAAAAATGACGTGGCACGAATAACAATTAACAGACGTTACATACAAACGAAAAAAGTAGGATAGTGACAGGCCGTTTTAGGGTGATCCTGAGAATTTCTGTACAATCTGAAACATAAGATTATGCGCGGCCAAATGTTACTCAATATGGCGGCGCAAATTAATGATTTAAAAAGCGTGTTTAATGAAGTGACATTAGTTTCAAAATTATATGCGTTATAGATTATTACATTGTGAGTGAATTAATTGGCCTTAAAACTATATATATTATATTAGGTCATGCATACACGAAAGTAATAATATGATATATATTGAAAACGTTCAAAAAAGAACATTAAAAATGAGTAAAATGTGTTTTTTAGACATCCTGACGACCTCGAATGGCTAGACACTTTCCGAGAGTCTTGATTTTAGGGTGATCTCGAGAATTTCTGAACAATCTGAAGCCAAAGATTAGGCGTCACCAAATGTTACTCCATTTGGCGGCACATATTAATGATTTAAAAATCGTGTTTAATGAAGTGACATTAGATTCAAAATTATATGTGTTATATATAATTACATTGTGAGAGAAATAATAGGCCTTAAAACAACATGTATCATGCTAAGTCATGCATACTCAAAAGGAATAATATGACAGAAATTCAAAACGGTCAAAAGAGCTTCAAAATCGAAAAAAGCAAAATGGAAGGTTTTCGAGGTCTCGTTTCGAAATGTATTTGGGACAAACCGCCTACGACAGTTTGCCAACGGATAGAACTCGGAAAAATACATGATTTCAAAAATAACGGTGACTAAATTGTAGCTACGAGTCAAAAGATACGATAGATGTAACATTTTGGCCAAAGACACAAAACACCAAGCACCACGCACCGTCGACGGCATTTGTTGCGTGGTGCGAATTTGCATGGAAAGATGTCTTTTTTGAAATCTATACGACCTGAATGGTGAGCACGTTCAAAGAGTCTTAATCGTTGGGCCGTTTTATTGTGATCTTGAGAATTTCTATACAATCTGAAACATAAGGTTATGCGCCGCCAAATGTTACTCCATCTGGCGGGAAATATTAATGATTTAAAAAGCGTGTTTAATGAAGTGACATTAGATTCAAAATAATATGCGTTATACATTATTACATTGTGAGTGAATTAATAGGCCTTAAAACTATATATATCATGTTAGGTCAAGCATACACCAAAATAATAATACGATATATATTGAAAACGTCCAAAAAAGAACATTAAAAATGACTAAAATGTCTTTTTTCGATATCCTGACGACCTCGAATAGCTAGACACTTTCCGAGAGTCTTTATTTTAGGGTAATCTCAAGAATTTCTGAACAATCAGAAGCCAAAGATTAGCACCGTCAAATGTTACTCCATTTGGCAGCACATATTAATGATTTAAAAATTGGGTTTAATGAAGTGACATTAGATTCAAAATTATATGCGTTATATATAATTACATTGTGAGAGAAATAATAGGCCTTAAAACAACATGTATCATGCAGAGTCATGCATACACAAAAGGAATAATATGATAGAAATACAGAAAAGGTTAAAAGAGCTTAATAATCGAAAAGCAAAAGAGCAAAATTGAAGTTTTTCGAGGTCTCGTTTCGAAAAATATTTGGGACAAACCGCCTATGGAAGTTTTTCAACGGATAGATCTCGGAAAAATAAAAGTTTTCAAAAAACGGCGGAGCTACGAGTCAAAAGATACGATAGATGTAACATTTTGGCCAAAGACACAAAACACCACGCACCGTCGGTGGCATTTGGTGCGTGGTGCGAATTTTCGAGGAAAGATGACTTTTTTGAAATCTAGACGATGTCAAATGGTGAGCAGTCCAAAGAGTCTTGTTCGTTGGGCTATTTTAGGGTGATCTTGAGAATTTCTGTATAATCTGAAACTAAGGTTATGCACCGCCAAATGTTACTCCATCTGGCGGCGCTTATTAATGATTTAAAAAGCGTGTTTAATGAAGTGACATTTGATTCAAAATTATATGCGTTATACATTGTTACATTGTGAGTGAATTAATATGACTTAACACTATATATATCATGTTAGGTCACGGATACACAAAAGTAATAATACGATATGTATTGAAAACGTTTCAAAAAAACATTAAAATGAGTAAAATGTCTTTTTTCGACATCCTGTCGGCATCGAATGGTAGACACTTTCTGAGAGTCTTGGTTTTAGGGTGATCTCGAGAATTTCTAAACAATCTGAAGCCAAAGATTAGGCGCCGCCAAATGTTACTCCATTAGGCGGCACATATTAATGATTTAAAAATCGAGTTTAATGAAGTAACATTAGATTCAAAATTATATGCGTTATATATAATTACATTGTGAGAGAATTAATAGGCCTTAAAACAACATGTATCTTCCTAAGTCATGCATACACAAAAGGAATAATATGATAGAAATTCAAAACGGTCAAAAGAGCTTCAAAATCGAAAAAGCAAAAATTGAAGGTTTTCGAGGTCTCGTTTTGAAAAATATTTGGGACAAACCGCATACGGTAGTTTGCCAACAGATAGATCTCAAAAAAAATACATGATTTCAAAAAAAACGGTGACTAAATCGGAGCTACGATTCAAAAGATACGATAGATCTAACCTTTTGGCCACAGACACAAAACACCAAGCACCACGCACCGTCGGTGGCGTTTAGTGCGTGGTGCGAATTTGCAAGGAAAGATATCTTTTTTGAAATCTAGACGTCCTCGAATGGTGAGCACGTTCAAAGAGTCTTGCTCGTTGGGCCGTTTTAAGGTGACCTTGAGAATTTCTGTACAATATGAAACCTAAGGTTATGCGCCGTCAAATGTTACTCCATCTGGAGGCGCATATTAATGATTTGAAAAACGTGTTTAATGAAATGACATTAGATTCAAATTATATGCGTTATACAATATTACATTGTGAGTGAATTAATAGGCCTTAAAACTATATATATCATGTTAGGTCACGGATACACAAAAGTAATAATACGATATATATTGAAAACGTTTCAAAAAAGAACATTAAAATGAGTAAAATGTCTTTTTTCGACATCCTGACAGCATCGAATGGTAGACACTTTCTGAGACTCTTGATTTTAGGGTGATCTCGAGAATTTCTAAACAATCTGAAGCCAAAAATTAGGCACCACCAAATGTTACTCCATTTGGCGGCACATATTAATGATTTAAAAATCGTGTTTGATGAAGTGACATTAGATTCAAAATTATATGCGTTATATATAATTACATTGTGAGAGAAATAATTGGCCTTAAAACAACATGTATCTGGCTAACTCATGCATACACAAAAGGAATAATATGATAGAAATTTAAAACGGTCAAAAGAACTTCAAAATCGGGAAAAAAACAAAAATTGAAGGTTTTCGAGGTCGAATTTCGAAAAATATTTGGGACAAACTGCCTACGACGGTTTGCCAACGGATAGATCTGGAAAAAATACATGTTTTAAAAAAACGGTGAATAAATCGGAGCTACGAGTCAAAAGATGCGATAGATCTAACATTTTGGCCAAAGACACAAAAGACCAAGCACCACGCACCGTCGGTGGCGCTTGGTGCGTGGTGCGAATTTGCGAGGAAAGATGTCTTTTTTGAAATCTAGACGACCTCGAATGGAGAGCACGTTCAAAGAGTCTTGATCGTTGTGTCGTTTTAGGGTGATCTTGAGAATTTCTGTATAATCTGAAACCTAAGGTTATGCGCCGCCAAATGTTACTGCATCTGGCGGTGCATATTAATGATTTAAAAAGCTTGTTTAATGATGTGCATACACAAAATTAATAATACGATATATATTGGAAACGTTCAAAAAAGAACATTAAAAATTGAGTAAAAAAAATTTCGATATCCTGACGACCTCGAATGGCTAGACTCTTTCTGAGAGTCTTGATTTTAGGGTGATATCAAGAATTTCTGAACAATCTGAAGCCAAATATTAGGCACCGCTAAATGTTACTCCATTTGGCGACGCATATTAATGATTTAAAAATCGTGTTTAATGAAGTGACATTAGATTCAAAATTATATGCGTTATATATAATTACATTGTGAGAGAAATAATAGGCCTTAAAACAACATGTATCATGCTAACTCATGCATACACAATGAATAATATGATGGAAATTCAAAACGGTCAAAAGAGCTTCAAAATCGAAAAAAGAAGCAAAATTGAAGGATTTCGAGGTCTCATTTTGAAATATCTTTGGGGCAAACCGCCGCAATGGATAGATCTCGAAAAAATACATGATTTCAAAAAAAAATGGTGACTAAATAGGCGCTACGAGTCAAAAGGTACGATAGAACTAACATTTTGGCCAAAGACACAAACCACCAAGCACCACGCACCATCGGTGGCGTTTGGTGCGTAGTGCGAATTTGCGAGGAAAGATGTCTTTTTGAAATCTATACGACCTCGAATCGTGAGCACGTTCAAAGAGTCTTGCTCATTCGTCCGGTTTAGGGTAATCTTGAGAATTTCTGTACAATCTGAAACCTAAGGTTATGCGTCGTCAAATGTTACTCCATCTGGCGGCGCATATTAATGATTTAAAAAGCGTGTTAATGAAGTGACATTAGATTCAAAATTATATGCGTTATAAATTATTACATTGTGAGTGAATTAATATCCCCTAAAACTATATATATCATGCTAGGTCATGCATACACAAAAGAAATAATACGATATATATTGAAAACGTTCAAAAAAGAACATTAAAAATGAGTAAAATGTCTTTTTTCGACATCCCGAAGACCTCAAATGGCTAGACTCTTTTCGAGAGTCTTGATTTAAGGGTGATCTCGAGAATTTCTGAAGAATCTGAAGCCAAAGATTAGGCGGCGCCAAATGTTACTCCATTTGGCGGCGCATATTAATGATTTACAAATCGTATTAAATGAAGTGACTTAGATTCAAAATTATATGTGTTATATATAATTACGTTGTGAGAGAAATAATAGGCCTGAAAACAACATGTATCATGCTAAATTATGCATATACAAAATGAATAATATGATGGAAATTCAAAACGGTCAAAATAGCTTCAAAATCGAAAAAAAAGTAAAATTGAAGGTTTTCGAGGTCTCATTCCGAAAAATATTTGGGACAAACCTCCCAACGGATAGATCTCGAAAAAATACATGGTTTCAAAATAAAGGTGACTAAATCGGAGCTACGAGTCACCAGATACGATACATCTAACTTTTTGGCCAAAGACACAAAACACCAAGCACCACGTACCGTCGGTGGCGTTCGTTTCGTGGTGCGAATTTGCGTGGAAAGAGGTCTTTTTTTGAAATCTAACGATCTCGAATGGTGAGGACGTTCAAAGAGTCTTGTTCGTTGGTCCGTTTTAGGGTGATTTTGAGAATTTCTATACAATATGAAACCTAGGGTTATGCGCCGCCAAATGTTACTCTATCTGGCGGCGCATATTAATGATTTGAAAAACGTATTTAATGAAATGACATTAGATTCAAAATTATATGCCTTATACATTATTACATTGTGAGTGAATTAATAGGCCTTAAAACTATATATATCATGCTAGGTCATGCATACATAAAAGTAATAATACGATATATATTGAAAACGTTAAAAAAGAACATTAAAAAAAAGTAAAATGTCTTTTTCGACATCCTGACGACCTCGAATGGCTAGACTCTTTCCGAGAGTCTTGATTTTAGGGTGATCTCGAGAATTTCTGAACAATCTGAAGCCAAAGATTAGGCGCCGCCAAATGTTATTCCATTTGGCGGCGCATATTAATGATTTAAAAATCATGTTTAATGAAGTGACATTAGATTCAAAATTATATGCGTTGTATATAATTACGTTGTGAGAGAAATAATAGGCCTTAAAACAACATGTATCTTGCTAACTCATGCATACACAAAAGGAATAATATGATAGCAATTCAAAACGGTTAAAAGAGCTTCAAAATCGAAAAAAGCAAAAATTGAATGTTTTCGAGGTCTCGTTAAGAAAAATATTTGAGACAAACTGTGACAACCCGGAAATTTCTAACCAAATTTAAACTTTATCTTTATATTATTCCGACACGATAAGCAAAGTTTGTTAAATTAAATCTCAAGAATTTTAAATTGTGTTCATACATTCATTATAACCTCGACCAAATTCTGACGATTCACGAACCGTTATATATAAATAAATATGTATATATATGTATATATATATATTATAACTTGAGAATATTAATAAAGTATTAAACGTATAATACTTTACATGAACGTATTTGTTTCAATATGTTTATCGATGGAATTAGAAGATAATATCAAATGATTGATTTATCAGATACATTATGATATGATTACGGGTCTATGTTATGAGGTCCACTGTGATTTAAGAAATCTATTCTTTTTGACAACATTCAGAAAATGGTAAAATGATTTATAAGTAAGAACGTGAAGTGTAAATAACTTAGATGTTGGATATCGACAAGTTATGTAACTCGACATTTTTCATTAAGATGATTTCATACGTTTATTTAACCTTTGAAGTTTATCCCATGCTTCACCAACAAACTGTAATTTAAAAACTTGAAACCTATTATGAATATATATGATTCTACTTTTCTAAAACATTTTATGATATAACGATTTCTATTATTTTAACCTTTAAACAAAATGATTCTTAAAAATATATTTGGTTTTGGAAAACAAAATTATTATATTTATTTGATTTAGTTTCAAACGTACAAAAACGTTTTCAGTTTAAAAAGAACTTTATTATTAAAACGTATATAACTTTTATAAATATCTAGAACCACTTTTGATAACTCATTACTTAACCAGTATGATAAAGATAACGATATTTATATTTTATTTTATTAAATATATATAACGATTTAAATTAATATTATATATATTTATACGCGTATTATACGTACATAGTTTTATACTTTTACTATACTTAAACTTTACCTTTACTTTATTTTTACTTTACTTTAACTTTAATAATTCACTTTAATAATTCATACTTTAATAATTCACTTTAATAATTCATACTTTAATAATTCACTTTAATAATTCATACTTTAATAATTCTTACTTTAATAATTCACTTTAATAATTCATACTTTAATAATTCACTTTAATAATTCATACTTTAATAATTCACTTTAATAATTCAAAAATCTATTATAAATAGAATTCAATAGGTTTCATTATTTCATAAGAAACTTGAAAATATTTTTCTCTAAACTCTCTCAATCGATTTACATATATATATTTACTCCGTATTATTTCAAGATATTAGTAGTATACATAAAATATTACGTCAGAGTGCTGTCCGAGTGATTTCGAAATTGTTTTTCGAGTGGGATTGGATTAAGGAAATTATGGGTTATAGCTATGGAGGTGATTGGGTATGGTTCATGGGTATGCTCGTGAGATCAATATAGTGTTTATCATCTCCGTTGCGTCTACGTACCTTTCCTACAATATTGAATCTCAATATTGATACGTGAGTACTCATAATTTAACTTTTACATACTAATAGTGTATCCCTGACTAGTGCTCGAGTATATAGGATTATGCATGTTTGTACTTTTGATATTGCCTTTAGTTAGGTTATGTTGAATCCTGAATTAGTTATATATGAGACTGAGATAAGGTATAAGATATGCATGTCGTTGGAAAGCTAGCGAAAAATTAAGAACTTTTCATTTAGATATCGAATGATTTTGATGAACGGATTTGAAGTTATAGTCCATTGAATTTTTGTATTATTATTAAAAATGATAATTATTATCGTCGTTATTATCGTCGTTCTAGTTTTATCTTATTATTATTATTATTATTATCTTTATCAATAAAAGGACTTATCATTAAAAATTGTTATTTTTTATTATTACTATCGTTATTATCGCTAAAGTTATAATTAGTATTATTATTATTATCCAATTATTATTATTATTATTATTATTATTATTATTATTATTATTATTATTATTATTGGTATTATTATTATTATTATCATTATTTAAAAATGGTTATTGTTATTGTTATTATTATTATTACTATATTATCATTAAGATAATTATTAGTATTATCGTTAATAATGTTATAGTAACTATCATTATTAATATTAGTGTAATTAAAACAAATATTTGTAACACCTAATTATTTTGATTACTATTATTCTCATTATTACGAACACGATATAAAAGACGATTAAAAGCTATTAAACGAAACGATTAGGAAATAATGGGTAAGAGTATCATGATGAAATTAAAATATTATAAGATATTTATTTAGATAAAATTATCGTTCTTATTATTTTTATCATTACTATTATTATTAAAATTATCGTTAGTATTAAAACTATCATTTTAACAAAAATTATCATTTTAATAGAAATGTCATTGTTACTATAAAATATCATTATTATTATTATTATTTTAAATAGAATTATTATTTTAAAGATAATATTAAAAATTATCGTAAATATTAAAGTTATCATAATTAGAATTATCGTTTTATCATAATGTCATCTTAGTAATTATAAATATTGATATTTTTATAATAATAATTATTATTACAAAATAATACAACTTTTACTTACTATCATTATAGATATTATTTTATCAAATAAATATTTGATACAAACATATTTTACTACGTGTAATAACTTACTTTAATAATACCTATCATATTATCTTTATAATATTAAATGAACCCTATAAATTTTATTACTAAATATATATAAAAGTATATTTTATTATATAAATATAATATAAAATTTCATTTATTAATAAATAAATTATATTATTTACTCTAATAAATCTTTTAAAAATATTTAAAAATATAAAACGACGATATTTAAACTATATATTAATCATGTATAGATTTTTGGAAATTATTTTGAGTCAAATTTACTTTTGTTGACTTTTGCATATTAGTCTCGAGCATTAGGATTGTGGTACACTATGACTTGACCTAATTTGTTAGACAAATATTTACCAACACATAAATATATATAATTAATTTAGGTTCGTGAATTCGAGGCCAACCTTGCACTTGTTCAATGACGTTATATGTATTTTTACTACGAAATACAGTATGGTGAGTTTCATTTACCTTTTTACCCTTTATATTTTTGGGACTGAGAATACATGCGCTTTTATAAATGTTTGACGAAATAGACACAAGTAATTGAAACTACATTCTATGGTTGAATTATCGAAATCGAATATGCCCCTTTTTATTAAAGTCTGGTAATCTAAGAATTAGGGAACAGACACCCTAATTGACGCGAATCTTAAAGATAGATCTATTGGGCATAACAAACCCCATCCAAAGTACCGGATGCTTTAGTACTTCGAAATTATATCATGTCCGAAGGAGGATCCCGGAATGATAGGGGATATTCTTATATGTATCTAGTTAATGTCGGTTACCAGGTGTTCACCATATGAATGATTATTTTTTGTCTCTATGCATGGGACGTATATTTATGAGAACTGGAAATGAAATTCTTGTGGTCTATTAAATTGATGGAAATAAATGATTATAATAAACTAATGAACTCACCAACCTTTTGGTTGACACTTTAAAGCATGTTTATTCTCAGGTGTTAAAGAAATCTTCCGCTGTGCATTTGCTCATTTTAAAGATATTACTTGGAGTCTTTCATAGCATATTTCGAAGAACGTTGCATTCGAGTCATTGAGTTCATCAAAGATTATTATTAAATAAATTTATAGTTGGATAGTGGATATTATGAAATGGTATGCATGCTTGTCAATTTTTGATGTAAAGAAAGATTGTCTTTTAAAAATGAATGCAATGTTTGTAAAATGTATCATATAGAGGTCAAATACCTCGCAATGTAATCAACTATTGTGAATCGTTTATAATGTATATGAACGGGTCCTTTCAGTTGGTATCAGAGCGGTGGTCTTAGCGAACCAGGTATGTATTAGTGTGTCTAACTGATAAGTCGTTAGGATGCATTAGTGAGTCTGGACTTCGACCGTGTCTGCATGTCAAAAGTTTTGCTTATCATTTCTAGTCGGAAATCATCTGCTTATCATCCATAGGAAATTACCTGCTTATCATTATTAGTCTAGACACGTCTTGCTACATTAATTACATGAGTAGTGTATAGACAAAATTCATATCTTAGCGTATCTGCTAAATCATATCTTATCGTATCTGTTACTTTAAACTTTGCCTGACATATCCCGCAAATTCCTCCGTAATATATGAAATCTTTTGATCTCTATATATAGATATCCTATGTAAATAGAATACCACCCGATAGCCGAAAAATCATTTTATATCGAAAATCCTTTATCCAATCGTACGAAATGGAATTTGTCATCAGTTCAAGTCACTCGGATTCCGAAATGGAATCTCACTCAAGCTTCGAAAGCAGTGTGACCGGAATGGATCAACCAATTAGTCATCACCTATTCTGGATGAATTGGGGATGGGTTCGTAGCCTCCTCAATCATTGGAAACAAGAAGAAGGCGATCCTTTCCATCCACCACATTGCCCTCTTGGCGAAGAACCTGAAGCACTTACCGGCGAACCTGTTCGAGACACCATTTTCTCTCTCATTTCCAGGGTATCTCGTCACGATTATATACTACATCAAATTCTTGATTTTATTTATCCGCTTGTTCCGACCGACAATCATCCTGGAATAATAGAAGAAGTCAACAAACTTCGCGCTCGGGTAGTGGCTTTGGAGAATATGGTGTAGAGATTACAAACACCAGCAGCAGCAGCAGCAGCAGCAGCATAACCAGTACCACCATCATCAACGCCAATAGTACCATTACCACCTCCAGCCACAACCGCGTTGTAAACCTCAACATCACAATCTGTCCCACGAGCATCAACGCCATACGCACCATAGATACCAAGGAGTACCAACAACAATAACTGACGAAGTATTAATTCATAACTTCATTGGAGAAACATTCCGCGACGATTATATAATCTCTAAAGTCTTAGAGATTATTTAATCTAGCCCCAACCATAAATCAGTTAAGCGAATCAAAATGATAGAAGGAAGAGTAGAAACCCTGACAAAAATGGTGTGTGATTAACAAGTTAAACTTGTTTTACCAACAGCATCAACAGTACCGTCAACGTCACCAGCATCGTTAGTACAGTCAACATCAGAATCAACAACACCTATAACATCACAAACTCCGTCAGTTCAAGAATCACTGTGGACATCATTACGAATCAATAACGTGTATATTGTATCAACAAGTTATGAAGAATTAACTCATTCCCTCTGAAGAAATTATATATATATTTTATATTTATATATATTTTGAAATAAAAAAATAAATCTTTCCTTGCTAAGCTATTGTGTGTGAATCTTAACTACTCGGTTAATTCATATAACAAATATGCAATAATGTACGTCCCTCGCCCGCGACTTAACCATCGTTAACTACAATCTCTGTCTCAATTCAACAAGTTCCAATTCCTAATAAATCAAGTATATATTTGATTTTACACTTCATCATTGATGTAACCGAAACTTTTCAGATAACATCATTCGTACTTTGCGAAGTTCACAAGAATTTAACGAAAAACAACATCACATCTCAACAAATAACGAAGTATTGATTCATAATTTCAATATTATTGAAGAAATACTTATGTAACCTCTAAAGCCTTCAAGGAATTATTCAATTCTAGTTCCAACCGTAAATCGAATGAGTTTAATTTAGTATTAACTCATTAAAATCTATGTTACATCTGAGGAGAATATATACATATATATTTTCATAAAGACTGTAATAAAATTCTTATGTACAAAATATTAATTGTGAAAAATTTTTAACGGGTAGGTAATACCCGAGAGATATATATAAATTCACAATTAATATGTTACATTCTTTGAATCAGATTAAGCAAATTATCAATTATACTTCCTACTTTCACAATAATATACATTCTTTCATAGAAATCAAAACAACCATACTCATTCAAACCCAATTACATATTCTGATTTTAAAATCTCAGAATTCAATTCGAGATATAACTGGTACCATCACTTTTAGATTCCTACATCTTTCAAAGCTATACTTTGACTTCAAAAGTGTGTTAGAACATCAAATGTATACAAACGATTACAATCTGTGTTCAAACCCTTCAAAAATCTCTGAAGACACTTTAAATAATGAGCAATAGAGATGATGATCCGACCACATATTACCCACAGTTATGTACTTAAAAAGCTCTCGAAATCAAAGTCATAATTCAACACATATCTGTGTCAGATCTTTTGGCATTTATTAGCCAAAATAACCTTGCAATTCCTTTGCAAAGTAGCAAATTATATCACAGCTCCAGCAAGACAACTTCGATTTTTTCATTCGGAGTAGTCTTATCATAATTTTGATATATGTGATTACTCTTTTGTTACCGGAGAACCTTTCATATTCCACCACATTAGCAATAAACTTACCAACAACTTCACTGATCTTGGGCATTCCGAAGAATCTTTATATTTATCGAAACCTCATCATTTACTCATCTGCCTCTTGTAACGAGAATTTCCATACGAATCATTGGGAATTAGCAATCAGTATTTTGAAATCTCACAGCATGTTGACGCCAACAGTTATACATAACGTCTATTTCCAAGGCTTACATACTTCGAATGTGAAGTTTCTGAAAAACACTCTGAACCGCGAACTAGTTCTCGAAATGCTGATGAAGCAACAAAAACTGTAAACGACCTTAGCAGTAAAAAGTTTGATGATAAAGATTAGTGTATTAACAAAGCTCAGAAATAGAGAAGTTTTGGAACTGGAAAATGGATTGAGCAAAGTATGAAGGAGGCTGTGGACAAATCACAAAGACTGAACCTGCCTTCAAAGAATCCAAATGATTCAGTGTCTACCAAAGTCATTAACGAATACCTTGCTCCTGACACTAAACCCTTACAGACAATATTCTTCATCATCCTCTGATATTAGAAATTCTAAGATATCATCGTATCTTTCATTATAAATATCCTCCATATTTCTGAAGATATTTTCATAACTATTCTTATCTGGAATCATTTATCTCTTTGCGCTATCTGTATTACATCAAAAAGGAAACTGTTTAGTTCCTATACTCTGTAAACCTTTGAGTTTAAAATATGAATGTTTTTGAAGTAGTGTTGGAAACTGAAGCATGAGTTAGTATAATATAATGACACTTGATCAACGTGATTATATTACAGTAATTCATGCTGAGTTTCTAAATGGAACGTGATGATTCACAGATCATAACATCATCATGTGCCATGTTATACGACTCTTGTATTCTATTTAACCTCTAAAATATCAAGAAAATATTTCTTGATGATTCGGCCTTTTCCAAGGTATTCTAGTAATTTGACAAGTCAAGATCGTGCCATCACAATTTCCTTCCTAGAACATTAACAATGTTCATTCCGAAATTCATATCTGTGAATTCTGGACCATTACAAACGGTGCTTAATCGCAAGAAGAAGAAACGAAAGGACAAAACTCCGAAATAGAAATCGGGGTATAAATTGCAGCAAATGAAAGAGAGCATTAACTGTGGATGACAATGATTATAGAAAATAGAAACAGAGACTTTGAAATATAAGGGAAGATATAAAGCCCAACGACAAACCAAAAATTATAAACCATATAAATCGATGCATATAGCAATATAAAGACAGGGGAGAACTAGAAACACTATAAACCCAAAAGTATAGTAGAAGTAAATAGATTCTTCCGGCGGTAGATGAAAAAGAAGAATGACCGCTATGAAAGTTATAAGTATATCGAGAATCAGAACAGGATGGAGCATATTGATGAATACTTTAAAATATGAGTTGAGGGGGAAAGAATAGAAGGTGATGAAACATGACTAGGAACTTAGAAATCAACAGATTTAACTCACACAATGACGGAATAAGTGAATCAAACCCTCTAGTGAATAGGTTAAGCTTTTTGAGATTAATTTTGTCATACCACAACTAAATCAAGTGTGATTAGATCAACACCTAGAGCTATTATTCACCACCTGGGTGATTTGGGATGAGAGAGAATCGGAGGAGCTCACCAGATCTGAGTGTGTGTAACAAATGAGAGGCTTAACCTAAAATGAAGAACATAAGACTTTATATACCCCTGCTGTTGACTCACCCGTACGATTCATCCATCACACATACGAGTTGGCTTCATCAGCCGTACGGGTGATCACTCACTCGTGTCTTCTCATTTAGGTTGTAATTGTGACTTAGCTCAGCATCAACCGTGCTTATGAGCCTGTCAGCCGTACGAGTGAGGCTTCACTCGGACATCTGACTAAGTCTAACATAGTCGAACATCCAAATCTCATTCCTGCAGTTGCTGTAACCACATACAAACATGGATAGGATAATAACGAAAGATCATGGTGGCCTGTAAACTGTTGTACCTGCAATGGACATGGGTAGATGACTAGGGACTTGCATAAAATTCATCAACAGAAGGTGTGAGTTGTAAGAAAACGAAGGAGGTGAATTTATATGAAAATCTCCGACAGAACAATTAAAATGGACGATCGCATTTAAAGCGGATCCTAATTCCTTTTGTTACCGGAGAATCAAATCTTATTACAAAGATTTTCTTCAAATCCCTTGAAATCTGAAAATCAATTATATATACGTCAAATGATAAGATGAATCTACACTTACTCATTCCACTCTTCTATGTTAGCTTCATTCGTACTCTTCATATAAATGAATTGTTTATCCAAATTATTCGCCGATGATAAAACTCTAATTTTTAGCCTGTATGCATCAGGAAAACATACTTATTATCATTCACGACCTTTCCACTCAAATTTCGGGACGAAATTTCTTTAACGGGTAGGTACTGTGACAACCCGGAAATTTCCAACCAAATTTAAACTTTATCTTTATATTATTCCGACACGATAAGCAAAGTTTGTTAAATTAAATCTCAAGAATTTTAAATTGTGTTCATACATTCATTATAACCTCGACCAAATTCCGACGATTCACGAACCGTTATATATAAATAAATATGTATATATATGTATATATATATATTATAACTTGAGAATATTAATAAAGTATTAAACGTATAATACTTTACATGAACGTATTTGTTTCAATATGTTTATCGATGGAATTAGAAGATAATATCAAATGATTGATTTATCAGATACATTATGATATGATTACGGGTCTATGTTATGAGGTCCACTGTGATTTAAGAAATCTATTCTTTTTGACAACATTCGGAAAATGGTAAAGTGATTTATAAGTAAGAACGTGAAGTGTAAATAACTTAGATGTTGGATATCGACAAGTTATGTAACTCGACATTTTTCATTAAGATGATTTCATACGTTTATTTAACCTTTGAACTTTATCCCATGCTTCACCAACAAACTGTAATTTAAAAACTTGAAACCTATTATGAATATATATGATTCTACTTTTCTAAAACATTTTATGATATAACGATTTCTATTATTTTAACCTTTAAACAAAATGATTCTTAAAATATATTTGGTTTTGGAAAACAAAATTATTATATTTATTTGATTTAGTTTCAAACGTACAAAAACGTTTTCAGTTTAAAAAGAACTTTATTATTAAAACGTATATAACTTTTATAAATATCTAGAACCACTTTTGATAACTCATTACTTAACCAGTATGATAAAGATAACGATATTTATATTTTATTTTATTAAATATATATAACGATTTAAATTAATATTATATATATTTATACGCGTATTATACGTACATAGTTTTATACTTTTACTATACTTAAACTTTACCTTTACTTTATTTTTACTTTACTTTAACTTTAATAATTCACTTTAATAATTCATACTTTAATAATTCACTTTAATAATTCATACTTTAATAATTCACTTTAATAATTCATACTTTAATAATTCTTACTTTAATAATTCACTTTAATAATTCATACTTTAATAATTCACTTTAATAATTCATACTTTAATAATTCACTTTAATAATTCAAAAATCTATTATAAATAGAATTCAATAGGTTTCATTATTTCATAAGAAACTTGAAAATATTTTTCTCTAAACTCTCTCAATCGATTTACATATATATATTTACTCCGTATTATTTCAAGATATTAGTAGTATACATAAAATATTACGTCAGAGTACTGTCCGAGTGATTTCGAAATTGTTTTTCGAGTGGGATTGGATTAAGGAAATTATGGGTTATAGCTATGGAGGAGATTGGGTATGGTTCATGGGTATGCTCGTGAGATCAATATAGTGTTTATCATCTCCGTTGCGTCTACGTACCTTTCCTACAATATTGAATCTCAATATTGATACGTGAGTACTCATAATTTAACTTTTACATACTAATAGTGTATCCCTGACTAGTGCTCGAGTATATAGGATTATGCATGTTTGTACTTTTGATATTGCCTTTAGTTAGGTTATGTTGAATCCTGAATTAGTTATATATGAGACTGAGATAAGGTATAAGATATGCATGTCGTTGGAAAGCTAGCGAAAAATTAAGAACTTTTCATTTAGATATCGAATGATTTCGATGAACGGATTTGAAGTTATAGTCCATCGAATTTTTGTATTATTATTAAAAATGATTATTATTATCGTCGTTATTATCGTCGTTCTAGTTTTATCTTATTATTATTATTATTATTATTATTATTATCTTTATCAATAAAAGGACTTATCATTAAAAATTGTTATTTTTTATTATTACTATCGTTATTATCGTTAAAGTTATAATTAGTATTATTATTATTATCCAATTATTATTATTATTATTATTATTATTATTATTATTATTATTATTATTGGTATTATTATTATTATTATCATTATTAATATATATATCATTATTTAAAAATGGTTATTGTTATTGTTATTATTATTATTACTATATTATCATTAAGATAATTATTAGTATTATCGTTAATAATGTTATAGTAACTATCATTATTAATATTAGTGTAATTAAAACAAATATTTGTAACACCTAATTATTTTGATTACTATTATTATCATTATTACGAACACGATATAAAAGACGATTAAAAGCTATTAAACGGAACGATTAGGAAATAATGGGTAAGAGTATCATGATGAAATTAAAATATTATAAGATATTGATTTAGATAAAATTATCGTTCTTATTATTTTTATCATTACTATTATTATTAAAATTATCGTTAGTATTAAAACTATCATTTTAACAAAAATTATCATTTTAATAGAAATATCATTGTTACTATAAAATATCATTATTATTATTATTATTTTAAATAGAATTATTATTTTAAAGATAATATTAAAAATTATCGTAAATATTAAAGTTATCATAATTAGAATTATCGTTTTATCATAATGTCATCTTAGTAATTATAAATATTGATATTTTTATAATAATAATTATTATTACAAAATAATACAACTTTTACTTACTATCATTATAGATATTATTTTATCAAATAAATATTTGATACAAACATATTTTACTACGTGTAATAACTTACTTTAATAATACCTATCATATTATCTTTATAATATTAAATGAACCCTATAAATTTTATTACTAAATATATATAAAAGTATATTTTATTATATAAATATAATATAAAATTTCATTTATTAATAAATAAATTATATTATTTACTCTAATAAATCTTTTAAAAATATTTAAAAATATAAAACGATGATATTTAAACTATATATTAATCATGTATAGATTTTTGGAAATTATTTTGAGTCAAATTTACTTTTGTTGACTTTTGCATATTAGTCTCGAGCATTAGGATTGTGGTACACTATGACTTGACCTAATTTGTTAGACAAATATTTACCAACACATAAATATATATAATTAATTTAGGTTCGTGAATCCGAGGCCAACCTTGCACTTGTTCAATGACGTTATATGTATTTTTACTACCAAATACAGTATGGTGAGTTTCATTTACCTTTTTACCCTTTATATTTTTGGGACTGAGAATACATGCGCTTTTATAAATGTTTGATGAAATAGACACAAGTAATTGAAACTACATTCTATGGTTGAATTATCGAAATCGAATATGCCCCTTTTTATTAAAGTCTGGTAATCTAAGAATTAGGGAACAGACACCCTAATTGACGCGAATCCTAAAGATAGATCTATTGGGCATAACAAACCCCATCCAAAGTACCGGATGCTTTAGTACTTCGAAATTATATCATGTCCGAAGGAGGATCCCGGAATGATAGGGGATATTCTTATATGTATCTAGTTAATGTCGGTTACCAGGTGTTCACCATATGAATGATTATTTTTTGTCTCTATGGATAGGACGTATATTTATGAGAACTGAAAATGAAATTCTTGTGGTCTATTAAATTGATGGAAATAAATGATTATGATAAACTAATGAACTCACCAACCTTTTGGTTGACACTTTAAAGCATGTTTATTCTCAGGTGTTAAAGAAATCTTTCGCTGTGCATTTGCTCATTTTAAAGATATTACTTGGAGTCTTTCATAGCATATTTCGAAGAACGTTGCATTCGAGTCATTGAGTTCATCAAAGATTATTATTAAATAAATTTATAGTTGGATAGTGGATATTATGAAATGGTATGCATGCTTGTCAATTTTTGATGTAAAGAAAGATTGTCTTTTAAAAACGAATGCAATGTTTGTAAAATGTATCATATAGAGGTCAAATACCTCGCAATGTAATCAACTATTGTGAATCGTTTATAATGTATATGAACGGGTCCTTTCACAAACTGCCTATGGTAGTTTGCCAACGGATAGATCTCGAAAAAATACATGATTTAAAAAAAACGGTGACTAAATCGGAGCTACGTGTCAAAAGATACGATATATCTAACATTTTGGCCAAAGACACAAAAGACCAAGCACCACGCACCGTCGGTGGCGTTTGGTGTGTGGTACGAATTTGCGAGGAAATATGTCTTTTTTGAAATCTATATGACCTCGAATGGTGATCACGTTCAAAGAGTCTTGCTCGTTCGGCCGGTTTAGGGTGCTCTTGAGAATTTATGTACAATCTGAAACCTAAGGTTATGCGCCGTCAAATGTTACTCCATCTGGCGACGCATATTAATGATTTAAAAAACGTGTTTAATGAAGTGACATTAGATTTAAAATTATATGCGTTATAAATTATTACATTGTGAGTGAATTAATATCCCTTAAAACTATATATATCATAAGGGTGAGCATGGGGTTGTCAAAATAATTTCTTAACCCGTTGCGTAAAATAGCATTTGGGTTCCCCGCAATATATGCGTCAAAGTAAACACATCGTAACTTATGGGTTTCCCAATGTGCTATCCCCCATCTTTCAAACGAAAGTCTCTTATAAACCAAGACATTCTTGGAACGTTCTTCAAATGTCTTACAAACTGATCTCGCCTTAAATAGTTGTGCCGAGGAATTCTGGCCGACTCTAGACAAGATTTCATCAATCATGTCTCCGGGTAGGTCTCTTAAAATATTGGGTTGTCTATCCATTTTGTGTTTTTAAACTGTAAAATAGACAAGAGTTAGATTCATAAAAAAAATACTTATTAATACAAGCAATTTTTACATATATCATAAAGCATAAGAACACTATATTACATATATTACACCACACGAATACAACTATCTTATTCCGACTCGCTCGTTTCTTCTTCTTCGGTTTTGGTTCGTTTTGCCAAGTTTCTAGGGATATATGATGTTCCCCTAATACGAGCCGTCGTTGTCCACATTGGTTTAGAAAAACCTGGTGGTTTAGAGGCTCCCGGGTCATTGTTACAACTTAAGGACTTCGGGGGTTGACGATACATATAAAGTTCATCGGGGTTGGAATTAGATTTCTCTATTTTTATGCCCTTTCCCTTATTATTTTCTTTTGCCTTTTTAAATTCAGTTGGGGTAATTTCTATAACATCATCGGAATTCTCGTCGGAATCCGATTCATCGGAGAATTGGTAATCCTCCCAATATTTTGCTTCCTTGGCGGAAACACCATTGACCATAATTAACCTTGGTCGGTTGGTTGAGGATTTTCTTTTACTTAACCGTTTTATTATTTCCCCCACCGGTTCTATTTCTTCATCCGGTTCCGATTCTTCTTCCGGTTCCGATTCTTCTTCCGATTCTGACTCTTCTTCCTGTTCCTCTTCGGGAACTTGTGAATCAGTCCACGAATCATTCCAATTTACATTTGACTCTTCATTATTATTAGGTGAGTCAATGGGACTTGTTCAAGAGGTAGACATCTATCACATAATATCAAACGCGTTAAGAGATTAATATATCACATAATATTCACATGTTAAAAATATATAGTTTCCAACAAAATTTGTTAAGCAATCATTTTTCAAGTAAACACGGTCGAAGTCCAGACTCACTAATGCATCCTAACAAACTCGATAAGACACACTAATGCAAAATTCTGGTTCTCTAAGACCAACGCTCGGATACCAACTGAAATGTCCTGTTCTTATTGATTAAAAACGTTCCATATTAATTGATTTCGTTGCGAGGTTTTGACCTCTATATGAGACGTTTTTTTCAAAGACTGCAATCATTTTAAAACAAACCATAACCTTTATTTCATCAATAAAGGTTTAAAAATCTTTACGTAGATTATCAAATAATGATAATCTAAAATATTCTGTTTACACACGACCATTACATAATGGTTTACAATACAAATATGTTACAACAAAATAAGTTTCTTGAATGCAGTTTTTACACAATATCATACAAGCATGGACTCCAAATCTCGTCCTTATTTAAGTATGCGACAGCGGAAGCTCTTAATAATCACCTGAGAATAAACATGCTTAAAACGTCAACAAAAATGTTGGTGAGTTATAGGTTTAACCTATATATATCAAATCATAATAATAGACCACAAGATTTCATATTTCAATACACATCCCATACATAGAGATAAAAATCATTCATATGGTGAACACCTGGTAACCGACATTAACAAGATGCATATATAAGAATATCCCCATCATTCCGGGACACCCTTCGGATATGATATAAATTTCGAAGTACTAAAGCATCCGGTACTTTGGATGGGGCTTGTTGGGCCCGATAGATCTATCTTTAGGATTCGCGTCAATTAGGGTGTCTGTTCCCTAATTCTTAGATTACCAGACTTAATAAAAAGGGGCATATTCGATTTCGATAATTCAACCATAGAATGTAGTTTCACGTACTTGTGTCTATTTTGTAAATCATTTATAAAACCTGCATGTATTCTCATCCCAAAAATATTAGATTTTAAAAGTGGGACTATAACTCACTTTCACAGATTTTTTACTTCGTCGAGAAGTAAGACTTGGCCACTGGTTGATTCACGAACCTATAACAATGTATACATATATATCAAAGTATGTTCAAAATATATTTACAACACTTTTAATATATTTTGATGTTTTAAGTTTATTAAGTCAGCTGTCCTCGTTAGTAACCTACAACTAGTTGTCCACAGTTAGATGTACAGAAATAAATCGATAAATATTATCTTGAATCAATCCACGACCCAGTGTATACGTATCTCAGTATTGATCACAACTCAAACTATATATATTTTGGAATCAACCTCAACCCTGTATAGCTAACTCCAACATTCACATATAGAGTGTCTATGGTTGTTCCGAAATATATATAGATGTGTCGACATGATAGGTCGAAACATTGTATACGTGTCTATGGTATCTCAAGATTACATAATATACAATACAAGTTGATTAAGTTATGGTTGGAATAGATTTGTTACCAATTTTCACGTAGCTAAAATGAGAAAAATTATCCAATCTTGTTTTACCCATAACTTCTTCATTTTAAATCCGTTTTGAGTGAATCAAATTGCTATGGTTTCATATTGAACTCTATTTTATGAATCTAAACAGAAAAAGTATAGGTTTATAGTCGGAAAAATAAGTTACAAGTCGTTTTTGTAAAGGTAGTCATTTCAGTCGAAAGAACGACGTCTAGATGACCATTTTAGAAAACATACTTCCACTTTGAGTTTAACCATAATTTTTGGATATAGTTTCATGTTCATAATAAAAATCATTTTCTCAGAATAACAACTTTTAAATCAAAGTTTATCATAGTTTTTAATTAACTAACCCAAAACAGCCCGCGGTGTTACTACGAAGGCGTAAATCCGGTTTTACGGTGTTTTTCGTGTTTCCAGATTTTAAATCATTAAGTTAGCATATCATATAGATATAGAACATGTGTTTAGTTGATTTTAAAAGTCAAGTTAGAAGGATTAACTTTTGTTTGCGAACAAGTTTAGAATTAACTAAACTATGTTCTAGTGATTACAAGTTTAAACCTTCGAATACGATAGCTTTATATGTATGAATCGAATGATGTTATGAACATCATTACTACCTTAAGTTCCTTGGATGAACCTACTGGAAAAGAGAAAAATGGATCTAGCTTCAATGGATCCTTGGATGGCTCAAAGTTCTTGAAGCAAAATCATGACACGAAAACAAGTTCAAGTAAGATCATCACTTGAAATAAGATTGTTATAGTTATAGAAATTGAACCAAAGTTTGAATATGATTATTACCTTGTATTAGAATGATAACCTACTGTAAGAAACAAAGATTTCTTGAGGTTGGATGATCACCTTACAAGATTGGAAGTGAGCTAGCAAACTTGAAAGTATTCTTGATTTTATGAAACTAGAACTTTTGAAATTTATGAAGAACGCTTAGAACTTGAAGATAGAACTTGAGAGAGATCAATTAGATGAAGAAAATTGAAGAATGAAAGTGTTTGTAGGTGTTTTTGGTCGTTGGTGTATGGATTAGATATAAAGGATATGTAATTTTGTTTTCATGTAAATAAGTCATGAATGATTACTCATATTTTTGTAATTTTATGAGATATTTCATGCTAGTTGCCAAATGATGGTTCCCACATGTGTTAGGTGACTCACATGGGCTGCTAAGAGCTGATCATTGGAGTGTATATACCAATAGTACATACATCTAAAAGCTGTGTATTGTACGAGTACGAATACCGGTGCATACGAGTAGAATTGTTGATGAAACTGAACGAGGATGTAATTGTAAGCATTTTTGTTAAGTAGAAGTATTTTGATAAGTGTCTTGAAGTCTTTAAAAAGTGTATGAATACATATTAAAACACTACATGTATATACATTTTAACTGAGTCGTTAAGTCATCGTTAGTCGTTACATGTAAATGTTGTTTTGAAACCTTTAGGTTAACGATCTTGTTAAATGTTGTTAACCCAATGTTTATAATATCAAAAGAGATTTTAAATTATTATATTATCATGATATTATGATGTACGAATATCTCTTAATATGATATATATACATTAAATGTCGTTACAACGATAATCGTTACATATATGTCTCGTTTCAAAATCATTAAGTTAGTAGTCTTGTTTTTACATATGTAGTTCATTGTTAATATACTTAATGATATGTTTACTTATCATAATATCATGTTAACTATATATATAACCATATATATGTCATCATATAGTTTTTACAAGTTTTAACGTTCGTGAATCACCGGTCAACTTGGGTAGTCAATTGTGTATATGAAACCTATTTCAATTAATCAAGTCTTAACAAGTTTGATTGCTTAATATGTTGGAAACATTTAATCATGTAAATATCAATCTCAATTAATATATATAAACATGGAAAAGTTCGGGTCACTACAGTACCTACCCGTTAAATAAATTTCGTCCCGAAATTTTAAGCTGTTGAAGGTGTTGACGAATCTTCTGGAAAGAGATGCGGGTATTTCTTCTTCATCTGATCTTCACACTCCCAGGTGAACTCGGGTCCTCTACGAGCATTCCATCGAATCTTAACAATTGGTATCTTGTTTTGCTTAAGTCTTTTAACCTCACGATCCATTATTTCGACGGGTTCTTCGATGAATTGAAGTTTTTCGTTGATTTGGATTTCATCTAACGGAATAGTGAGATCTTCTTTAGCAAAACATTTCTTCAAATTCGAGACGTGGAAAGTGTTATGCACAGCCGCGATTTGTTGAGGTAACTCAAGTCGGTAAGCTACTGGTCCGACATGATCAATAATCTTGAATGGTCCAATATACCTTGGATTTAATTTCCCTCGTTTACCAAATCGAACAACGCCTTTCCAAGGTGCAACTTTAAGCATGACCATCTCTCAAATTTCAAATTCTATATCTTTTCTTTTAATGTCAGCGTAGCTCTTTTGTCGACTTTGGGCGGTTTTCAACCGTTGTTGAATTTGGATGATCTTCTCGGTAGTTTCTTGTATAATCTCCGGACCCGTAATCTGTCTATCCCCCACTTCACTCCAACAAATAGGAGACCTGCACTTTCTACCATAAAGTGCTTCAAACGGCGCCATCTCAATGCTTGAATGGTAGCTGTTGTTGTAGGAAAATTCTGCTAACGGTAGATGTCGATCCCAACTGTTTCCGAAATCAATAACACATGCTCGTAGCATGTCTTCAAGCGTTTGTATCGTCCTTTCACTCTGCCCATCAGTTTGTGGATGATAGGCAGTACTCATGTCTAGACGAGTTCCTAATGCTTGCTGTAATGTCTGCCAGAATCTTGAAATAAATCTGCCATCCCTATCAGATATAATAGAGATTGGTATTCCATGTCTGGAGACGACTTCCTTTAAATACAGTCGTGCTAACTTCTCCATCTTGTCATCTTCTCTTATTGGCAGGAAGTGTGCTGATTTGGTGAGACGATCAACTATTACCCAAATAGTATCAAAACCACTTGCAGTCCTTGGCAATTTAGTGATGAAATCCATGGTAATGTTTTCCCATTTCCATTCCGGGATTTCGGGTTGTTGAAGTAGACCTGATGGTTTCTGATGCTCAGCTTTGACCTTAGAACACGTCAAACATTCTCCTACATATTTAGCAACATCGGATTTCATACCCGGCCACCAAAAATATTTCCTGAGATCCTTGTACATCTTCCCCGTTCCAGGATGTATTGAGTATCTGGTTTTATGAGCTTCTCTAAGTACCATTTCTCTCATATCTCCAAATTTTGGTACCCAAATCCTTTCAGCCCTATATCGGGTTCCGTCTTCCCGAATATTAAGATGCTTCTCCGATCCTTTGGGTATTTCATCCTTTAAATTTCCCTCTTTTAAAACTCCTTGTTGCGCCTCCTTTATTTGAGTAGTAAGGTTATTATGAATCATTATATTCATAGATTTTACTCGAATGGGTTCTCTGTCCTTCCTGCTCAAGGCATCGGCTACCACATTTGCCTTCCCCGGGTGGTAACGAATCTCAAAGTCGTAATCATTCAACAATTCAATCCACCTACGCTGCCTCATATTCAGTTGTTTCTGATTAAATATGTGTTGAAGACTTTTGTGGTCGGTATATATAATACTTTTGACCCCATATAAGTAGTGCCTCCAAGTCTTTAATGCAAAAACAACCGCGCCTAATTCCAAATCATGCGTCGTATAATTTTGTTCGTGAATCTTCAATTGTCTAGACGTATAAGCAATCACCTTCGTTCGTTGCATTAATACACAACCGAGACCTTGCTTTGATGCATCACAATAAATCACAAAATCATCATTCCCTTCAGGCAATGACAATATAGGTGCCGTAGTTAGCTTTTTCTTCAATAACTGAAGCGCTTTCTCTTGTTCATCATTCCATTCAAATTTCTTCCCTTTATGCGTTAAAGCAGTCAAGGGTTTTGCTATTCTGGAAAAGTCTTGGATGAACCTTCTGTAGTAACCAGCTAGTCCTAAAAACTGGCGTATGTGTTTCGGAGTTTTCGGGGTTTCCCACTTTTCAACAGTTTCTATCTTTGCCGGATCCACCTTAATACCTTCTTTGTTCACTATGTGACCGAGGAATTGAACTTCTTCCAACCAAAATGCACACTTTGAAAACTTAGCGTACAATTCTTCCTTCCTCAATACTTCTAACACCTTTCTCAAATGTTCACCGTGTTCTTGGTCATTCTTTGAGTAAATAAGTATGTCATCAATGAAAACAATGACAAACTTATCAAGGTATGGTCCACACACTCGGTTCATAAGGTCCATGAACACAGCTGGTGCATTAGTTAAACCAAACGGCATGACCATAAACTCGTAATGACCGTAACGTGTTCTGAAAGCAGTCTTTGGAATATCATCTTCTTTCACCCGCATTTGATGATACCCGGAACGTAAGTCAATCTTTGAATAAACAGACGAGCCTTGTAGTTGATCAAATAAGTCGTCGATTCTCGGTAGTGGATAGCGGTTCTTGATGGTAAGTTTGTTCAACTCTCGGTAGTCGATACACAACCTGAATGTACCATCTTTCTTCTTGACAAACAAAACAGGAGCTCCCCACGGTGATGTGCTTGGTCGAATGAAACCACGCTCTAAAAGTTCTTGTAATTGGCTTTGCAGTTCTTTCATCTCACTGGGTGCGAGTCTGTAAGGAGCACGAGCTATTGGTGCAGCTCCTGGTACAAGATCTATTTGAAATTCAACGGATCGATGTGGGGGTAATCCCGGTAATTCTTTCGGAAATACATCGGGAAATTCTTTTGCAATGGGAACATCATTGATGCTCTTTTCTTCAGTTTGTACTTTCTCGATGTGTGCTAGAACAGCATAGCAACCTTTTCTTATTAGTTTTTGTGCCTTCAAATTACTAATAAGATGTAGCTTCGTGTTGCCCTTTTCTCCGTACACCATTAAGGGTTTTCCTTTTTCTCGTATAATGCGAATTGCATTTTTGTAACAAACGATCTCTGCTTTCACTTCTTTCAACCAGTCCATACCGATTATCACATCAAAACTCCCTAACTCTACTGGTATCAAATCAATCTTAAATGTTTCGCTAACCAGTTTAATTTCTCGATTCCGACATATATTATCGGCTGAAATTAATTTACCATTTGCTAATTCGAGTAAAAATTTACTATCCAAAGGCGTCAATGGACAACTTAATTTAGCACAAAAATCTCTACTCATATAGCTTCTATCCGCACCCGAATCAAATAAAACGTAAGCAGATTTATTGTCAATAAGAAACGTACCCGTAACAAGCTCCGGGTCTTCCTGTGCCTCTGCCGCATTAATATTGAAAACTCTTCCGCAGCCTTGTCCATTCGTGTTCTCCTGGTTTGGGCAATTTCTAATAATGTGGCCCGGTTTTCCACATTTATAACAAACTACATTGGCATAACTTGCTCCGACACTACTTGCTCCGCCATTACTCGTTCCGACACCATTTGTTCCTTTCGTTCTATTAACCCCTGGTCCGTAGACCTCACACTTCGCCGCGCTATGACCATTTCTTTTACACTTGTTGCAAAATTTGGTGCAGAACCCCGAGTGATTCTTTTCACACCTTTGGCATAGCTGCTTCTGATTGTTGTTGTTGTTGCGGTTATTATTGTTGTTGGGATGATTGTTGTAGTTGCTGTTGTTGTTGTTGTTGTTGTTGTTGTTGGGCCGTTTGTTGTAGTTGCGATTGATGTTGCGATTGTTGGGATAATTGTTGCGATTATTTTTGTAATTGCTGTTGTTGTTGTATTGGTGATTCTTATCACCGTTATCCTCCCATTTTCTTTTGACTTGCTTCACATTGGCCTCTTCAGCAGTTTGTTCTTTAATTCTTTCTTCAATCTGGTTCACTAGTTTGTGAGCCATTCTACATGCCTGTTGTATGGAGGCGGGCTCGTGTGAACTTATATCTTCTTGGATTCTTTCCGGTAATCCTTTCACAAATGCGTCGATCTTCTCTTCCTCATCTTCGAATGCTCCCGGACACAATAGGCACAATTCTGTGAATCGTCTTTCGTACGTGGTAATATCAAATCCTTGGGTTCGTAACCCTCTAAGTTCTGTCTTGAGCTTATTGACCTCGGTTCTGGGACGGTACTTCTCATTCATCAAGTGCTCGAATGCTGACCACGGTAGTGCGTACGCATCGTCTTGTCCCACTTGCTCTAGATAGGTATTCCACCATGTTAATGCAGAACCTGTGAAGGTATGCGTAGCGTACTTCACTTTGTCCTCTTCAGTACACTTACTTATGGCAAACACCGATTTGACCTTCTCGGTCCACCGTTTCAATCCGATTGGTCCTTCGGTTCCATCAAATTCCAAAGGTTTGCAGGCAGTGAATTCTTTGTAGGTGCATCCTACACGATTTCCTGTACTGCTAGATCCAAGGTTATTGTTGGTATGTAGCGCAGCCTGTACTGCGGCTATGTTTGAAGCTAGAAAAGTATGGAATTCCTCTTCATTCATATTCACGGTGTGTCGAGTAGTCGGTGCCATTTCCTTCAAAATAGTCAAATGAAACAAGTTAATCATACAGAATATTAAGAGTAGTTAATAGTATTTCGTAGCATAATATGAACTCATTTATAAAAGCTTTTTCTTCATATTAGCGTTTTATAAGTTTAAATTCGGGTAGTACCTACCCGTTAAGTTCATACTTAGTAGCTAATATACAATTCAACTACTACAATTCTATATGAAAAACTGATTATAATAATATTTCGCGTTCAAACTTTTATACAATATTTTACAAACTTACAATACCGCTTATTTTACATAAAGCATGAAATATAGCACACAATAACTTTGATACAAGATAGTTGTGAAGATAATTCTAGCTAGTACACAAGTCGTTCAGCAAAGGCAATAAAGACACGTAATTCATACGTCCAGAAACAAGTCATGCATTCTGGTTTTACTAGGACTACTTCCCATCCTTGGTCTTGTGGAACATAACCGTTATGGCCGTTGATAAGACAGCGTGTTGTAACGTCGTCAAAGGGACGAGGGTTACGTAATGTCCAATAGTCCCGTAACAATCTAAAAACCTCATTTCTTACCCCAATTACCGACTCCGTCACTTGTGGGAACGTTTTGTTTAATAGTTGTAGCCCGATGTTCTTGTTCTCACTTTGGTGAGAAGCGAACATTACTAATCCGTAAGCATAACATGCTTCTATATGTTGCATGTTAGCCGCTTTTTCTAAATCACGAAGTCCAATATTCGGATATATTGAGTCAAAATAATTTCTTAACCCGTTGCGTAAAATAGCATTTGGGTTCCCCGCAATATATGCGTCAAAGTAAACACATCGTAACTTATGGGTTTCCCAATGTGCTATCCCCCATCTTTCAAACGAAAGTCTCTTATAAACCAAGACATTCTTGGAACGTTCTTCAAATGTCTTACAAACTGATCTCGCCTTAAATAGTTGTGCCGAGGAATTCTGGCCGACTCTAGACAAGATTTCATCAATCATGTCTCCGGGTAGGTCTCTTAAAATATTGGGTTGTCTATCCATTTTGTGTTTTTAAACTGTAAAATAGACAAGAGTTAGATTCATAAAAAAAATACTTATTAATACAAGCAATTTTTACATATATCATAAAGCATAAGAACACTATATTACATATATTACACCACACGAATACAACTATCTTATTCCGACTCGCTCGTTTCTTCTTCTTCGGTTTTGGTTCGTTTTGCCAAGTTTCTAGGGATATATGATGTTCCCCTAATACGAGCCGTCGTTGTCCACATTGGTTTAGAAAAACCTGGTGGTTTAGAGGCTCCCGGGTCATTGTTACAACTTAAGGACTTCGGGGGTTGACGATACATATAAAGTTCATCGGGGTTGGAATTAGATTTCTCTATTTTTATCCCCTTTCCCTTATTATTTTCTTTTGCCTTTTTAAATTCAGTTGGGGTAATTTCTATAACATCATCGGAATTCTCGTCGGAATCCGATTCATCGGAGAATTGGTAATCCTCCCAATATTTTGCTTCCTTGGCGGAAACACCATTGACCATAATTAACCTTGGTCGGTTGGTTGAGGATTTTCTTTTACTTAACCGTTTTATTATTTCCCCCACCGGTTCTATTTCTTCATCCGGTTCCGATTCTTCTTCCGGTTCCGATTCTTCTTCCGATTCTGACTCTTCTTCCTGTTCCTCTTCGGGAACTTGTGAATCAGTCCACGAATCATTCCAATTTACATTTGACTCTTCATTATTATTAGGTGAGTCAATGGGACTTGTTCAAGAGGTAGACATCTATCACATAATATCAAACGCGTTAAGAGATTAATATATCACATAATATTCACATGTTAAAAATATATAGTTTCCAACAAAATTTGTTAAGCAATCATTTTTCAAGTAAACACGGTCGAAGTCCAGACTCACTAATGCATCCTAACAAACTCGATAAGACACACTAATGCAAAATTCTGGTTCTCTAAGACCAACGCTCGGATACCAACTGAAATGTCCCGTTCTTATTGATTAAAAACGTTCCATATTAATTGATTTCGTTGCGAGGTTTTGACCTCTATATGAGACGTTTTTTTCAAAGACTGCAATCATTTTAAAACAAACCATAACCTTTATTTCATCAATAAAGGTTTAAAAATCTTTACGTAGATTATCAAATAATGATAATCTAAAATATTCTGTTTACACACGACCATTACATAATGGTTTACAATACAAATATGTTACAACAAAATAAGTTTCTTGAATGCAGTTTTTACACAATATCATACAAGCATGGACTCCAAATCTCGTCCTTATTTAAGTATGCGACAGCGGAAGCTCTTAATAATCACCTGAGAATAAACATGCTTAAAACGTCAACAAAAATGTTGGTGAGTTATAGGTTTAACCTATATATATCAAATCATAATAATAGACCACAAGATTTCATATTTCAATACACATCCCATACATAGAGATAAAAATCATTCATATGGTGAACACCTGGTAACCGACATTAACAAGATGCATATATAAGAATATCCCCATCATTCCGGGACACCCTTCGGATATGATATAAATTTCGAAGTACTAAAGCATCCGGTACTTTGGATGGGGCTTGTTGGGCCCGATAGATCTATCTTTAGGATTCGCGTCAATTAGGGTGTCTGTTCCCTAATTCTTAGATTACCAGACTTAATAAAAAGGGGCATATTCGATTTCGATAATTCAACCATAGAATGTAGTTTCACGTACTTGTGTCTATTTTGTAAATCATTTATAAAACCTGCATGTATTCTCATCCCAAAAATATTAGATTTTAAAAGTGGGACTATAACTCACTTTCACAGATTTTTTACTTCGTCGAGAAGTAAGACTTGGCCACTGGTTGATTCACGAACCTATAACAATGTATACATATATATCAAAGTATGTTCAAAATATATTTACAACACTTTTAATATATTTTGATGTTTTAAGTTTATTAAGTCAGCTGTCCTCGTTAGTAACCTACAACTAGTTGTCCACAGTTAGATGTACAGAAATAAATCGATAAATATTATCTTGAATCAATCCACGACCCAGTGTATACGTATCTCAGTATTGATCACAACTCAAACTATATATATTTTGGAATCAACCTCAACCCTGTATAGCTAACTCCAACATTCACATATAGAGTGTCTATGGTTGTTCCGAAATATATATAGATGTGTCGACATGATAGGTCGAAACATTGTATACGTGTCTATGGTATCTCAAGATTACATAATATACAATACAAGTTGATTAAGTTATGGTTGGAATAGATTTGTTACCAATTTTCACGTAGCTAAAATGAGAAAAATTATCTAATCTTGTTTTACCCATAACTTCTTCATTTTAAATCCGTTTTGAGTGAATCAAATTGCTATGGTTTCATATTGAACTCTATTTTATGAATCTAAACAGAAAAAGTATAGGTTTATAGTCGGAAAAATAAGTTACAAGTCGTTTTTGTAAAGGTAGTCATTTCAGTCGAAAGAACGACGTCTAGATGACCATTTTAGAAAACATACTTCCACTTTGAGTTTAACCATAATTTTTGGATATAGTTTCATGTTCATAATAAAAATCATTTTTTCAGAATAACAACTTTTAAATCAAAGTTTATCATAGTTTTTAATTAACTAACCCAAAACAGCCCGCGGTGTTACTACGACGGCGTAAATCCGGTTTTACGGTGTTTTTCGTGTTTCCAGATTTTAAATCATTAAGTTAGCATATCATATAGATATAGAACATGTGTTTAGTTGATTTTAAAAGTCAAGTTAGAAGGATTAACTTTTGTTTGCGAACAAGTTTAGAATTAACTAAACTATGTTCTAGTGATTACAAGTTTAAACCTTCGAATAAGATAGCTTTATATGTATGAATCGAATGATGTTATGAACATCATTACTACCTTAAGTTCCTTGGATGAACCTACTGGAAAAGAGAAAAATGGATCTAGCTTCAATGGATCCTTGGATGGCTCAAAGTTCTTGAAGCAAAATCATGACACGAAAACAAGTTCAAGTAAGATCATCACTTGAAATAAGATTGTTATAGTTATAGAAATTGAACCAAAGTTTGAATATGATTATTACCTTGTATTAGAATGATAACCTACTGTAAGAAACAAAGATTTCTTGAGGTTGGATGATCACCTTACAAGATTGGAAGTGAGCTAGCAAACTTGAAAGTATTCTTGATTTTATGAAACTAGAACTTTTGAAATTTATGAAGAACACTTAGAACTTGAAGATAGAACTTGAGAGAGATCAATTAGATGAAGAAAATTGAAGAATGAAAGTGTTTGTAGGTGTTTTTGGTCGTTGGTGTATGGATTAGATATAAAGGATATGTAATTTTGTTTTCATGTAAATAAGTCATGAATGATTACTCATATTTTTGTAATTTTATGAGATATTTCATGCTAGTTGCCAAATGATGGTTCCCACATGTGTTAGGTGACTCACATGGGCTGCTAAGAGCTGATCATTGGAGTGTATATACCAATAGTACATACATCTAAAAGCTGTGTATTGTACGAGTACGAATACGGGTGCATACGAGTAGAATTGTTGATGAAACTGAACGAGGATGTAATTGTAAGCATTTTTGTTAAGTAGAAGTATTTTGATAAGTGTCTTGAAGTCTTTAAAAAGTGTATGAATACATATTAAAACACTACATGTATATACATTTTAACTGAGTCGTTAAGTCATCGTTAGTCGTTACATGTAAATGTTGTTTTGAAACCTTTAGGTTAACGATCTTGTTAAATGTTGTTAACCCAATGTTTATAATATCAAAAGAGATTTTAAATTATTATATTATCATGATATTATGATGTACGAATATCTCTTAATATGATATATATATATTAAATGTCGTTACAACGATAATCGTTACATATATGTCTCGTTTCAAAATCATTAAGTTAGTAGTCTTGTTTTTACATATGTAGTTCATTGTTAATATACTTAATGATATGTTTACTTATCATAATATCATGTTAACTATATATATAACCATATATATGTCATCATATAGTTTTTACAAGTTTTAACGTTCGTGAATCACCGGTCAACTTGGGTAGTCAATTGTGTATATGAAACCTATTTCAATTAATCAAGTCTTAACAAGTTTGATTGCTTAATATGTTGGAAACATTTAATCATGTAAATATCAATCTCAATTAATATATATAAACATGGAAAAGTTCGGGTCACTACACGGTTAGGGACAACAACCGTCTCCATAACCGCAACTTCGGTTAACTAATATTGTTAACCGTTCGGTTCGGTTAATAACGGTTCGGTTAATTTGGTTAATTCGGTTAAATCGGTTAATATTAAGTGATTAATTTGGTTAACCATTTGCGACAAAAAAGAAAATAATATTAATTTTGTGTGCAATACGTTGCATATTATCATCTAATATAAGAGTTTGTTGATAATAATACAAACAATGGATTCACATAGCTTACTCGCAAATGATAAATTAATCAAAGAATTATAATCACGGACAATAATCATCTTCGTCGATAATAAATATCGGGCGTCGGTTATGCTTTACATGATACTTGACAGATTCAGGGATATAAAATTGTGATACTGATCGCTGCTCTAGTTTAACATTCGCGATTATAATCTTTATGTACATATTCAATGTTTGTTCAAAAGGCACAATTCTCCTAACTGCAAGCTCACACCGATGTATATTGAATATTCAATAGTTAATATAATAGTAATTTTTTGCCTCTGAAAAAAATTGTCTGATATAATGCTAAAATAATGGCAATGCTAAAAATGTTAAAAGTTAAATACTCCGTATATTTATTCAGTTACATTTCATATATGTGATAAGTAGAATCTTAAATTTCTCTTATCATTATACTTAAATTATATCATATATGTTTATAGTTAAAATCAAACCAAAGTGTTATTATTTCATATCTGGTTCCTATGAAAAAAAAGGATGGTTAAATATCAAATTATTGAACTTGAGGTTGTAATTATAAATATACAAAATAGTGGCTGAAAAAAAATGAATAGTAGTGCGGTGCGGTTAAATCGGTGCGGATATTCTTCATTTTCATAACCGACCCGCAAGTTGCGGTTAATTCTAAAATGTTAACCATACCCGCGGTTATGTGTTCGGTTTGATTAATTCGGTTCGGTTTTAACGGTTAATACGGTTACGGTTTGGTTAATTCGGTTTTTTGCTCAGCCCTAATATATCATGTTAGCTCATGCATACACAAAAGTAATAATACGATATATATATATATATATTGAAAACGTTCAAAAAAGAACATTAAAAATGAGTAAAACGTCTTTTTTCGACATCCCGACGATCTCGCATGGCTAGACTCTTTCCGAAAGTCTTGATTTTAGGGTGATCTCGAGAATTTCTGAACAATCTGAAGCAAAAGATTAGGCGCCGCCAAATGTTACTCCATTTGGCAGCGCATATTAATGATTTAAAAATCGTGTTTATTGAAGTGACATTACATTAAAAATTATATGTGTTATATATAATTACGTTGTGAGTGAAATAATAGGCCTTAAAACAACATTTATCATGATAACTCATATATACACAAAATGAATAATATGA
Source organism: Rutidosis leptorrhynchoides (assembly GCF_046630445.1). NCBI lineage: Eukaryota > Viridiplantae > Streptophyta > Magnoliopsida > Asterales > Asteraceae > Rutidosis > Rutidosis leptorrhynchoides. Next base: position 48,979,031 of record NC_092338.1, read on the forward strand.
TAGAAATTCAAAACGGTCAAAAGAGCTTCAAAATTGAAAAAAAGCAAAATTGAAGGTTTTCGAGTTCTCATTTTGAAAAATATTTGGGACAAACTGCCTACGGTAGTTTTTCAAAAGATAAATCTTGAAAAAATACATGATTTCAAAAACAACGGTGACTAAATCGGAACTACGAATCACCAGATATGATATATCTAACATTTTGGCCAAAGACACAAAACACCAAGCACCACGCACCGTCGGTGGCGTTTGGTGCGTGGTGCGAATTTGCGAGGAAAGATGTCTTTTTTGTAATCCAGACGACCTCGAATGGTGAGAACGTTCAAAGAGTCTTGCTCGTTGGGCCGTTTTAGGGTGATCATGAGAATTTCTGTACAATTTGAAACCTAAGGTTATGCGCGGCCAAATGTTACACCATCTGGCGGCGCATATTAATGATTTAAAAAACGTATTTAATGAAATGACATTAGATTCAAAATTACATGTGTTATACATTATTACATTGTGAGTGAATTATAGGCCTTAAAACTACATATATCAGGTTAGGTCATGCATACACTAAAGTAATAATACGATATATATTGAAAACGTTCAAAAAATAACATTAAAAATGAGTAAAATGTCTTTTTTCGACATCCTGACGACCTCGAATTGCTAGACACTTACCGAGAGTCTTGATTTTAAGGTGATCTCGAGAATTTCCGAACAATCTAAAGCCAAAGATTAGGCGCCGCCAAATGTTACTCCATCGGCGCATATTAATGATTTAAAAATAGTGTTTAATGAAGTGACATTAGTTTCAAAATTATATGTGTTATATATAATTACATTGTGAGAGAAATAATAGGCCTTAAAACAACATGTATTGAAATGTCCCGTTCATATTGATTATAAACGTTCCATATTAATTGATTTCGTTGCGAGATTTTGACCTCTATATGAGACAATTTTCAAAGACTGCATTCATTTTTAAAACAACCATAACCTTTATTTTATCAATAAAGGTTTTAAAAACATTACGTAGATTATCAAATAATGATAATCTAAAATATACTGTTTACACACGACCATTACATAATGGTTTATAATAGAAATATATTACATCGACATATATTTCTTGAATGCAGTTTTTACACAATATCATACAAACATGGACTCCAAATCTTGTCCTTATTTTAGTATGCAACAGCGGAAGCTCTTAGTATTCACCTGAGAATAAAAATGCTTTAAACGTCAACAAAAATGTTGGTGAGCTATAGTTTAACCTATATATATCAAATCGTAACAATAGACCACAAGATTTCATATTTAAATACACATCCCATTCATAGAGATAAAAATCATTCATATGGTGAACACCTGGTAACCGACATTAACAAGATTCATATATAAGAATATCCCCATCATTCCGGGACACCCTTCGGATATGATACAAATTTCGAAGTACTAAAGTATCCGATACTTTGGATGGGGTTTGTTAGGCCCAATAGATCTATCTTTAGGATTCGCGTCAATTAGGGTGTCTGTTCCCTAATTCTTAGATTACCAGACTTAATAAAAAAGGGCATATTCGATTTCGATAATTCAACCATAGAATGTAGTTTCACGCACTTGTGTCTATTTTGTAAATCATTTATAAAACCTGCATGTATTCTCATCCCAAAAATATTAGATTTTAAAAGTGGGACTATAACTCACTTTCACAGATTTTTACTTCGTCGGGAAGTAAGACTTGGCCACTGGTCGATTCACGAACCTATAACAAATATGTACATATATATCAAAGTATGTTCAAAATATATTTACAACATTTTTAATACATTTTACTGTTTTAAGTTTATTAAGTCAGCTGTCTTTGTTAGTAACCTACAACTAGTTGTCCATAATTAGATGTACAGAAATAAATCGATATATATTATCTTGAATCAATCCACGACCCAGTGTGTACACGTCTCAGGCTAGATCACAACTCAAACTATATATATTTTTGGAATCAACCTCAACCCTGTATAGCTAACTCCAACATTACTGCATATAGAGTGTCTATGGTTGTTCCAAATAATATATATAGATGGGTCGATATGATATGTCAAAACATTTGCATACGTGTCTATGGTATCCCAAGATTACATAATATATTAGAATACATGTATAATACAATATAAGTTATCTAGGATATGATTAATATAGATTTGTTACCAATTTTCACGTAGCTACAACAAGCAAAAATAACCAATCTTGTTTTACCCATAACTTCTTCGTTTTAAATCCGTTTTGAGTGAATCCAATTGCTATGGTTTCATATTGAACTTAAATTTATGAATCTATAAAGAAAAAGTATAAGTTTATAGTCGGAATTACAGGTTACAAGTCGTTTTTGTAAAGGTAGTCATTTCAGTCGAAAGAACGACGTCTAGATGACCATTTTGGAAAACATACTTCCACTTTGAGTTTAACAATGATTTTTGGATATAGTTTCATGTTCATAAGAAAAATCATTTTCCCAGAAAAACAACTTTTAAATCAAAGTTTATCATAGTTTTTAATTAACTAACCCAAAACAGCCAGCGGTGTTACTACAACGGCGTATATCCGGTTTTACGGTGTTTTTCGTGTTTTCCGGTTTTAAATCATTAAGTTAGCATATCATATAGATATAGAACATGTGTTTAGTTGATTTTAAAAGTCAAGTTAGAATGATTAACTTTTGTTTGCGAACAAGTTTAGAATTAACTAAACTATGTTCTAGTGATTTCAAGTTTAAACCTTCGAATAAGGAAGTTTTATATATATGAATCGAATGATGTTATGAACATCATTACTACCTCAAGTTTTGTGGATAAACCTAATGGAAAAGAGACAAATGGATCTAGCTTCAAAGGATCCTTGGATGGCTTGAAAGTTCTTGAAGCAAAATCATGACACGAAAACAAGTTCAAGTAAGATTTCCACTCGAAATAAGATTGTTATAGTTATAGAAATTGAATCAAAGTTTGAATATGAGTATTACCTTGTATTAGAAAGATATCTTACTGTAAATAAGAAATATTTCTTGAAGTTGGATGATCACTTTACAAGATAGGGAGTAAGCTAGCAAACTTGGAAGTTTTCTTGATTTTATGAAACTAGAACTTATAGAATTTATGAAGAACACTTAGAACTTGAAGATAGAACTTGAGAGTGAAGATAGAACTTGAGAGAGATCACTTAGATGAAAAAAATTGAAGAATTAAAGTGTTTGTAGGTGTTTTTGGTCGTTGATATATGGATTAGATATAAAGGATGTGTAATTTTGTTTTCATGTAAATATGTCATGAATGATTACTCATATTTTTGTAATTTTATGAGATATTTCATGCTAGTTGCCAAATGATGGTTCCCACATGTGTTAGGTGACTCACATGGGCTGCTAAGATCTGATCATTGGAGTGTATATACCAATAGTACATACGTCTAAAAGCTGTGTATTGTACGAGTACGAATACGGGTGCATACGAGTAGAATTGTTGATGAAACTGAACGAGGATGTAATTGTAAGAATTTTTGTTAAGTATAAGTATTTTGATAAGTGTCTTGAAGTCTTTAAAAAGTGTATGAATACATATTAAAACACTAGATGTATATACATTTTAACTGAGTCGTTAAGTCATCGTTAGTTGTTAGATGTAAATGTTGTTTTGAAACCTTTAAGTTAACGATCTTGTTAAATGTTGTTAACCCAAAGTTTATTATATCTAATGAGATGTTAAATTATTATATTATCATGATATTATGATATATTAATATATCTTAATATGATATATATACATTTAAATGTCGTTACAACGATAATCGTTACATATATGTCTCGTTTCGAAATCCTTAAGTTAGTAGTCTTGTTTTTACATATGTAGTTCATTATCAATATACATAATGACATGTTTACTTATCATTTATCATGATTAAACATAGTGTAACAATATCTTAATATGATTCATATGTAATTAGTAAGACGCTGTTATAACGATAATCGTTATATATATCGTTTCGAGTTTCTTAATTCAATAAACACAATTTTATGTATATAACTCATTGTTAAAATACCTAATGAGATACTTACTTATCATAATATCATGTTAACTATATATATATAATCATATATATGTCATTATTTAGTTTTTACAAGTTTTAACGTTCGTGAATCACCGGTCAACTTGGGTGATCAATTGTCTATATGAAACTTATTTCATTTAATCAAGTCTTAACAACTTTGATTGCTTAACACGTTGAAAACATTTATTCATGTAAATATCAATCTCAATTAATATATATAAACATGGAAAAGTTTGGGTCACTACATGTATCATGCTAAGTCATGCATACACAAATGGAATAATATGATCGAAATTCAAAACGGTCAAAAGAGCTTCAAAATCAAAAAAAAGGAAAATTGAAGGTTTTCGAGGTCTCGTTTCGAAAAATATTTGGGACAAACCTCCAACGGCAGTTTGCCAACGGATAGATCTCGAAAAAATACATGATATCAAAAACAACGGTCATTAAATCGGAGCCACGAGTCAAAAGATACGATAGATCTAACATTTTGACCAAAGACACAAAACACCAAGCACTACGCACCGTCGGTGGCGTTTGGTGCGTGGTGCGAATTTGCGAGGAAAGATGTCTTTATTTGAAATCTAGACGACCTCGAATTGTGAGCACATTCAAAGAGTCTTGCTCGTTGGGCCATTTTGGGGTGATCATGAGAATTTCTGTACAATCTGAAACATAAGGTTATGCGCCGCCAAATGTTACTCCATCTGGCGGCGAGAATTAATGATTTAAAAAGCTTGTTTAATGTAGTGACATTAGATTCAAAATTATACGCGTTATACATTATTACATTGTGAGTGAATTAATAGGCCTTAAAACTATATATATCATGCTATGCCATGCATACACAATAGTAATAATACGATATATATTGAAAACATTCAAAAAAAGAACATTAAAAATGAGTAAAATGTCTTTTTTCGACATCTTGACGACCTCGAATGGCTAGACACTTTTAGAAAATCTGAAGCCATGCATACACAATAGGGTGATCTCGAGAATTTCTAAACAATCTGAAGCCAAAGATTAGGCGGCGCCAAATGTTACTCCATTTGGCGGCACATACTAATGATTTAAAAATCGTGTTTAATGAAGTGACATTAGATTCAAAATTATATGCGTTATATATAATTACATTGTGAGAGAAATAATAAGCATTAAAACAACATGTATCTTGCTAAGTCATGCATACACAAAAGGATTAATATGATAAATATTCAAAACGGTTAAAAGAGCATCAAAATTGAGAAAAAAGCAAAAATTGAAGGTTTTCGAGGACTCGTTTCAAAAAATATTTGAGACAAACCGCCCACGGCAGTTTTCCAACGGATAGATCTCGAAAAAATACATGATTTCAAAAAAAAAACGGTGACTAAATCGGAGCTACGAGTCACCAGATACGATAGATTTAACATTTTGGGCAAAGTAACAAAACACAAGCACCACGCACCGTTGGTGGCATTTGGTGCGTGGTGCGAATTTGCGAGGAAAGATGTCTTTTTTGAAATCTAGATGACCTCGAATGGTGAGAACGTTCAAAGAGTCTTGCTCGTTAGGCCGTTTTAGGGTGATCAAGAGAATTTCTATACAATCTAAAACCTAAGGTTATGCGCCTCCAAATGTTACTCCATCTGGCGGCGCATATTAATGATTTAAAAAGCGTGTTTAATGAAGTGACATTAGATTCAAAATTATATGCGTTATACATTCTTACATTTTGAGTGAATTAATATCCCTAAAACTATATATATCATGCTAGGTCATGCATACACAAAAGTAATAATAGGATATATATTGAAAACGTTAAAAAAAGAACATTAAAAATGAGTAAAATGTCTTTTTTCGACATCCTAACGACCTCAAATTGCTAGACTCTTTCCGAGAGTCTTGATTTTAGGGTGATCTCGAGAATTTCTGAACAATCTGAAGCCACAGATTAGGCGCCGCCAAATGTTACTCCATTTGGCGGCGCATATTAATGATTTAAAAAACGTATTTAATGAAGTGACATTAGATTCAAAATTATATGCGTTATATATAATTACGTTGGGAGAGAAATAATAGGCCACAAAACAACATGTATCGTGCTAACTCATGCATACACAAAATGAATAATATGATGGAAATTCAAAACGGTCAAAAGAGCTTCAAAATCAAAAAGAAAAAAAATTCAAAATTGAAAGGTTTTCGATGTCTCATTAAGAAAAATATTTGGGACAAACTGCCTACGGCAGTTTTTCAACTGATAGATCTTGAAAAACAACATAATTTCAAAAAACAATGACTAAATCCAAGCGACGACTTACCAGATACGACAGATCTAACAATTTGGCCAAAGACACAAAACAACAAGCACCACGCACCGTCGGTGGCTTATGGTACGTGGTGCGAATTTGCGAGGAAATATGTCTTTTTTGAAATCTCGACGACTTCGAATGGTGAGAACGTTCAAAGAGTCTTGCTCGTTGGGTCGTTTCAGGGTGATCATGAGAATTTCTGTACAATCTGAAACTTAAGGTTATGCGCCGCCAAATGTTACTCCATCTGGCGGCGCATATTAATGATTTAAAAAGTGTGTTTAATGAAATGACATTAGATTCAAAATTATATGCGTTATACATTATTACATTGTGAGTGAATTAATAGGCCTTAAAACTATATAGATCATGCTAGGTCATGCATACACAAAAGTAATAATACGATATATATATATATATATATATATATATATATATATATATATATATATATATATATATATATATATATATATATATATATATATATATATATATATATATATATTGAAAACGTTCAAAAAAGAACATTAAAAATGAGTAAAATGTCTTTTTTCGATATATATATATATATATATATATATATATATATATATATATATATATATATATATATATATATATATATATATATATATAGAAAACGTTCAAAAAAGAACATTAAAAATGAGTAAAATGTCTTTTTTCGACATCTTGACGACCTCAAATTGCTAGACACTTTCTGAGAGTCTTGATTTTAGGGTGATCTCGAGAATTTCTGAACAATCGGAAGCTAAATATCAGGCTTCACCAAATGTTACTCCATTTGGCGGCGCATATTAATGATTTAAAAATTGTTTTTAATGAAGTGACATTAGATTCAAAATTATATGTGTTATGTATAATTACATTGTGAAATAAATAATAGGGCTTAAAACAACATGTATCTTACTAAGTCATGCATACACAAAAAGAATAATATGATAGAAATTCGAATCGGTTAAAAGAGATTCAAAATCGAAAAAAAGCAAAAAAATGAAGGTTTTCGAGGTCTCGTTTCGAAAAATATTTGGGACAAACCGCCTACGGCAGTTTGCCAACGGATAGTTCTCGAAAACATACATGATTTCAAAAACAACGTTCATTAAATTGGAGCCACGAGTCAAAATATACGATAGATCTAACATTTTGGCCAAAGACACAAAATACCAAGCACCGCGCACTGTAGGCGGCGTTTGGTGCGTGGCGCGAATTTGCGAGGAAAGATGTCTTTTTTGAAATCTAGACGACCTCGAATGGTGAGCACGTTCAAAGAGTCTTGCTCGTTTGGCCGGTTTAGGGTGATCTTGAGAATTTCTGTACAATCTGAAACCTAAGGTTATGCGCCGCCAAATGTTACTCCATCTGGCGGCGCGTATTAATGATTTAAAAAGTGTGTTTAATGAAATGACATTAGATTCAAAATTATACGCATTAAACATTATTACATTATTAGTGAATTAATATCCCTTAAAACTATATATATCATGCTAGGTTATGCATGCACAAAAGTAATAATACGATATATATTGAAAACGTTCAAAAAAGAACATTAAAAATGAGTAAGATGTCTTTTTTCGACATCCTGACGACCTCGAATGGCTAGACTCTTTTCAAGAGTCTTGATTTTAGGGTGATCTCGAGAATTTCTGAACAATCTGAAGCCAAAGATTAGGCGCCGCCAAATGTTACTGCATTTTGCGGCGCATATTAATGATTTAAAATTCGTGTTTAATGAAGTAACATTAGATTTAAAATTATATGCGTTATATATATTTACGTTGTGAGAGAAATAATAGGCCTTAAAACAACATGTATCATGCTAACTCATGCATACACAAAATGAATAATATAATGGATATTTAAAACGGTCAAAAGAGCTTCAAAATAAAAAAATAAAAAAGCAAAATTGAAGGTTTTCGAGGTCTCAATGCGACAAATATTTGGGGCAAACCACCTACGGCAGTTTTCCAACGGATAGATCTCGAAAAATACATGATTTCCAAAAAACGGCGACTAAATCGAAGCTACGAGTCACCAGATACGATAGATCTAACATTTTGAGCAAAGACACCAAACACCAAGCACCACGCACCGTCGGTGGCATTTGGTGCGTGGTGCGAATTTGCCAGGAAAGATGTCTTTTTTGAAATCTAGACGACCTCGAATGGTGAGAACGTTCAAAGAGTCTTGCTTGTTGGGCCGTTTTAGGTTGATCATGAGAATTTCTGTACAATCTGAAACCTAAGGTTATGCGCCGCCAAATGTTACTCCATCTGGCGGCGCATATTAATGATTTAAAAAGCGTGTTTAATTAAATGACATTAGATTCAAAATTATATGCATACACAAAAATAATAATACGATATATATTGAAAACGTTCAAAAAAGAACATTAAAAATGAGTAAAATGTCTTTTCTCGAGATCCTGACGACCTCGAATGGCTAGTCTCTTTCCGAGAGTCTTGATTTTAGGGTGATCTCGAGAATTTCTGAACAATCTGAATCCAAAGATTAGGCGCCACCAAATGTTACACCATTTGGCTGCGCATATTAATGATTTAAAAATCGTGTTTAATGAAGTGATATTAGATTCAAAATTATATGTGTTATATATAATAACATTGTCAGAGAAATAATAGGCCTTATAACAACATGTATCATGCTAAGTCATGCATATACAAATGGAATAATATGATATAAATTCAAAACGGTCAAAAGAGCTTCAAAATCGGGAAAAAAAAACAAAATTGAAGGTTTTCGAGGTCTCATTTCGAAAAATATTTGGGACAAACCGCCTACAGCAGTTTGCCAACGGATAGATCTCGAAAAAAATACGAGATTTCAAAAACAACGGTCATTAAATCGGAGCCACGAGTCAAAAGATACGATAGATCTAACATTTTGGCCAAAGACACAAAACACCAAGCACCACGCACCGTCGGTGGCGCTTGTTGCGTGGTACGAATTTGCGAGGAAGGATGTCTTGTTTGAAATCTTGACAACCTCGAATGGTGAGCACGTTCAAAGAGTCTTGCTCGTTAGGCCGTTTTGTAACAACCCAAACCAACCCGCGAACAACCACGTGAAAATACAAAATAAAAAAAAAATTCCTGTGCAGCATACCCGCGCGGCGCGCCATTTAGGGGCGCGGCGCGCCAAAGTGGTCTGTCCGGAAGGTCTCAAAATGCTAAAAAGATTGACTAGTTCCCGACACTTTTAGAAGAAACGCTTTTTACCATACATCTAAATATGTAAAACTAACATGTTTCAATTATAAAATCAATGTTTTACAAGCGGGGCCCACATCGGCCATTTTACGAGTTTAGTACAATTTACGAGTTTCGACCACCAAAAAGTTTAAGTTCCAAACTACACAATGAGCATGGCGTTTGGGATTAAACTACCCAACTATCGGTCAAACTCCAAGAGCTACTAAAGCCAAAAGCGTCCCCTAGCATCAAGCGGGATCTCTAGTCCAAAACGAAGCCCTTACCCTTGTCCAAAACCGAACCTATAAAAATAGTAAACAATGAGAGGGTAAGCAAAGCTTAGTGAATGCAATAATTATACGAATACATATATAATTATACCTACTTGCATACACTTACACACCAAACCGCAAACACGCTAGCATACACATTTAGCTTATCGTCACAATAGCAAGCTATAAATCTCCAATACCACAAGCTAGCATAACAACCGCATATGAATATAACTCGAATAATATAATATGCTTACAACACAAATAACCATGGTTAACCAATAGTACAAGGGAACGGCGCTCGCGAAAATGCCATCGGTGTTCACAACATCCGTTAGGGCACTTAACACCTCGCACCACTAACCCCTAGGGTGGCACCTTAACACCTCGGCACATCACCCCGGGTGGCATCTTAACACCTCGATGCATCACTCATTAATTTACGGAGTGGTGTCTTAACACCTTGACACTACACTCCTAGGTGGCATCTTAACACCTCGATGCTACACCCGAGTGGCATCTTAACACCTCGATGCTACACTCTTCACGTGAAACATGGTGTCTTAGCACCTCGACACTACACATTTCACGCTACAACAAATAGATACATTATATACATACGCATATAATTATTCCACTCACCTCAAAGTCTTGTGAAAAGATACCCGAGCTTGCGAAACCTCAAAGTAACGTACCTATCACATTATACATATAATCAAACGCAAACTCAAGTTGGTCAACCGATCCTTTCACCATTCCAAAGCCATTTTGACCCAAGGCGCAATTTCAACCCATTTGAACCCTTAACCCTAATTTTGGGTCAACACACACCAAAACCCTAATCATTAACCAAGATGGGTTTAAAACACTTTTAAATCACGAAGTTAACTCATTTTCACACATGCAAGACCACTTAGGTCATTAAAGACCCATTTGACCCATTTCAAGGTCAACACACCCATTTGGGTCATCCATGCCCAATTAACACCCATTTACATATCATTGAAGTGTTCTAGTACTTTAACAAACTAATTAGGTTCATAAACATAAATTAACACTTTGAAAACCCTAATTAGTTACCTTTGAGTCCACATGACCCAAATTCACCCAAAACCCCCAATTTACTAGCAAATGGGTTTTGTGTGCTAACTAACCCAAGCCCTAACCCTTAATACAATTAAAGTAAGAAATTGGGTTTTAGAACGTACCAAAACAATCACTACGTAGCTAGCGACTAGATGAACGACTTTAAAACACGCACCTAGACCCGATTCAACCTCCTTCTTCTTTTAATGGAGCTTTCTCACTCTTGAAGTGCACTCTCTCTCTAAAATTGAAGTGGAGAAGATTTGGTGGTTGTGAATGGAGTAATGAAGCTCCCAAAACTGATCTAAGGCATTTAATTCGGCCCTTAAGTGTTTTTACCAAAATACCCTCAAAATATCTAATTTAAAAAGAAAGGGGAATCTGTCGCAGGCAAGTGGCGCGACGCGCAATATCACCAGGCCATATTCTGACTTCTTTTTAAATGTACAACAAGAACCCCACTTCAAGTAGCTTATTTACACATGTGTACACAACACATATTCTGGTCTTACAACTCTCCCCCACTTAGATTAGATCACGTCCTCGTGATCCGCACCAAAACTAGAAGTTAAACATTTCTACCTTGAACATTTCCGTCTCCAATGCGGAATTGCACATGTAGCAATCACCCATCCGGGTTCTCATTTCCATTCGATCAAAATTCTCACCACTCACTCGGAAGTATACCGTGGAAACACCATAATATTTTTTTACAAAAGCCTTATCATTTTATCATAACAACGATATAGGGTAATCAACCCGACAAAACAACCACAACTGCTTGCTCCTACGCCGAGTATCCAAACTAGTACCCTACACTCCACAATCGTCCTAAAAGTAGTACAATCCATCGACAATCATTGTCGTCACGTCTAACAATCATGGAATATTCGGGAATCATCCCGACACTTTCCGAAAATCTCTCGTATCCCTCTATCGGGAACTTTGCCATACCGTCTCACGTTGCTAACTACCTTCGCAATTAACCCCAAAGTCCAACTTGGGACTTTTTCGAAGACCATCGAAGCTTTCCTTTCCTAAATGAGCGACACCCGTTCGCTCATCACGTCTACTAGATTGGAACTTTTCCGCATTCTCCAGCGTTGGTCATACTAAATAATCCTTCCAAGGACTCGCTATAAGATATTCGAACCTCGGTCTTTCAAATCATTTGAGTGTCAACGCTCGCTAAACATCACACTATACCACCGTTGTAAATTCGAGTTTCTCACCGGTAACCAAAATCAAAGCAATCACATCATCGGGGTCAAAAGTTACACTAGTAGGTATAAGGAGGCACCTGACGTTGTGTTATCCAACTCCGATTACTAACACCGAGTCTCCCAGACTCGACCCTTACGGGGTCTACTCCTGATGTCACACGTCACCTAACTACACGCGGTCACACAAATCTAACGAACCTTACGGCTCGACACCCATGACCTCCTAGCGGCACCTGCTAGTCACTATCCACCTAGGCCGCATAGCTAGTCTACTTATATTCCATCTCAACACTAAGGAGGCGCTTGGAACACCAAGGCTTACACCTTTCCAACTTGGTCCTAACCATTAACCCGGTTACCTACATACATAAGGATAGTTAACCACCAAGACTCTACTCGCACACGAACGTGATTAACGGAAATGCCTCTAGAACGGCACACCGCGTACACCCCCAAAATCATAAAAGAAAAGAGTGGCCGTCAAGAGCGTACAACACTCGCCACACAATCACAAAACCGCCATTGAAATTGAATCGTCAATTAATCATTAATTCGAAGATTATTCCAATAACTAAATACACACTTGCACGCATTCCGAAACGTGCAATACACACAACATCCGAAGTCTATAATGATCACTTAGAATACGCGAAGTCGTCACGTATTCTTCCAACTTCTCTAGGCAATCATTCTCTAAGAGTCAACATTAATAACCAAATTGTCACCCGCAATTTACTAAAGTCCACAATTCCGAGCACAAAGTTTGCTCAATCCCTTATATCGGGAAGAACTTAACCGATCTCGTGCCAAGATATCAATCCCCTAGCGTACCCTTACCAAGTACAATGCTAACAACCACCAAGTCTCAACCTAATGTCAACAACCCAAAAGATGAAGGCCAAGTAAAAATGAATCCTTACGGATAACACCTTCCACCTAACACCCCTCTTAGTACGCATACACGGCTAATACGCATCTACCACAAGTATTTGATCAGAACACGGCTATTGTATCACTAGTCATACAACATGGTCCTCATGACCAAACCACCGGCGTATACAACCCGTAGTTTTCAATACTAACAATAAGAAGGTTACTCAATACAAAACTCAAGGTGTACAAAAACGGCTATCGTGATATATCTGTAGTGCGCAAAAACGGCTATTGCAACACTACCAACAATATGTGTGTGAAACACGGGTACCGCACTATTAATACCAATGTGTGAGTAAAACCGACTATTACTCACAACCATGTGCACAAAACGGCTATGTGCACAATTCCTACGGGCAATTAAAATCGTAAATATACAAGTAACGGTTCTTCCCGAGAGCCGCTTGCCATCCATCACAACCAAGGGTGGTAACGAAGAGTTAATCCTTCCGGATATCCCTCATCACCTATCACAAGTCAAACGCGGTCAACAGAGAGATGACCCCAAATAAACACATATATCTAATTTCCTCGTAGTACACAAAATGGCTATTTTGTAACTACTACCCAAAGTATACGACAACGAGGCATCGTACCCTTTCTCAAATCCCATTACGCTTCCTCGGTAGGAATATAAATCCTAATAAAGTCGACACAATTTCTTTGATGTAACACTACCAACTTCCCAACGTAGAACCTCGTTCCTAAATCAAATCGTCAAGATTACAAAGTCAAACGATTTCGCCATTTACCGTCGTACACGACCATACTTGGCGTCGGTCCCTCTTCCTGAATTCTCGAGAGCTAAATTCGATAATAATAAATACTAACGTCTACCGTCACCCGATTGCGCCACTAAAGTGGTGACACAATGTCAACATAACACGTATCCTTTTAGAACGAAATTACCGCTACCCGCAAGGTAGACTTTTCCAACTATCAAATCCTTTCTACCCGTTACCACTACGAAAGCATCCTGTCAACGATACACACATGCTCTCAAGGGTTTCACCCACTTCACTACAAACGCGAACACGCGCTCACAACCTAACGCCAAAGTTCGTTCTCATGGCTTAGTGGATTCATTTACCCTATCACTAAGAAATGCTTGATTGCACCAAGTCTTACGCCCTCGTCCGTCAATACAAATGTCATAATAGGGTGTTTCCATTAGGAATGTCACCCGCATCAATACTACGTATTACCACTATGCATTCGTCCCCAGGGCGCGTTTCCACGAGTCAACGACTCAGGCGCTACCTTGGTGCACTATCATCAAAACCATCAACAAATTGAATCTTCACTGAGTTCACTTGAGTCTAAATAGATCTCGAAGAAAAGTTTAAGTCCCTAATACATACATGAATCCATCGGCACAAATAAACAATAATAAGGCATATTTGTACCAAAGACGAAAATACCTGAAACATCATCGTTGGACCCTTGCTCTCCACTGATCATCAGATAGTCACGCTCTAACCTCCTAACCCGATCTACAAACGATTCGGAACATTCCGACTTACGGTGTCCCTTCTTTTGGCAAATAAAGCACTTGATCGTGCTTAAAGGTACACTCGTACAATCCCGTGCAAAATGACCCCGTCCTCCACACTGAAAGCACGTAGGCCCATAACCTGTCTTACTCCTCTTCTTCACTTTTTCAACACCTCCGGGCGTACTTCTCGCCCTTTTACTAGGAGCACCTCTTGATTCTAACTTTCTCTTTCCCAAAGAGTGATCAGCAAATTTTGAAGCATGAGATTCAATCCCCATAGCTGCTCCTTCGTCACCGTCACCTTGAGGTTTAGGAAACCTCTTTTCTAACTCTTCCTTCACGACCTTAGGCACTCGGTCTCAAACCATCTCGGTCACTATTCCCTCGAACGACTCTTGGAGAACTTGCTTAACCTTGTTGGCGAAAATCAAGATATAGCGTTCAAACTCTGCCTCAATCCTTAATGTTAACTCATCCTTCCCCTCATGAATAGGCGCGTCCGTTCCGGTTCCATCTTCCGTCTTCATTCTAAAGAATGCATATAGATTAAACAACGAAACGAAAAGGAACGACATACATATACCACACTACTCCATCTCGCTCAACAATCGTCGTACATTACTTGTTTGACACGATTTGCGCCCGTAACAATGGTAGCTAATCATTGTTACGCGAGCACGTCGCATTAACTTGCTAGTACAACGTCCATCTCGCTCGATGCTCGCTAAACATACATAACAAATAGCGCATGATTAGTTACATAAACCTATGCACAAACCAATCCCGATCCCACCCAAAGTCCTACAAGTCCCGCATAGCGCACACACAAAAAGTCTAAGTCTAGGCGCCTATCTCAAGTCACCTAAATCCCTTAGACCATGCTCTGATACCACTTGTAACAACCCAAACCAACCCGCGAACAACCACGTGAAAATACAAAATAAAAAAAAATTCCTGTGCAGCATACCCGCGCGGCGCGCCATGTAGGGGCGCGGCGCGCCAAAGTGGTCTGTCCGGAAGGTCTCAAAATGCGAAAAAGATTGACTAGTTCCCGACACTTTTAGAAGAAACGCTTTTTACCATACATCCAAATATGTAAAACTAACATGTTTCAATTATAAAATCAATGTTTTACAAGCGGGGCCCACATCGGTCGTTTTACGAGTTTAGTACAATTTACGAGTTTCGACCACCAAAAAGTTTAAGTTCCAAACTACACAATGAGCATGGCGTTTGGGATTAAACTACCCAACTATCGGTCAAACTCCAAGAGCTACTAAAGCCAAAAGCGTCCCCTAGCATCAAGCGGGATCTCTAGTCCAAAACGAAGCCCTTACCCTTATCCAAAACCGAACCTATAAAAATAGTAAACAACGAGAGGGTAAGCAAAGCTTAGTGAATGCAATAATTATACGAATACATATATAATTATACCTACTTGCATACACTTACACACCAAACCGCAAACACGCTAGCATACACATTTAGCTTATCGTCACAATAGCAAGCTATAAATCTCCAATACCACAAGCTAGCATAACAACCGCATATGAATATAACTCGAATAATATAATATGCTTACAACACAAATAACCATGGTTAACCAATAGTACAAGGGAACGGCGCTCGCGAAAACGCCATCGGTGTTCACAACATCCGTTAGGGCACTTAACACCTCGCACCACTAACCCCTAGGGTGGCACCTTAACACCTTGGCACATCACCCCGTGTGGCATCTTAACACCTCGATGCATCACTCATTAATTTACGGAGTGGTGTCTTAACACCTCGACACTACACTCCTAGGTGGCATCTTAACACCTCGATGCTACACCCGAGTGGCATCTTAACACCTCGATGCTACACTCTTCACGTGAAACATGGTGTCTTAGCACCTCGACACTACACATTTCACGCTACAACAAATAGATACATTATATACATACGCATATAATTATTCCACTCACCTCAAAGTCTTGTGAAAAGATAGCCGAGCTTGCGAAACCTCAAAGTAACGTACCTATCACATTATACATATAATCAAACGCAAACTCAAGTTGGTAAACCGATCCTTTCACCATTCCAAAGCCATTTTGACCCAAGGCGCAATTTCAACCCATTTGAACCCTTAACCCTAATTTTGGGTCAACACACACCAAAACCCTAATTATTAACCAAGATGGGTTTAAAACACTTTTAAATCACGAAGTTAACTCATTTTCACACATGCAAGACCACTTAGGTCATTAAAGACCCATTTGACCCATTTAAAGGTCAACACACCCATTTGGGTCATCCATGCCCAATTAACACCCATTTACATATCATTGAAGTATTCTAGTACTTTAACTAACTAATTAGGTTCATAAACATAAATTAACACTTTGAAAACCCTAATTAGTTACCTTTGAGTCCACATGACCCAAATTCACCCAAAACCCCCAATTTACTAGCAAATGGGTTTTGTGTGCTAACTAACCCAAGTCCTAACCCTTAATACAATTAAAGTAAGAAACTGGGTTTTAGAACGTACCAACACAATCACTACGTAGCTAGCGACTAGATGAACGACTTTAAAACACGAACCTAGACCCGATTCAACCTCCTTCTTCTTTTAATGGAGCTTTCTCACTCTTGAAGTGCACTCTCTCTCTAAAATTGAAATGGAGAAGATTTGGTGGTTGTGAATGGAGTAATGAAGCTCCCAAAACTGATCTAAGGCATTTAATTCGGCCCTTAAGTATTTTTACCAAAATACCCTCAAAATATCTAATTTAAAAAGAAAGGGGAATCTGTCGCAGGCAAGTGGCGCGGCGCGCCAGAAGGCTGCGCGGCGCGCAATATCACCAGACCAGATTCTGACTTCTTTTTAAATGTACAACAAGAACCCCACTTCAAGTAGCTTATTTACACATGTGTACACAACAAATATTCGGGTCTTACACGTTTTAGGGTGATCATGAGAATTTCTGTAAAATCTGAAACCTAAGGTTATGCGCCGCCAAATGTTACACCATCTGGCGGCGCATATTAATGATTTAAAAAGTGTGTTTAATGAACTGACATTAGATTAAAAATTATATGCGTTATACATTATTACATTGTGAGTGAATTAATAGGCCTTAAAACTATATATATCATGCTAGGTCATGCATACACAAAAGTAATAATACGATATATATTGAAAACGTTTAAAAAAGAACATTAAAAATGAGTAAAATGTCTTTTTTCAACATCCTGACGACCTCGAATGGCTAGACACTTTTCGAGAGTCGTAATTTTAGGGTGATCTCGAGAATTTCTGAACAATATGAAGCCAAAGGCGCCGCCAAATGTTACTCCATTTGGCGACACATACTAATGATTTAAAAATCGTGTTTAATGAAGTGACATTGGATTCAAAATTATATGCGTTCTATATAATTACATTGTAAGAGAAATAATAGGCCTTACAACAACATCTATCTTGCTAAGTGATGCATACACAAAAGGAATAATATGATAGAAATTCAAAACGGTCAAAAGAGCATCAAAATCAGAAAAAAAGAAAAATTGAAGGCTTTCGAGGACTCGTTTTGAAAAATATTTGGGACAAACTGCCGTCGGCAGTTTTCCAATGGATAGATCTCGAAAAAATACATGATTAAAAAAAAGCGATGACTAAATCGGAGCTACGAGTCAAAAGCTACGATAGATCTAATATTTTGGCCAAAGACACAAAACACCAAGCACCACGCACCGTCGGTGGAGTTTGGTGTGTGGTTCGAATTTGCGAGAAAAGATGTCTTTTTTGAAATATAGACGACCTCGAATGGTGAGAACGTTCAAAGAGTCTTGCTCGTTGGACCATTTTAGGGTGATCATGAGAATTTCTGTACAATCTGAAACCTAAGGTTATGTGCCTCCAAATGTTACTCTATCTGGCGACGCATATTAATGATTTAAAAAGCGTGTTTAATGAAGTGACATTAGATTCAAAATTATATGCGTTATACATTATTACTTTGTGAATGAATTAATAGGCCCTAAAACTATATATATCATGCTATGTCATGCATACACAAAAGTAATAATACAATATATATATTGAAAACATTCAAAAAAGAACATTAAAAATGAGTAAAATGTCTTTTTTTGACATCCTTACGACCTCGAATGGCTAGACACTTTCCGAAAGTCTTACTTTTAGGGTGATCTCGAGAATATCTATACAATGTGAAGCCAAAGATTAGGCACCACCAATGTTACTCCATTTGGCGCACATAATAATGATTTAAAAATCATGTTTAATGAAGTGACAGTGGATTCAAAATTATATGCGTTATATATAATTACATTGTGAGAGAAATAATAGGCCTTAAAACAACATGTATCTTGCTAAGTCATGCATACACAAAAAGAATAAAATGATAGAAATTCAAAATGGTCAAAAGAGCTTCAAAATAGAAAAAAAACAAAAATTGAAGGTTTTCGAGGACTCGTTTCGAAAAATATTTGGGACAAATCGCTGACGGCAGTTTTCCAATGGATAGATCTCGAAAAATACATGATTTAAAAAAACGGTGACTAAATCGAAGCTAAGAGTCAAAAGGTACGATAGATCTAACATTTTGGCCAAAAACACAAAACACCAAGCACCACGCACCGTCGGTGGAGTTTGGTGCGTGGTGCGAATTTGCGAGGAAAGATGTCTTTTTTGAAATCTAGACGACCTCGAATGGTGAGTACGTTCAAAGAGTCTTGCTCGGTTAGCCGATTTAGGGCGATCATGAGAATTTTTGTAAAATCTGAAACCTAAGGTTATGTGCCTCTAAATGTTACTCTATCTGGCGGCGCATATTAATGATTTAAAAAACGTGTTTAATGAATATGTGCCTCTAAATGTTACTCTATCTGGCAGCGCATATTAATGATTTAAAAAGCGTGTTTCATGAAGTGACATTAGATTCAAAATTATATAAGTTATACATTATTACATTGTGAGTGAATTAATAGGCCCTAAAACTATATAATCATGCTAGGTCATGCATACACAAAAGTAATAATACGATATATATTGAAAACGTTTAAAAAAGAATATTAAAAATGAGTAAAATGTCTTTTTTCGACATCCTGACGACCTCGAATGGCTAGACACTTTCCGAAAGTCTTAATTTTTGGGTGATCTCGAGAATTTCTAAACAATCTGAAGCCAAAGATTAGGCGCCGCCAAATGTTACTCCATTTGGCGGCACATACGAATGATTTAAAATTCGTGTTTAATGAAGTGACATTGGATTCAAAATTATATGCGTTATATATAATTACATTGTGAGAGAAATGATAGGCCTTAAAACAACATGTATCTTGCTAAGTGATGCATACACAAAAGGAATAATATGATAGAAATTCAAACAAGTTAAAAGAGCTTCAAAATCGAGAAAAAAGCAAAAATTAAAGGTTTTCGAGCTCTCGTTTCGAAAAATATTTGTGACAAACCGCCTACGGCAGTTTTCCAATGGATAGATCTAAAAATAATACATAATTTCAAAAAAAACGGTGACTAAATCGAAGCTACGAGTCACAAGATACGATAGATCTAACATTTTGGCCAATGACACAAAAGACCAACCACCACGCACCGTCGGTGGCATTTGGTGCGTGGTGCGAATTCGAGAGGAAAATGTCTTTTTTGAAATATAGATGACCTCGAATGGTGAGAATGTTCAAAGAGTCTTGCTCGTTGGGCCGTTTTAGGGTGATCATGAGTATTTCTGTACAATCTGAAACCTAAGGTTATGCGCCGCCAAATGTTACTCCATCTGGCGGCGCATATTAATGATTTAAAAAGCGTGTTTAATAAAATGACATTAGATTCAAAATTATACGCGTTATACATTATTACATTTTGAGTGAATTAATATCCCTTAAAACTATATATATCATGCTAGGTAATGCATACACAAAAGTAATAATATGATATATATTGAAAACGTTCAAAAAAGAACATTAAAAATGACTAATTTATCTTTTTTCGACATCCTGACGACCTCGAATGACTAGACTCTTTCCGAGAGTCTTGATTTTAGGGTGATCTCGAGAATTTCTGAACAATCTGAAGCCAAAGATTAGGCGCCGCCAAATGTTAATCCATTTGGCGGCGCATATTAATTATTTAAAAATCGTGTTTAATGAAGTAACATTAGATTCAAAATTATATGTGTTATATATACTTACGTTGTTAGAGAAATAGTAGGCCCTAAAACAACATGTATCATGCTAACTCGTGCATACACAAAATGAATAATATGATGGAAATGTAAAACGTTCAAAAGAGCTTCAAAATCGAAAAAAGCAAAATTGAAGGTTTTCATAAAAGTTTTGGGACAAACCGCTTGCGACAGTTTTTCAACGGATAGATCTCGAAAAAATACATGATTTCAAAAAAAAAAATGATGACTAAATCGGAGCTACGAGTCACCGGATACGATATATCTAACAATTTGGCCAAAGACACAAAACACCAAGCACCACGCACTGTCGGAGGCGTATGGTGCGTGGTGCGAATTTGCGAGGAAATATGTCTTTTTTGAAATCTAGTCGACCCCGAATGGTGAGAACGTTCAAATAGTCTTGCTCGTTGGGCCATTTTAGGGTGATCATGAGAATTTCTGTAAAATCTGAAACTTAAGGTTATGCGCCGCCAAATGTTACACCATCTGGCGGCGCATATTAATGATTTAAAAAGTGTGTTTAATGAACTGACATTAGATTAAAAATTATATGCGTTATACATTATTACATTGTGAGTGAATTAATAAGCCTTAAAACTATATATATCATGCTAGGTCATGCATACACAAAAGTAATAATACGATATATATTGAAAACGTTTAAAAAAGAACATTAAAAATGAGTAAAATGTCTTTTTTCAACATCCTGACGACCTCGAATTGCTAGACACTTTCTAGGAGTCTTGATTTTAGGGTGATCCGAGAATTTCTGAACAATCTGAAGCCAAAGATTAGGCGCTGCCAAATGTTACTTCATTTGGCGGCGCATATTAATGATTTAAAAATTGTGTTTAATGAAGTGACATTAAATTCAAAATTATATGTGTTATGTATAATTACATTGTGAGAGAAATAATATGCCTTAAAACAACATGTATCTTGCTAAGTCATGCATACAAAAAAGGAATAATATGATAGAAATTCAAAACGGTTAAAAGAGCTTCAAAATCGAAAAAAAGCAAAAATTGAAAGTTTTCGAGGTCTCGTTTCGAAAAATATTTGGGACAAACTGCTTACGGCAGTTTTGTAACGACCCAACCCATTATCCTTCCAAAAACGTGCCATAAAAAAAATTCTGGAACAGCACATCTGGACGGCGTCCAGCTATCTGGACAGCGTCCAGCTCTGAAGGACTGGACGGCGTCCAGCCATCTGGGACGGCGTCCAAATACACTAAAAAGTTCTGATCAGTTTTACAATTACACACGGGCGAAAAACCCGCTTCCCGACACTTTTAAACCAAAACACTTTCACAATATGTTATAATAATTAAACCTAAGAGTTTTCCATAATAAAACCGAGTCTTACAACACCGGGTCCCTATCGACCCATATTACTACAAAGTGACCATTTCGACCCATTTTAGTTTATACAAAAGATAGACCGAGCATGGGATTGGGGATACGCTACCCCATCCTAATCGAACCAAAAGCAAGTCTTCTAAAGCAAACACGCAAGCTCACTAGTCCCCACGCTTACCCGAGCCACCGTATCCATGCAATCTATAAAAATGTAAACAACGAGAGGGTAAGCTAACGCTTAGTGAGTGAGAATATACTACATACATATATATGCATAAAATGGACACGCCACACAAAATATCAAATACCGCATACCGGAGCATCTAAGCATAAAGGCAAGCTAGTCTAAGCATACCGTACAATCACTAAGCAACGAACTAAAGATACAACAAGAAACATAAGTTCACCAACGACGATGTGAACAACGCCAAATAGCTACACCCGGAGGGTTAGCTACATCACAACAATACGTTAATATATGCATAACAATATATAAAAGAATAAGGTTAACCCCTTAACCCATTACCGAATACCAAACACCACAATGAAGATTGGCTGAACTACACGAGCCTTAGTAATCCGAAACCACACGAGATTACTATCTTCAACAAGACAACATCGAGGTTGGCCGAACTACACGAGCCTTAGTAATCCGAACTACACGAGATCACTACCTCAATAAGATGACCGAACTACACCCGTCACCGTAAATCCGAACTACACGAGATTCACTTCCGATAAGATGACCGAACTACACGCGTCATCGTGAATCCGAAATACACGAGATCCACCTTCATAATTTAAAACCCACGGTCAACGGGATTATAAAATCCACCACATCGGGTTTATCCACAACACAACAATATCAACCCTTCGCCATTGGGCTTATATACTCCACATCACAAACACGTGTGATAACGTACACACAAAACGTGTACCTCGCCAAAGGTGGTCAACCAAAATGCACAACCGTGCCAATTGGACCTAAACGCAAGTCCATCAAATCCACCTATATGTGAAGTGAGCTCTATAACCGAGAAGCACTACACCCGACCCGCACCCATCCTACACATACACATGTATATAGGATATTAACACTCACCTTGTCGCCTTGAAGAATGCAACCAAATAATCCGCAACTCGCCGATGGAATGTACCTATTCCATTACACCAATACAACAACACAATTAGGGTTGACTTACAAACCAACCCAAATGACACTTAGTGCAATTTTGACCCAAATGCACTTCCAAGCACAAACCGCGCCCAAACTAACCAATAATCACTAACACGAGTGAAAATGGTCCTAATACACTGATTGAACCCGAACACAAGTGTTAAACACGTGTCTTACCCATTTTGACACCAAAACCCTAATTTTGATCCATTTCAAAATTAGTCAACCAAACACACCCAAAAGTGTTCCAACACTTCCATAATCACTAAACCTAGTGATTAAACTCATTAACAAAGCCTAATCAAGGCCAAATCGTCAACCAACCTAAAACCCGCCAAGTGACAAGAATAACTAGTCACCATAAACCCATTTCATCATCTAAGAGGGTTTCACAACAAACTAGCTCAAAACCCTAACTTGAATATCAAATCTAACAAATGAAATTCGGAGTTTGAGCTTACCAATACTACTACAACGTAGCTAGGAGCGAGATGAACAACTTTAGAACCCGAGATTTGGTGAGAATCTGACTCCTTCTTTTCCAAATCAACCTCTCTCTTTCTCTAAACTCTTACTCTCTCACTAGAACAAGATGAGAGGGTTTGTGTGGGTGTTAGTGTAGCAAATGAGGCTCCTAGAACTGATCTTGTGGCCTTAACTCGTTCCACATGTGAAAATACTATTTTGCCCCTCTAAATATCTCAAAGTAAAACAGCTGGCCTGACAGACAAGTTGGAC
Source organism: Rutidosis leptorrhynchoides (assembly GCF_046630445.1). NCBI lineage: Eukaryota > Viridiplantae > Streptophyta > Magnoliopsida > Asterales > Asteraceae > Rutidosis > Rutidosis leptorrhynchoides. The sequence continues at coordinate 49,003,147 of NC_092338.1, forward strand.
GGCGTCCAACATTCTGGACGGCGTCCAGTTCTTCACTGCTGGACGGCGTCCCCTATTCTGGACGGTGTCCCAAACACTGAAAAGGCAGAAATAGAAACAGGGTGTTACAAGTTTGCCAACGGTAGATCTCGGAAACATACATGATTTAAAAAAAATGGTGACTAAATCAGAGCAACGAGTCACCAGATACGATAGATCTAACATTTTGGCCAAAGGCACAAAACACCAAGCACCACGCACCGTCAGTGGCTTTTGGTGTGTGGTGTGAATTTGCGAAGAAAGATGTCTTTTTGAAATTAAGACAACCTTGAATGGTGAGGACGTTCAAAGAGTCTTGCTCATTGGGCCGTTTTAGGGTGATCATGAGAATTTTTCTGTACAATCTGAATCCTTAGGTTATGCGCCTCCAAATGTTACTCCATCTGGTGGTGCATATTAATGATTTAAAAAGCGTGTTTAATGAAATGACATTAGATTCTAAATTATATGTGTTATACATTATTACATTATGAATGAATTAATAGGCCTTAAAACTATATATATCATGCTAGGTCATGCCTACACAAAAGTAATAATACCATATATATTGAAAATGTTCTAAAAAGAACATTAAAAATGAGTAAAATGTCTTTTTTCGACATCCTGACGATCTCGAATTGCTAGACACTTTCCGAGAGTCTTAATTTTAGGTTGATCTCGAGGATTTCTGAACAATCTGAAGCCACAGATTAGGCGCCGCCAAATATTACTCTATTTGGCGGCGCTTATTAATAATTTAAAAATCGTGTTTAATGAAGTGACACTAGATTCAAAATTATATGTGTTATACATAATTACATTATGAGAGAAATGATAGGCCTTGAAACAACATGTATCATGCTAAGTCAGGCTTACACTTATGGAATAATATGATAGAAATTCAAAACGGTCAAAAGAGCTTCAAAATCGGAAAAAAGCAAAATTCAAGGTTTTCGTGGTCTCGTTACGAAAAATATTGGGACAAACGGCTTACGACAGTTTGCCAATGGATAGATCTCGAAAAAATACATGGTTTCAAAAACAACGGTCATTAAATCGGAGCCACGAGTCAAAAGATACGATAGATCTAACATTTTGGCCAAAGACACAAAACACCAAGCACCACGCACCATCGGTGGCGTTTGGTGTGTGGTGCGAATTTACGAGAAAAAATGTCTTTTTTGAAATCTAGACGACCTAGAAGGGTGAGCACGTTCAAAGAGTCTTGCTCTTTGGGCCGTTTTGGGGTGATCATGAGAATTTCTGTACAATTTGAAACCTAAGGTTATGTGCCGCCAAATGTTACTCCATTTGGTGGCGCATATTAATGATTTAAAAAGCGTGTTTAATGAAGTGACATTAGATTCAAAATTATATGCGTTATGCGTTATACGTTATTACATTGTGAGTGAATTAATATCCCTTAAAACTATATATATCATGCTAGGTCATGCATACACAAAAGTAATAATATGATATATATTGAAAGCGTTCAAAAAAGAACATTAAAAATGAGTAAAATATGTTTTTTCGACATCCTGACGACCTCGAATGGCTAGACTCTTTCGAGAGTCTTGATTTTAGGGTGATCTCGAGAATTTATGAACAATCTGAAGCCAAAGATTAGGCGCCGCCAAATGTTACTCCATTTGGAGACGCATATTAATGATTTAAAAACCGTGTTTAATGAAGTGACATTAGATTCAAAATTATACGCGTTATATATAATTACGGTGTGAGAGAAATAATAGGCTTTAAAACAACATGTATCATGCTAAGTTATGCATAAACAAAATGAATAACATGATGGAAATTCAAAACGGTCAAAAGAGCTTCAAATTGCAAAAAAAGCAAAATTGAAGGTTTTCTAGGTCTCGTTTTGAAAAACATTTGGGACAAACCGCCTACGACAGTTTGCCAACGGATAGATCTCGAAAAAATACATGGTTTAAAAAAGAACGATGACAAAATCGGAGCTACGAGTCACCAGATAGGATAGATCTAACATTTTGGCCAAAGACACAAAATACCAAGCACCACGCACCATCGGTGGCGTTTAGTACATGGTGCGAATTTGCGAGGAAAGATGTCTTTTTTTGAAATCTAGACGAACTCGAATGGTGAAAACATTCAAAGAGTCTTGCTCGTTGGGCCGTTTCAGGGTGATCGTGAGAATTTCTGTACAATCTAAAACCTAAGGTTATGCGCCGCCAAATGTTACTCCATCTGGCGGCGCATATTAATGATTTAAAAAGCTTGTTTAATGAAATGACATTAGATTCAAAATTATATGTGTTATACATTATTACATTGTGAGTGAATTAATAAGCCTTAAAACTATATTTATCTTGCTAGGTCATGCATATACAAAAGTAATAACACGATATATATTGAAAACGTTCAAAAAAGAATATTAAAAATGAGTAAAATGTCTTTTTGCGACATCCTGACGACCTCGAATGGCTAGACACTTTCCGAGAGTCTTAAGTTTAGGGTGATCTCGAGAATTTCTAAACAATCTGAATCCAAAGATTAGGCGTAGCCAAATGTTACTCCATTTGGCGGCACATATTAATGATTTAAAAATCGTGTTTAATTAAGTGACATTAGATTCAAAATTAAATGCATTATATATAATTACATTGTGAGGGAAATAATAGGCCTTAAAAACATTTATCTTCTTAAGTCATGCATACAAAAAAGGGATAATACGGTAGAATTTCAAAACGGTCAAAAGAGCTTCAAAATCGAAAAAAATGTAAAAACTGAACGTTTTCGAGGTCTCGTTTAGAAAAGTATTTTTGACAAACCGCCTACGGCAGTTTGCCAACTAATAGATCTTGAAAAAATACATGATTTCAAAAAAACGGTGACTAAATCGGAGCTACGAGTCAAAAGATACGATAGATCTAACATTTTGGCCAAAGGCTCAAAACACCAAGCACCACGCACCGTCGATGGCATTTGGTACGTGGTGCGAATTTGCGAGAAAAGATGTCTTTTTTGAAATCTAGACGACCTCGAATGGTGAGCATGATCAAAGAGTCTTGATCGTTGTGCCGTTTTAGGGTGATCTTGAGAATTTTTGTACAATCTGAAACCTAAGGTTATGCGCGGCCAAATGTTACTCCATCTGGCGGCGCATATTAATCATTTAAAAAGCCTGTTTAATGAAGTGACATTAGATTCAAAATTATATGCATTATACATTATTACATTGTGAGTGAATTAATAGGCCTTAAAACTATATATATAATGCTAGGTCATGCATACACAAAAGTAATAATATGATATACATATATATATATATATACACACATATATATATATATATACATATATATATTTATATATATGTATATACATATATATATATATATATATATATATATATATATATATATATATATATGTATATATATATATATATGTATATATATATATATATATGTATATATATATTGAAAATGTTCAAAAAAATAACATTAAAATGAGTAAAATGTCTTTTTTTCGACATCCTGACGACCTCAAATGGCTAGACACTTTCCGAGAGTCTTGATTTTAGGCTGATCTCGAGAATTTCTAAATAATCTGAAGCCAAAGATTAGGCGCTGAAAAAAGTTACTCCATTTGGCGGCACATATTAATGATTTAAAAATCGTGTTTAATGAATTGACATTAGATTCAAAATTATATGCGTTATATATAATTATATTGTGAGAGAAATAATAGGCCTTAAAACAACATATATCTTGCTAAGTCAAGCATACACAAAAGGAATTATATGATAGAAATTCAAAACGGTCAAGGAACTTCAAAATCGAAAAAAAGCAAAAATTGAAGGTTTTCGAGGTCTTATTTCGAAAAATATTTGAGACAAACCGCCTACGGCAGTTTGCCAATGGATAGATCTCGAAAAAATACATTATTTCAAAAGAAATGGTGACTAAATTGGAGCTACGAGTCACCAGATAAGATAGATCTAACATTTTAGCCAAAGACACAAAACACCAAGCACCACGCATCGTCGTTGAAGGTTGGTGCGTGGTGCGAATTTGCGAGGAAATATGTCCTTTTTGAAATCTAGACGACCTCGAATGGTGAGAACATTCAATGAGTCTTGCTCGTTGGGCCGTTTTAGGGTGACTGAATTAATAGGCCTTAAAACTATGTATATCATTCTATCTCATGCATACACAAAAGTAATAATACAATATATATTGAAAACGTTCAAAAAAGAACATTAAAAATGCGTAAAATGTCTGTTTCCGACATCCTGACGACCTCGAATGGCTAGACACGTTCCGAGAGTCTTGATTTTTGGGTGATTTCGAGAATCTCTAAACAATCTGAAGCCAAAGATTAGGCGGCGCCAAATGTTACTCCATTTGGCGGAACATATTAATGATTAAAAAATCATGTTTGACATTAGATTCAAAATTATATGTGTTATATATAATTACATTGTGAGATAAATAATAGGCCTTAAAACAATATGTATCTTGCTAAGTGATTTATGCAAAAAGGGAATAATATGATAGAAATTCAAAACGGTCAAACACGCTTCAAAATCGAAAACAAAATGCAAACATTGAAGGTTTTCGACGTCTCGTTTTGAAAAATATTTGTGACAAACCGCCTATGGCAGTTTGCCAACTGATAGATCTCGAAAAAATACATGATTTAAAAAAAAAGGTGACTAAATCGGAGCTATGAGTCAAAAGATACGATATATCTAACATTTTGGCCAAAGACACAAAACACCAAGCACCACGCACCATCGGTGGTGTTTTGTGACACCCCGTACAAAACCAGCATGTACGAATCGTCAACAACAGGTCCATTACACGGTACAATACTACATGCTGTTTTAAAACAAGTTTTGCATTCAAAAAGGGTAACGTTTTACAAAAGATAACATAACACAAAGGTCGTTACAAGCCATTATTCAAATAACATAAAAGGTGAATGTAAGATAAAAGTTCCATGATTGAGACATCTCTAAGTAATGCAGCGGAAGTCTAACACAGCGAGTCTGTAACAGCAAGTCTATAACACCGAGACAGCAAGTCTAACAGCGGAAGCAACAACGTCTAAGCACCTGAGAAATACACGCTTAAAAGTCAACACGAATGTTTGTGAGCTATAGTTTGTATTCAGTAATGTAATGTAGACCACGAGATTTCGTATTCAAAACAGTATGAAAAGTATATGCTTATCCGTGGGCACCCGGTAACTAACTTAACATAATAGTAATACCCCCTAAAAGTATACTTGGCGAGTGCGTATGTCCTCGAAGTATCAAACACCCGTTAAATGCTAGCGCAACTAGCCCGAGTGGGGATCTCAAACCCTATGGATAAATATCTAATATTCGCGTTCACCGGTTCAAAAACCAATGATTAAACGTTATCGTGCTAATGGGAATGTTTATGACGTTATATAACCCATACATATGTAAAGTTTAAATACTCGTGTCTAGTATGTAAAACATAAAAAATGCATGTATTCTCAATCCCAAAAATAGTAAAGTAAAAAGGGAAGCTATAACTCACAGTGAATAAGCAGTAAAAGTCGATACGAAAAGTATGCAGGTAGTAAGTCGGTCCGAAAGGTCGTCAACCTAATTCAAAGGCCACTAAGTCATGTTCCAAAAGGTTTAAAAGTACGTAAGTAAAGTCCTAGACATCATCATCGTCATCATCATTCGTAAAAGATAAAGTAAGTTTTCAACAGGAATAGAGATCGAAACAAAAGGCTGACTTCGGACAGCTGCTACGACCTCTATACAAAACGAAAAGACACGTGGTCAGTGGCCAAGGCTCCGTATATGAGTCCTCTAACCGCTGTCCAATTTTTAGAACCTAAATCGTCTTTGTTTGACCGTGGCGACGGTTTAAGAACGAGTAGGTCAGAAATTTCAGCACGTCGTTACAAAGGCGTAGTGACTTTCGGAAGGCTATAAATCCTAAACCGTATATCGGATTTAGGCGAGGCCTAAACAAAAAATCATCTACACAAAACGAACTATCTGAAAATAAATTTTCCAGAAGTCCAGGAGTCTGATCAGACCCCGAAAAATAGCAAACAATTGCTCCGATGGGTTTCTTGGTGCTTGATGCTCATCACGGTTATCATCCTTGATGCGTGTAAGCTTCGAGTGTACAACTCTTTGATTTTTTAGCATCACTTTGACCAAGTTTCAACCATCAACACAACTAAGAGTAAAATCTATCATTCTATAAGTTTTGAACATCAAGATTGCCTCTTTATTGCATAAACCCAATAAAGCTTCAACCTTTGTCATTTTTACACAAGTTTATGCATCTTCGTCATATGTGATGATGAAGACTTGATCTTTATCATCACAACAAACACAAAAAGGTTCCAAGTAAGTGAGATCTACAATAATAACTTAGATCTCAAGTATTAAGAAAACCCTAAGCTAGAAAGCTTGGATCTTTACAAGATTAATGAGACCATAAGCTCGAAAGCTAAGATCTAATGAAAGTAATGAGACCATAAGCTAAAAAGCTAAGATCTTTAACAAAATAATGAAACCCTAAGCTAGAAAGCTTGGATCTTTAATGTTCTTGAAGATCCTTAAAGCAAAAGACTAGATCTTCAAGTTACATGAAGATCATAAACACAAGTTTTGATCTTTATAACAAAATAAAGAAATCATAAGCTAGATCTAACAAGTAAATGAAGATTCAAAGCTAGAAAGCTTGAATCTTTCATGTTCTTGAAGGATTCAAACCCAAGTTTGAATCTACAAGATATAACAAGATCAAAAAATCTAAAAAGCTAGATCTCCACATGATGATGATGATGTCGACTATAAGAAGAAGAGAAGAAGAAGAAGAATAAAACTTGAAACTTACAATTTTTAGAGTGAGAAAGACTAGAGAGAGAATAAGAGAGTAAGTGTGTGAAATGTGAATGAGATCAAGTGTGAAATGTGAGGAATTAGCATGGTATTTATAGGAGGTGATGGGGAGGCAAGGGTGGTGGTGGCCATGGGTTATGGGGGGGACAAGGGGGACAAACTTTTGCTTTTTGGGTTAACGGTTGTCTAAAGTTGGTGCTTATGTTGGGATGCCATGAAACAATTATGATTATTGTTAACAAAAATGCTAGTATGTTCCCTCTAAAAAATGGGCATTTGTCTTACATTTATATGGGTCATAAACTTATTAAAATTGGGCTAATTAAATAGTCCATTAGCTAGAGTAGGATGGACTTGAGTCCAACAAGGTAGAAAGTCCAACAAGACTAGTAGTGAGCATAAGTAAATTACTAAGCGTAATTAAGCAACCAAAAGCCCAAGTAATTGTTATTAGAAAATAACAATTAGTATTTCATAGTCGTAATATTCCAATTACGACTAAAGTTAAACGTGTACCAAAACACATAGCTCCTTCTCAACGTCAAGTGACACTAACGGTCGTAAAAGCATTCGAGGATCAAGTTAAGTAACTAAGTACTTAATGGCACGTTGTATGGTATAAACGAAGGTAATTAATCATGAAATAAGATCCAGAATGTAATATAGCTCAGTACTCACAAATACGCAGTTTCACAGAAAGTAACAAGCACAAAAGCAAGTCGAAAAAGTCAGGTCGTTACGTTATCCACCTGTTAATAAAAATTTCGTCCCGAAATTTTAAGCTGAGGTAGGTAGTAGAGTTGTGAAGAGGTGAGGATACTTCTGCATCATCTAATCCTCTCGCTCCCAAGTAAACTCAGGTCCTCGTTTAGCATTCCAACGAACTCGAACAATTGGAATCTTGTTGCGTTTCAAGGTTTTGACCTCACGATCCATAGTTTCAACAGGTTCTTCCATGAAGTGGAGTTTGTCATCAATCGTAAGCTCCTTAAGTGGTATGACAAGTTCTGGTTTAGCAAGACATTTCTTCAGATTCGACACGTGGAAAGTGGGATGAACAGCACTCAACTGAGTCGGAAGATCCAAACGGTAAGCAACGGGTCCAACACGCTCCAAGACTACAAAAGGACCAATATATCGCGGATTTAGCTTCCCACACTTTCCGAAACGGATTACACCTTTCCAAGGTGCGACCTTCAACATCACTCGGTCACCTACTTGGAATTCGCGATCTTTACGCTTAAGATCGGAATAGCTCTTTTGACGATCGCTGGCCGTCTTGAGCCTCGCTTGAATTTGGACAATCTTCTCGGTTGTTTCATGGACGAGTTCAGGTCCGGTGATTTGCTTTTCACCTACTTCGGCCCAACAGATAGGAGAACGACATCTGCGGCCATACAAAGCCCCAAAAGGTGGGGCCTTAATACTTGTGTGATAGCTATTGTTGTAAGAGAATTTGGCTAGCGGCAAGTGCTTCTCCCAAGCCTTTCCGAAATCAATTACGCAAGCACGCAACATGTCCTCCAGGGTTTGAATCGTGCGTTCGCTCTGTCTGTCGGTTTGCGGGTGATACGCAGTACTCATATCTAAACGTGTTCCCAAAGCTTCTTGCAAAGAACGTCAAAATCTAAAAGCAAAACGGGCATCTCGGTCTGAAATAATCGATAAGGGTACACCGTGTCGAGATACAACTTCCTTTATGTATAATTGCGCGAGTTTCTCCATCGTATTAGTTTCCTTCATGGCTAGGAAGTGTGCAGATTTGGTAAGACGGTCAACGATAACCCAGATGGTATCATAACCGCCTACTGTCTTCAATAGCTTCGTGATAAAGTCCATTGTATTCCTTCCCACTTCCATTGCGGGATTTCGGGTTGCTGAAGTAACCCGGATGGCCTCTGATGTTCGGCTTTGATCTTAGAACAAGTTAAACAATTTCCGACGTAAGTCGCAACATCCTTCTTGAGGTTTGGCCACCAATATTGAACATTGAGGTCATGGTACATCTTACCAGATCCTGGATGAATCGAATACCTTGACTTATGAGCTTCATCTAGAATTAGGCTTCGTAAATCTCCATAACTAGGCACCCAAATTCTTCCGACAAAGTATCAGAGTCCAGTCTCCTTGACCTCGAATCGAGAAACGAGAATGTTCAAGTGCTCTTGAGCAATATTCTCCTCCTTGAGAGCTTCCTCTTGGGTTACACGAATTTGGCTATTGAGATTCGTGTGTGAAATGTCTCGTTCATATCGATTATAAACTTTTCATATTAATTGGTTTCGTTGCGAGGTTTTGACCTCTATATGAGACGTTTTTCAAAGACTGCATTTGATTTTTAAAACAACCATAACCTTTACTTTATCGATAATGGTTTAAAAGACATAGTGTAGATTACCAAATAATGGTAATCCAAAGTACAACGTTTAAATACGACCATTACATAATGGGTTACGATAATATATTACAACAATTTATTTTCCGAATGCAGTTTTTCTTTAAACATTATCATACAAGCATGCTGACTCCAAATCTTGTCCATAATTTAGCATGCAACAGTGGAAGCTCTTAATAATCACCTGAGAATATACATGCTTAAAACGTCAACAAAAATGTTTGTGAGTTATAGGTTTAGCCTATATGCATATCAATTTGTAATAATAGACCACAAGATTTCACTTTTCATAAACATCCATCTCATATCAGGCATTTCGCAAACTGCATAGAGATAAAAATCATTCATATGGTGAACACCTGGTAACCGACATTAACAAGATGCATATAGAATATCCCCAAAACAGAATCCTTTCGTCTGTATAATAATAAATCAAAGTACTAAAGCATCCGTACCTCGGACGGGGTTTGTTAGGCCCATAGATATATCTTTAGGATTCACGTCAATTAGGGGTACTGTTCCCTAATTCTTAGGCTACCAAGCTAAAAGGGGCATATTCGATTTAGATAATCCAACCATAGAATGTAGTTTCGATTACTTGTGTCTATTTTGTAAAATATTTATAAAACTGCATGTATTCTCATCCAAGAAATATTAGATTTTAAAAATGGGACTATAACTCACTTTCACAGATTTTTACTTTGCCGGAAATAAGACTTGGTCACTGGTCGATTCATGAACCTATAACAAATATATACATATATATCAAAGTATGATCGAAATATATTCACAATATTTTTATTACATTTTAATGATTTAAGTTTGTTAAGTTAGCAGTCCATCGTTAGTAATCTACAACTAATTGTCCATAGCTAATAGTACAGAAATAAATCAATATATATTTTCTCGAATCAATCAACGGCCCAGTGTATACAAGTCTCAGGATAGATCACAACTCAAAGTATATATATTTTGGAATCAACCTCAACCCCAACTCTAGCATTAGAGCATATAGAGTGTCTATGGTTGTTCCAAATAATATATATAGATGACGTCGATATGATATGTCAAAACATTGTATACCTGTCTATGGTATATCAAGATTACATAATATGTTAGAGTACATGTATAATACAATATAAGTTAGTTAAGTTATGGTTAGAATAGATTTGTTACAAATTTCACGTAGCTACAACAAGCAAAAATATCCAATTTTGTTTTACCCATAACTTCTTCGTTTTAAATCCGTTTTGAGTGATTCAAGTTGCTATGGTTTCATAATGAACTGAAATTTATGAAAATAAATAGAAAAAGTATAATTTTATAGTCGAAAATACAGGTTACAAGTCATTTTTGTAAGAGGAAGTCATATCAGTCGAAAGAACGACGTTTTGATGACCATTTTGAAAAACATACTTTCACTTTGAGTTTAACCATGATTTTTGGATATAGTTTCATGTTCATAAGAAAAATAATTTTCCCAGAAGGACAACTTTTAAATCAAATTTTATCATAGTTTTTAATTATCTAACCCAAAACAGCCCCCGGTTTTACTACGACGGCGTATGTCCGGTTTTACGGTGTTCTTCGTGTTTCCAGGTTTTAAATCATTAAGTTAGCGTATCATATAGATAAAGAACATGTGTTTAGTTAATTTTAAAATTCAAGTTAGAAGGATTAACTTTGTTTGCGAACAAGTTTAGAATTAACTAAACTATGTTCTAGTTATTACAAGTTTAAATCTTCGAATAAGATAGTTATATATATGTGAATTGAATGATGTTATGAACATCATTACTACCTCAAGTTTAGTAGGTAAACCTACTGGAAGTGACAAGAAATAATTTAGCTTCAAAAGATCTTTGATGGCTTGAAAGTTCTTGAAGTAGAATCATGACACGAAAACAAATTCAAGTAAGATTCCTACTCGAATTAAGATTGTTATAGTTATAGAAATTGAATCAAAGTTGGAATATGAGTATTAACTTGAATTAGAATGATAACCTACTGTAAATAACAGAGATTTCTTGATCTTAGATGATTACTTAGAATGGATTAGAAAGCTTGAAAGTAGGCTTGCAAACTTGAAAGTGTTCTTGAAGTTTACTTGAGTAGTTGTTTTTGAAAATTGATCTAGGTTAGGATTTATGAAATAGATTGAGCTAGTTTTATTGAAGATTATGAAGAACACTTAGAAGACCAAGTGAGAACTTGAGAGAGATAAGTTTGATGCATGAAAGTTGAAAAATAAAAGTGTTATGGTTGGTGAAGAAAAATGTGATCCTACCCTTGAATATAAGGTTCCATTAGTTTGTATTTTTCTTAGATATTTCATGCTAGTTACCAAATGATGGTTCTCACATATTTAAGTGACTCATTAAGGCTGCTAAGAGCTGATCATTGAAGTGTATATACTAATAGTATATACATTTAAAAGTTGTGTATTGTACGAGTACGAATACGGATTGATTACGAGTAAATAGTGTACTGTAGTAAATAGTATTTTACTGTAGCGAATAGCATTTTACTGTAGCAAATAATATTTAACTGTAGCAAAGCGAAAATTTACTGTAGCAAATAGTATTTTACTGTAGCAAATAGTGTTTTACTTTAGCAAATAGTGTTTTACTGTATCAAATAGTGTTTTAGTTGTACATCTTTGATTTAATTATATTTCTTCTTATATATATATATAAAATAAAAAGTTACATCATAAAAAAATAAATTGATTATATAATTATCACAAGTTATGACGTTCGTGAATCATCAGGCAAACGGGGTGGTCAATTGTCTACATAAACTCATTTCAATTAATCAAATCTTAACAAGTTTGATTGCTTAACATGTTGGAAACATTTAATCATGCAAATATAGTTTTCATTTAATATATAATCATGGAAAATAAGTCAACGAACTTCGCGCTCGAATAATCAATTCGGAAAATATGGTGCAAAATGTACCAGCTTCAGCAACATCACCGACACCAACAGTACCATCAATAACAGCACCAGTACCATCAACAATCCATGCTTCAATATCATCATCTGCACTTTGAGTATGATCTTCGTGCTACGTATTGTTCTACCTCATTTATCTTCGTTCGACATGGCGAATATGTAATCTCTAAAGTTTTAGAGATTATTTATTCTAGTTCCAACCAAAAAGCAAATGAGTGTAATATCATATTAACTCATTAAATCCATAATTACATCTGAAGAAAATATATATGTAAATATATTTTCATAAAGATTGTGATTAAAGATACTTTCGTACAAACTGTTAATGGTAGAAATATTTTAACGGGCAGGTAATACCCGAGAAATATTTAAGATTTTACATTAATAAGTTACATTGTATGTTCTTCGAATCTGTTTCAACAGTCATATACTATCCGACTTATATCCACCGATATACAAATCCGTTCACCACAGAATAACCATATTCATCCAATTACATATTTGGATTTTGACCTATCAGAATCCAACAAGTGGCATAATGAAGAAATAATGGACACAATAAAAATTGATTAGAAACAGACTAATTGACAATAAGAAATTTTGTTAAGAAACCACGCTAACAAAATCCTAGCTAACTGTTCCTAGCTAACTGTTAATTCCATAATACATTTTATTTATCGCAATTTAATTATCGCAATTTATTTTATCGCAAATTTTAATTCTCGCAATTTTATATATCGTTATTTAATTTCTGTTATTTAGTTTACGCATTTTATTTATCATCATTTAATTTCTGTATTTATTTTACGCACTTTAAATATCGGGACACGTATACAAGGTTTTGACATATCATATCGACGCATCTATATATATTATTTGGAATCACCATAGACACTCTATATGCAGTAATGATCGAGTTCTCTATACAGGGTTGAGGTTGATTCTCAAATAATATATATACTTTGAGTTGTGATCGAGTCTGAGACATGTACACGGGTCACGATATTTAGTAATTAATTCGAATATTATATATTAAACTATATATAAATTATTAGACTGTTAATTGTGGACTATCGACTGTGGACTAATAACATTGGACAAATAAAATGAATTAAAAATATTGATTATAATATATGAAACTAAACAATTCTTCAAGTTTGCCACTTGATTTCATCTTAAACCTCATTTGTATCTTGACGATTACCATCTGCGTTCAAACCTTTCATGATTCTTGAAAACACCTCAATTGAGAGGATGAACGAACCGCACTTCAACTACGGAAGAAGAGATTGATGCATATAGTTATGCACCTGAAAACACTCGGAACCTGAGTAAACGTTTAACACGTATATGTGCTAGCTCCTTTAGCGTTGTTATCACAAAAAAAAATAACTTTGCAATCCCTTTTCAAATTAGACAATTTTGTCACAGCTTCAACAGATCAACTTCGACTTTTCGTTCGAAACAACCTTATTATAACCTTGATAAATATACGTGCTCTTTTATGATTACAGGGGAACCTTTTATATTTCACCATATTACCATCAGCATTTAATCAGCTAACAACACAATTTTTCCTGAAATCACCCCGGATTGATGACCAACGACTCAGGTGTGGCTGCATTAAATGCAGAGGAAACAGTAAAATTGTAGATGACTTGAATGGCCAAGAATTTGATGATAAAGAATGGAGTGTTGGGAACGCTCGATTAAAAATTTGGTGCTGAAAAATGGATTGAACTAACCATAAAGGAAACCAAGGAGAAATACAAGTAACATACCCTAAATTCATAGAACCCAGATAAATCTAGATCCGTTGAAATCTTTAGAGAATATCTTGCTCCGAAGTCATGATTAAAATCTTGCGGAAAATCTTTCTCCACCAACCATCGAACTTAGAAACTCCAAAATATCATCATCAATATCTTCGATATTTCTGAGGATATTTTCATAAATATTCTCGTCCGAAATTATATACCTCCTCGTGCTTTCTGTGTACCATTATATTGGAAACATTCAATAGAAAATTTAGTACCGAAAAGCGAATTATGAAAAATTATGGAGGAAGCCATGGACAAATCACAAAGAATAAGTTTGACTTCAAAGAATCCAAATGATTCTGTTTCTGATGAAATCTTTATTGAATACCTTGCTTCCGAATCTAAACCCTTACGGATAAATTTTTTTTATCACCCATCGATATTAGAAATTTCAAGATATCATCGTATCTTTCATTATAAATACCCTCCATATTTCTGAAGATATTTTCATAACTATTCTTATCTGAAATTATTAATCTCATCATGATATCAGTGTTACATCGTATAGAAACTGTTAGTTTCTATATTCTATAAAATTTCGAGCTTAAAATATAAATGTTATCGAAGTATTGTTGGGAACCGCTGCATGAGTTAGTATAATATAATGACACTTGATCAACGTGATTATATTACAGTAAGTCATGTTGAGTTTCTAATGGGACGTGATGATTCACAGATCCTAACGTCATCACGTGTCATGTTACATAACTCTTTCATTCTGATTAACTTCTGAACATATCAAGAAAGTATATTCTTGATATCTCTATTCTCAATGATTCTGGTAATGTGACGAATCAAATCGTGCTAATACGTCCTTTCTCGATTACAACATTAAATTCATTCGAAACTCCATACTTACAAATTCTAGACCATCACTCGTTTTATTAGAGATCGAGAGGAGATTAAAAAGGCGAAGAGCTCCGAAACATAACGGAAGATATAAAACTCGACAACAACACTGAAATTACAATAATTAAAAATTAAAACAGCACGACAATTAAAAATTAAAGGATTTCAATCAAACTACTAGTCGTCGTCAATTGTTATCTGCAAAGTAGCGTTCACCAGTCATTTCACCATCCGTGAGGTACTCTGGAGACATCGGTAGTTCTCTTGATGCCTCAACTGCTGCTTCAGCTGATTCATCGAGGTAACGATAACCCAATGTCTCTTCATCTTCAAGAACCGCATACAAAGAAATGCGTTTACCGCGATCTTCAATGGTATCTTTTATAAAGTACCATTGATCATCAGTACACAGAAAACTTGCCCTACAATCCGCATCATAA
The DNA here is from genome assembly GCF_046630445.1 of Rutidosis leptorrhynchoides. NCBI lineage: Eukaryota > Viridiplantae > Streptophyta > Magnoliopsida > Asterales > Asteraceae > Rutidosis > Rutidosis leptorrhynchoides. The sequence goes on from NC_092338.1 coordinate 49,018,515, forward strand.
TCGTCTTTATAAAAGAACACGGACGTGAATTCACACGGAACTTTTTCCTTCAGAAAGGATAGCAAGTCTTGTAAACCAACATCACGAATGTCGATATCTTCAAACGACATACTGTCACCCCACTTATATTCCTTCATTTGATTACGGAATTCACCTCCGAAATGAACATCGAACGAAACAATCATTGGGGGAAGTGTTAACATTTTTCAGTTTGGGAGTGTTTGATTTTGAATTTGAGAAAGGTGGAAATATAAAAGAAATATATTTTAGAGTGTATAAAATGAAATATATGGTTGGTGTTTTTATAGTGTAAAAGTGACCGTTGGGATAGCCGTTGAAATATTTTTTTTATTTTACTAACGGCTAAAAATTTGGGCAAGTTTTTGGGCGAAGGTGGACGATGCCTGTTGGGACCTCTCTCATGATAGTTTCATTCGTGCTCTTTGAATAATCGAATTATTTTATCTGTATTATTCTGTAATGATGAAAACTCAATTTATCAACTCATATTCGTCATGAAAACATTTTTATTGTTAGCCATGACCACCTCACTCAAATTTAGGGACGAAATTTCTTTAACGGGTAGGTACTGTGACGACCTGAAAATTTCCGACCAAATTTAAACTAAATTCTTATATAATTTCAACACGATAAGTAAAGTATGTTAGGTTGAGTCTCAAAAGTTTGAACTGTTTCATATATTTAATTGACCTTCGACTACCCTCGACGATTCACGAACCATTCACTGTAAATAGTTATATGTGTATATGCAAATACATATATATATATACATATATATATTTATGAAATTGGAAAAATAATTTGAAACATTATATGTTTTTGTATTTAAAATTAAATATATAAAATAAAATAAAAATAAGATATTATAATAATTATTATTTAAAGCATATCTATATAAAAATAAAGTATATTAAATATATATTTTGTGATTTCGAATTTATTTCATAAACTATGGTAACACTCAATTGTTACTAAATGAATAGTAAATGAGTTAAGAAGGAACTTATGTGATTTTAAAATAAATGGTAATCTGAAAGTGAGTTATATAAATTTTAGGCTTATTAAAAATATATTTAGAAGTCAATTAATAAATTTTAACACTTTTTATATTTTACCCACAAATGAGAGAGACAGTTGATATAATTTTTATTTAACAAATTAAAGATCAAATTTTATGCCATAATGACCAAAATAAATAAATATAGTTAATTTAAAAATATGGGATTTTTTTTTTCTTAACACTTTTATCTGCCACTAATTTAGCAACGGGGTGCGACGTACCCTGTGAAAACCAATAGTATCCGACGGCTTTACTATTTTTCTATTTTTACACGTTTTGTGGTTATAAATAATTATAATATTTATTTCTTTTTAATATAATACACTATATTCGTTTTCATAGCAATTAGGAAATTCACATGCATACCAACTATATTTGTTCTATATTCCTCTTTTCTTTATTTTTTTTCTCGATCCAGCTATCCATCTATTATCTTCTTATTATATATATATATATATATATATATATATATATATATATATATATATATATATATATATATATATATATATATATATATATATATATATATATATATATATGCATTACATATATTCCTACATACATATGATAGGTTTTCTGTGTTTCCTTACTCCATTAATATTTTATCAATCAACAACCCAACAAAACACTATATTTTGGATGTGCATCATCCTCTTCATTTGATCAAACCCGCCACCGTAGCCATCTCGTGGTACGTTTCTTTTTATTTCGAATATCTGTTGCAACCGAGACACAAACACATTTACCATCGACACCCATCACCATTTTAGTCTCCTCTATTCCATCATGATATCAAACACCACCATCGACACACATGTCCTTGTGATATTTCTAATTTGTCGAACACACTGCAACACCATTCACCGCCACCATTTTCTACCACAATATCATCGACCACCATTATCCTTGTAACACCATGAAACCCACTTAAACAAACCCCTCAAATGCACCCTAGAAACACAACCACAAACGGCTGTTATGCATAATTCTTTTCCTGTTTCTTATCTCCTAATCGAACCAAACAGACCCAAACTATTTTCGCCATCTAGCAACCCACCTATCTAACTATGTTCCTATTTCGGTAGACTAACCAAACCCAAACCCATTATGATACCGTGATGATCAACCTCACCACCTTATCTCTCTCTCTCTCCCTCACTTATATTCTTTTCTACTGACCATAACAATCTGCCACTCACGACCATCGTTACCACTGTGCGTCTTCATTTTTTTCTTTTCTGCATTGTTCAGTGTCGTCATATGTATTTTTACTACAAAATACAGTACTGTGAGTTCATTTGCTCCCTTTTTACTCATTACATTTTGGGCTGAGAATACATGCAAATGCTTTATTAACTGTTTTACAATATTTATATGCGTGAGTTTCATTTGCCCTTTTTACTCTTTACATTTTTGGGCTGAGAATACATGCAAATGCTTAATTAACTGTTTTATAATATTTATATGCGTGAGTTTCATTAATCCCTTTTTTAAATGCTTTTGCAATATATATTTTTGGGACTGAGAATACATGCGCTGTTTTTTATAACTGTTTTACGAAATAGACACAAGTAATTGAAACTACATTATATGGTTGAATTATCAAAATCGAATATGCCCCTTTTATTAAGTCTGGTAATCTAAGAATTAGGGAACAGACACCCTAATTGACGCGAACTCTAAAGATAGATCTATCGGGCCCAACAAGCCCCATCCAAAGTACCGGATGCTTTAGTACTTCGAAATTTATATCATGTCCGAAGGAGGATCCCAGAATGATGGGGATATTCTTATATGCATATTGTGAATGTCGGTTACCAGGTGTTCAATCCATATGAATGATATTTTTGTCTCTATGCATGGGACGTATGTTTATGAGAATTGGAAATATGAAATCTTGTGGTCTATTAAAATGATGAATTTTATTGTTTTATGATAAACTTATGAACTCACCAACCTTTTGGTTGACACTTGAAAGCATGTTTATTCTCAGGTATGAAAGAAACATTCCGCTGTGCATTTGCTCATTTTAAAGAAATTATTTGGAGTCGATCATCGCAATGGAACCAGATGTTGGTGACTTCGTCCAGATGGATTAGGACGGGTCCTTTCATAAACTTCCTTAATCATGATGTTTGACGTTTTGATTTTAATTTATTTATCTGGGTTAATTGTCCATTGTCCAGGATTTATTTGATACCTATCTGGTTTTTGTACATAATAGTCCATCGATCATAATTATAAAATGCTCGTCAAATTAACCTTATTCCCGAAGTCAAATATTCCAACTAATTAGGTATTCGAAATGTAACAAGGTTTTAATACTTTGTTTAATGATTACACCAGGTTATCGACTGCGTGTAATCCAAGGTTTTATTACTTTGTTAACAATTACACCAATTATCCTGGTATGTAATCCACCCCTGTTTAATGAGATATGAATATTAATTTACCCACTTGATCAGAATGAATGATCAATTACCCAACCCAAATAATTAATTAAATGGTCGTAAAAGATGTTGTATAAACGTCACTAAATAGGACATACATAATCATTTTAATAATTATTAGATTAACTAATTTGAAGATAGGTTCGACAGGTTCCAATGAGTTGTCGCTCAATTAGACAATACCCCCTATTTATTAATAGTCATAGTCCAATGTCCACAAGTGTCGGTCTTTTGTCCAAACCTTAATTATGGTACAAAATCTAATAACCCTGTCTTAATATTTAGTCTAACATCACGATTACTTTGGCTCAAATAAGCATAATAATACCTTAGTTACGAGACATTAATTTAAAAAGGAAGAACATAGCTTACAGTGGTGATTAATTGCGTAGCGTTACACGGACAGAGTTCTGACTTAAAACCCGTAAAACTTCCTTACAATAACCCAATTATTATTAAACTTAATTTAAAATTATAATTATAATTAAAAATATAATTATGATTACAGAGGAAGAAGAAGAAAAAGGTATATATTACTCGTCAATTCGCTGGCCTTTTATAGATGTGAGCTAATTTTGGGATCCATACGATCGCATGCGTTCCCTTTGTTATTTCCATGCGATCGCATGGACAGGCTGGCCATCATACATTACTTTGTTTTCTAGTTTTGCTGACGTTTTATTATATATAATATAATATATATATATATATATAATTTTAAGAATTATTTATATATTATATTATATTTATGTGCATAGTTAACTTGTCATTTTTGCTCCGTTGCGTCGTGCGTTGATAGTTGGTTTATGTCCCGGTTCCGGATTTTCGAACGTCCTTGCGTACTATTTAATATCTTGTACTTTGCATTTTATGACTTGTACTTTTGTAATTTTGAGACATTTCTCATCAATATTTCGAACCACTTGGATTGTACTTTGTACTTTTTAGCTTGTTGGTCATTTGCGTCTTCAAATCGTTGTTTTCTTCTTTTGTCTTCGCACTTATTTATTTAAACGAATATTACATAAAAATAGAACAATTACAACTAAAAGCTTTACATATTGGAAGGATATTATGCCTAATTATATGTTCATTTGGAGCACTATCAAATATCCCCACACTTGAGCGTTGCTTGTCCTCAAGCAATACAGAACTTAAAATAAAATCACACTTCACTTGAATCACTTTTTTATTCTCACACTTTATACATCAGTGATTTTAATACGGTGGTATAAACAATGATAGTAATGATGTGGTTTACAGTCCCACATGACTATGAATATTTAGATCCTTTAAGGAAATTGGATCTTTATGAAAACATTTGATCTTTTGAAAATTCATTCTAGCTTTTACCCTAGATAAGTTTTTCGGAATAACCCTTCACCGGTGTTTGCAAATTGTTTTTGTGGGTTTGGTGGGTTTCAGATTTGAAAATTTTAGCTCAAAACTTATGGTTTTGTGTCACCCACTTGCTAACCTTGTATTGGGAAAGCAACACATCCAGTATACTTGCTCCGTATATTACCTTTCGGTAAACTACCTTCCGGTTGTAAAGGAAAGCGTTGAACAAGCAACTGTTAAGGCAATGTCCCGTGACATGCTTTTGATTATGGTCTATATCGTGTCGGATGCAATTACTATCCTTTGTAGGAGCAATAGTAAAGATCACCCTATAGTTTTTCGGTCTGGCACAAGGTCCTGTCTTCGACCATGCTATGCAACTACCGTTCTTACGGTTGACACCCGATTTGGTTCAGGTGACCTAATGAATTCCGGTGAATTCTTAGGATTTTACGTTCAATGGTAATGAACGCATTTAAAATAGGTTTTCAGAAAGCAAATCGATTTTAATTTGATCAAAATATTTTCTCGTTCAAGCTCGAGTTTAGATATCATCGAATTCCATGAGTTTGTAATTCTCAATCTTTAAAGTCAATCTCAAGGATTGAGTAATATCAGGCTTAAAAGCTGATTTTTAATCTTTAAGGAGATTATCCTTTCTGGGGGTCTGATTCATTAGTCTTATCAAGCTAATTTGCACGGCGCCCTCCCCATTTTATGAGATAGATCCTCTCATGGTTAGGATAAGTTTGACCACTTGGCGACCCTGTTTGATGCTGAGGTCCGTGGATTTTCTACTGATTTTAGAGATGACTTTTCTAGATTTTTCGTCAACCTACAGCTGGTCTGGACTACAACTTCTTAACCTAAATCAAGAAGCGCGTGTCTTTTCCTGAAGACTTTACTTCCTTTTAATGATGAAATTGATTCATCGTGTAGATCCATCTTTCTTTCAAATATATTACAGTAAATCGGGTAAAACTAATTAGTTTAGTCCAAAGCAAAAGTACCTGTAATAATCTTGTACAAACATATGTGATATGTGTTTTAAATAACTTGGTAAATTCTTCCCACACTTAGCTTTTATTTATTTTTTTCTTTGCCTTTTTATTCTCCTCTATTCCATTTTATATGAATTCTAACGTTTTGGGTTATTTCTCCATTTATGTTCTCTCCGAGGTAACAATAATTTCGGTATTAACACCTAGTTTTATCGTTTATAAATATGTATAAACATGATTTTGAATTCATTTAGTTGAAAATTTTTCAAATTTTCACAAAATTTGGCAATTAAATTAAGTGTAAACCCGAGAGAATTTATAACCCTTCCCCACACTTGAGATCATGCAAGGCCCTCATTTGCAAGAAATCAGTAAAAATTTAAATTCATGAGGGTGATTAGTGTAGAAAAATGATTAAAAATACCGAGTTTGCAAACATATTGTTTTATATCACATTTGATATTTTACGTCTTGTCGTTAAAATTAGTAGCTTTTGCTGAACTTTAATGTCTGTCTTTGAAAATGCGTTGTTTTGCCCTGTTTTGTACATAAGATAAACTACAAACATATAAATAATATATATATATATATATATATATATATATATATATATATATATATATATATATATATATATATATATATATATATATATATATATATATATATATATATATATATATATATATATATATATATATATATATATATATTATAAAACCTTTATTTATTAAAACAATTTAAATGAATAATTTTTTAAAATTTTGTTTCCTTTTACTTTAGGTAGTTTCGGTATGTTTACCTAGTCCGTCCCTCGACAAAATTTAAAATTTGTCATTTTTAAAGCGATTGTTTTAAAAGTAAAGATTTTTTATTTTTTTTATTATTTTTTATTTTTTTGGTATACTTTAAATCAATAAAATTAAAAATAATGATAACAAAATTTTTCGCCCCGCCCTCGGTTAAAGCAATTTCGGTTCCATGACCTAGTCTTCAACTTACGATGAATTTTAGAAATCATTTTTTTTAAACTTAATGAAATAAAGTAAATTTTGTTTTTAAATTCACACAAAACTTAAATTGAAAAAGCGTATTAATTTCATACAAAACCTACAAAACAAAAATTCAAAATGGGGGGAGAAAACTAGTTCTTTAGTGTCTGCTAGTGGAAAAGACCAATCAGATTTCATTCTCAAAACTACACGAGAACAGAACAACTAACTCTAGACAACGTTTTTGTGATGACCCGGAAATTTTCGATCAAATTTAAACTTTAATCTTTATATGTTTCTGACACGATAAGCAAAATCTGTAATGTTGAGTCTCGAAAGTTTTGAAATCTATATTCATGTAATCAATTACTCTTTGACTATTACCGACGATTCACGAACAATTAATTGTAAAATAAGTAAATTGTAAATAATATATATATATATATATATATATATATATATATATATATATATATATATATATATAGAAATTTATAATAATTCATTTAAATAGTCATGTAGTAATATTATATTATTTTATTAAAAATTATTATTTAGTAATAGCATTATTATTATGGTTTTATTCATTATCATTATTAATAAAATTATTATTTTTATTAAAATTACTTTTATTAATATTAAGATATAACTTATTATTATTATTATCATTAATATTATTAGTATTTCTATTATTATTATTATTATTATTATTATTATTATTATTATTAGTATTTATTATTATTAATAATATTATCAACATTATTATTAATATAATTATTATTAATTATTAATATTAAGTAAATATTAATTAAATATAAATTAAGAAGTCAAAAGTTTGTACGAATTTGTTATCTTTCAATTTCAACTTTTGGTATTTTTATTTTCTTGCTCCTTGTTTTTCTATGTGAGAATCAAAGAAACCCCACCACTCCATGATATTCGAATTCCTTTATGTTTCCAATTCGCTATCTATCTTCTATTGTTGATTGGTTTCTCTAGCCTGTATTATATATACTTATGAGAGATTAACACCCATTTGAATTTCACTATTTATCCACCTTATTCTTAATACTTACTCGATCAACTCAAGTCATCACTACTTCCATCTATGACCATTCAATTTGCAACATGAATACCAACTAAACCATTTTAGTTACTGTTTTTTTTTTGGTACAAGTCTCCACCACCTCCGATGAACTACAACCACCACTCAACCATCAACAAACACCTCGAACCCTCACCACCATGAAAACTATCTTCATCGGTTGTCATCTCAAAACCAAACCCCATGTGACCAACTCTACAACCATTATCATCGATTAGACCCAAACCCGAGCACCATGATGTTACTACTACTATTATGTTCGACTATCAACACCGCCCACTACCAATACCATGAAACGCCACCTTATCTCTCTCTATTCTAGTTCACCACCACCTACCATATGGTTCTGTCTTGCTGCCATTAACCACCACGAACAACTACTCTATAACCACCTTCGCCACCTTATAAATTTTGGCCACCAACGTTCTTCATTTCCATCTGTTTTCGTTCTCCAACTGGCCAGACCAGCGCACCCCCACTCTCTATTTGTATTACCACTGTACAAGTTTCCATTTATCATTTTGTTACCCGATACATCGAAAACCTTTGATCATCATCATCAACTACCATACAACCAACGAACACCCATTTTAGTTACTGCTGTTCTCGCCATCAACCGTCACCATAAATCACCCAACACCGCTGTATTGTTGCTATTATATTGCTGAAACAAAAGCTAATGCAAATCAATTATTAAATTAACAGCTAATATCGATTTTCTTTGTAACAAAAGCATGCCAATAAAGTTTCTACTTTTTGTATATATATATATATTGGTTATCGACAAACTGTATGCAAGGTGTACCCCACTCACTAATTGAGTCATTAGTGGATTCATTAAAGAAATGGGTTGATACAGAAAATCATAAGGTAGGGTCTGTTAGGAAACGAATTTTGTTAAACTATCGAGCTGAGTTTGATATTCATTTTTTGAACCAAACAAAAACCAAACTTTTCAATGAAATTGTAGTTCCTGTTTTCCACAGCTTTTATCTTTTGAAACTTACCTGAACAATAACCATTATTTTATGTGCCTGTTTTAAAATCGAACCCATCGAATAATTCTGCTATTTTTTTCTTTTCCTGTTCAGTCCGTACACCACCATAAACCACCACCAAAATCCTATCATCGATCACCATCTCTAATTAGAAGTTGCTGCTTGTTTACGTGTTATTTCTGGATCAGCTTCAACCCATCGATTACTATTTCAGACTTTATCGAATCTGTTGTTCTCACTCTAAACCGAAGACCCACTTGTAGGGTTGCTATGCTCAATCCTTAACCACGAACTGTGCAGATTTAAATGTTAAATGGACTAGATTATAAGTATAGTGGGTTTTGTTGTTGGGCTTAGTAATGATTTCGGACTGGACTATTAATTCCTAAACGGGCTAGTATCACTTTTAAAGGAATGGGCTTCACTTGGGTTCTGCTTGTACAAGAATGATGTTGATGAAAATTACATAAGTAACAATAGATTATGGTTATTACACAAACTGACGAGTGGTCCAGTGGTTGGAAAGAGAGTTGTGAAGTGAGAGGTCTTGGGTTCGAGCCCGCTTCATGCCATTTTTTTAGGAAAAGCTTTTAAAGGTAGTCTATAATTATTATTATTGGTATTATTTTTATTATTATTGTTATTATTATTATTATTATTATTATTAATTACTAGTATGATTATGAGAAAAATAAAAAGAATAAATATAATTTATGATAAGAAACATTAATATAAAAATAATTATGGTTATAATCATAGTTAGGGAAATTACAACCTAGAAGATTAATTATATGCACGAATACGATTAAGATAATATAAGGATATAGTTATGAATATAATTAAGTCACGATTAAATAATATTATTATCATTATTGTTGTTAGGATTAGTATTATTACTAGTAAGTATTAAGTAATATTATCAAAATTATTATTTTTATTATCCTTATTATTAAACTTATCTTTTTATTAAAAACTACTAATAATATTAAAAGTATCATTACTTATAATCTATCATTTTGTTAAAACTACTAATACTATCATTATTTTTACTAGTACTATTAAAGTTATTTTTATTATCATTATACTTATTTTAGTATTATTATAACTGGTACTTTGTAAATAAAAGATTAATTATATAAAAATATTTTTAATTCTCATATTTTAAATATATAAATATTTTCATATATAAAATGAATATATAATGAAGTAGCTAAATTAGTAATATAAAAATATATCACAACTAATTATATATATATATATATATATATATATATATATATATATATATATATATATATATATATATATATATATATATATATATATAATTACTCGATTACAATTACGTTTGTTAATATATATACGAATGATATAGGTTCATGAATCCGAGTTTAACCCTGCATTGTTCTATTTAGTCATATGTATTTTTACTACAAAATACAGTATGGTGAGTTCATTTGATTCCCTTTTACTCTTTACATTTTTTGGGACTGAGAATACATGCGTTTTTTTATAACTGCTTTATTAAATTCTTTTGAAATATATTTTGAATTGCGAATACATGAAATGCTTTTATAAATGTTTAACGAGATAGACACAACCAAAACATTCCTCGAATGAATTCTTATGCAGACAGATGTTCTGCGAATTATTATTGAATTATGTGGACATGATAATTGCCACCATTGAATTATGTGGATATGATAATTGCCACCATTGAATTATGTGGACATGATAATTGCCACCATTGAATTATGTGGACATGATAATTGCCACTAGTTGATGTGAATGTTATATATCGAGAGAATGATTTTATACACAGGTTATGTGTTTGTTATTTTTGTGCACAAGATATGTGTACGGCTACTATGATTTATGAAAATGGTTTCGTACACGAGAAATATGTACTGTATTTAAAAGATATAGCATGTACATTACATGTGGGTATAGGATTCGGGCCCATTTGTACCATGCAGGATTTAAATTTTGTGGTCTATCAAAATGATGAATTTTATTATTTTAAGATAAACCTATGAACTCACCAACCTTTTGGTTGACACTTTAAAGCATGTTTATTCTCAGGTATGAAAGAAGTCTTCCGCTGTGCAATTGCTCATTTTAAAGATATTATTTGGAGTCATTCATGACATATTTCAAAAGACGTTGCATTCGAGTCGTTGAGTTCATCAAGATTATTATTAAGTCAATTATAGTTAGATATATTATAAAATGGTATGCATGCTGTCAACTTTCAATGTAATGAAAGATTGTCTTTTCAAAAACGAATGCAATGTTTGTAAAATGTATCATATAGAGGTCAAGTACCTCGCGATGTAATCAACTGTTGTGAATCGTTTATAATCGATATGAGCTTCGTCCGGATGGATTAGGACGGGTCTCTACAGTTGGTATCAGAGTGGTGGTCTTAGCGAACCAGGCCTTGCATTAGTGTGTCTACCTAGTAGTTGTTTGGATGCATTAGTGAGTCTGGACTTCGACCGTGTCTGCATGTCAAAAGCTTTGCTTATCATTTAGTGTCGAAAAATTATTTGCTTATCATCCTTAAAGTCTAGACACGTCTTACTGCCTCTATTGCATAGACTGTGTATAGATAAATGCATATCTTAGCGTATCTGCTATTGTTACTTTTTCCTGACAACTTCCGTAGATTCCTCCGTAACTTATGGGATTTTAGTATTATATATGCATATGTAAATTATGTATTGCAGGGTACTAATCTACATCCTATAATTTATTTCTTATCGAAAATCCTTCATCTGATCATACGAGATGAATCCCTCAACCAGTTCGAATTCCACGGATTCCGACAGCTATTCCGACATGGATGTTCACCTAAGCTCCGAAAGCAGCGTCACCAGAACGAATCAACCAATCGGCCATCCCCAATTCACCTGATGAGTTCGTAGTCTACTTAATCATTGGAGACAAGAAGAAGGTGATCCTTTCCACCAACCGAATTCACCTCTTGGCGAAGAACCTGAAACACTTACCGGCGAATCAGTCCGAAACACCATTTTCACCTTCATTTCCCGAATATCTCATCACGATTATTTTCCATCTAAAAATTCTAAACCTTATTCATCCGCTCATTTCGACCGAAAATCATCTCGGAATAATGGAAGAAGTCAACGAGCTTCGTGCCCGAGTTGTAGCCTTGGAAAATATGGTGCAAAACGTACCAGCTTCAGCAACATCATCGGCACCAACAGTACCATCCATAACAGCAACCGTACCATCAAAAATCCATGCCTCAACATCTCATTCTATACCTCGAGTATAATCATCGTTCTACGTATCGTTCTACATCAATTATCTTCGTTCTTCATGGCGATTATGTAATCTCTAATGTTATAGAGATTATGTATTCAGTTTTGACGGTAAACCAAATGAGATTAATATCATATCAACTCATTAAATCTATATTACATCTGAAGAAAATATATATGTATATATGTTTTCATAAAGATTGTAATTAAAAATTCTTTTGTACAAACTGTTAATGGTGAAAATATTTTAACGGGTAGGTAATACCCGAGGAATATTTAGATTTCACATTAATAAGTTACACTGTACATTCTTCAAATCAGATTCAACGGTCAATTACTATCCTACTTACATCCACAGATATACGAATCTGTTCACCACAGAATAACCATTTTCATCTAATTTCATATTTGGATTTTGATTTATCAGAATCCAACAAGTGGCATAATGAAGAAAACATTTGACAAAATAAAATTTGTTACAAACAAACAAATTAACTATGAGAAATTTTGCTAAGAATCCACGCTAATTGTTCCTAGCTAATTTTTCCTAGCTAACTAATTACATTTTATTTATCGCAATTTACACTCTCGCAATTTTATTTATCGTCATTTAATTTATGTTATTTATTTTTACGCATTTTAAATATCGGGACACGTATACAAGGTTTTGACATATCATATCTGTAGTGACCCGAACTTTTCCATGTTTATATATATTAATTGAGATTGATGTTTACATGATTAAATGTTTCCAACATGTTAAGCAATCAAACTTGTTAAGACTTGATTAATTGAAATAGGTTTCATATAGACAATTGACCACCCAAGTTGACCGGTGATTCACGAACGTTAAAACTTGTAAAAAAAATTATATGATGACATATATATGGTTATATATATAGTTAACATGATATTATGATAAGTAAACATATCATTAATTATATTAACAATGAACTGCATATGTAAAAACAAGACTACTAACTTAATGATTTTGAAACGAGACATATATGTAACGTTTATCGTTGTAACGACATTTAATGTATATATATCATATTAAGAGATATTCGTACATCATAATATCATGATAATATAATAATTTAAAATCTCTTTTGTTATTATAAACATTGGGTTAACAACATTTAACAAGATCGTTAACCTAAAGGTTTCAAAACAACACTTACATGTAACGACTAACGATGACTTAACGACTCAGTTAAAATGTATATACATGTAGTGTTTTAATATGTATTTATACACTTTTGAAAGACTTCAATACACTTATCAAAATACTTCTACTTAACAAAAATGCTTACAATTACATTCTCGTTCAGTTTCATCAACAATTCTACTCGTATGCACCCGTATTCGTACTCGTACAATACACAGCTTTTAGATGTATGTACTATTGGTATATACACTCCAATGATCAGCTCTTAGCAGCCCATGTGAGTCACCTAACACATGTGGGAACCATCATTTGGCAACTAGCATGAAATATCTCATAAGATTACAAAAATATGAGTAATCATTCATGACTTATTTACATGAAAACAAAATTACATATCCTTTATATCTAATCCATACACCAACGACCAAAAACACCTACAAACACTTTCATTCTTCAATTTTCTTCATCTAATTGAACTCTCTCAAGTTCTATCTTCAAGTTCTAAGTGTTCTTCATAAATTCCAAAAGTTCTAGTTTCATAAAATCAAGAATACTTTCAAGTTTGCTAGCTCACTTCCAATCTTGTAAGGTGATCATCCAACCTCAAGAAATCTTTGTTTCTTACAGTAGGTTATCATTCTAATACAAGGTAATAATCATATTCAAACTTTGGTTCAATTTCTATAACTATAACAATCTTATTTCAAGTGATGATCTTACTTGAACTTGTTTTCGTGTCATGATTTTGCTTCAAGAACTTTGAGCCATCCAAGGATCCATTGAAGCTAGATCCATTTTTCTCTTTTCCAGTAGGTTCATCCAAGGAACTTAAGGTAGTAATGATGTTCATAACATCATTCGATTCATACATATAAAGCTATCTTATTCGAAGGTTTAAACTTGTAATCACTAGAACATAGTTTAGTTAATTCTAAACTTGTTCGCAAACAAAAGTTAATCATTCTAACTTGACTTTTAAAATCAACTAAACACATGTTCTATATCTATATGATATGCTAACTTAATGATTTAAAACCTGGAAACACGAAAAACACCGTAAAACCGGATTTACGCCGTCGTAGTAACACCGCGGGCTGTTTTGGGTTAGTTAATTAAAAACTATGATAAACTTTGATTTAAAAGTTGTTATTCTGAGAAAATGATTTTTATTATGAACATGAAACTATATCCAAAAATTATGGTTAAACTCAAAGTGGAAGTATGTTTTCTAAAATGGTCATCTAGACGTCGTTCTTTCGACTGAAATGACTACCTTTACAAAAACGACTTGTAACTTATTTTTCCGACTAGAAACCTATACTTTTTTTGTTTAGATTCATAAAATAGAGTTCAATATGAAACCATAGCAATTTGATTCACTCAAAACGGATTTAAAATGAAGAAGTTATGGGTAAAACAAGATTGGATAATTTTTCTCATTTTAGCTACGTGAAAATTGGTAACAAATCTATTCCAACCATAACTTAATCAACTTGTATTATATATTATGTAATCTTGAGATACCATAGACACGTATACAATGTTTCGACCTATCATGTCGACACATCTATATATATTTCGGAACAACCATAGACACTCTATATGTGAATGTTGGAGTTAGCTATACAGGGTTGAGGTTGATTCCAAAATATATATAGTTTGAGTTGTGATCAATACTGAGATACGTATACACTGGGTCGTGGATTGATTCAAGATAATATTTATCGATTTATTTCTGTACATCTAACTGTGGACAACTAGTTGTAGGTTACTAACGAGGACAGCTGACTTAATAAACTTAAAACATCAACATATATTAAAAGTGTTGTAAATATATTTTGAACATACTTTGATATATATGTATATATTGTTATAGGTTCGTGAATCAACCAGTGGCCAAGTCTTACTTCCCGACGAAGTAAAAATCTGTGAAAGTGAGTTATAGTCCCACTTTTAAAATCTAATATTTTTGGGATGAGAATACATGCAGGTTTTATAAATGATTTACAAAATAGACACAAGTACGTGAAACTACATTCTATGGTTGAATTATCGAAATCGAATATGCCCCTTTTTATTAAGTCTGGTAATCTAAGAATTAGGGAACAGACACCCTAATTGACGCGAATCCTAAAGATAGATCTATTGGGCCTAACAAACCCCATCCAAAGTACCGGATGCTTTAGTACTTCGAAATTTATATCATATCCGAAGGGTGTCCCGGAATGATGGGGATATTCTTATATATGCATCTTGTTATTGTCGGTTACCAGGTGTTCACCATATGAATGATTTTTATCTCTATGTATGGGATGTGTATTGAAATATGAAATCTTGTGGTCTATTGTTACGATTTGATATATATAGGTTAAACCTATAACTCACCAACATTTTTATTGACGTTTTAAGCATGTTTATTCTCAGGTGATTATTAAGAGCTTCCGCTGTCGCATACTTAAATAAGGACAAGATTTGGAGTCCATGCTTGTATGATATTGTGTAAAAACTGCATTCAAGAAACTTATTTTGTTGTAACATATTTGTATTGTAAACCATTATGTAATGGTCGTGTGTAAACAGGATATTTTAGATTATCATTATTTGATAATCTACGTAAAGCTTTTTAAACCTTTATTGATGAAATAAAGGTTATGGTTTGTTTAAAAATGAATGCAGTCTTTGAAAAACGTCTCATATAGAGGTCAAAACCTCGCAACGAAATCAATTAATATGGAACGTTTTTAATCAATAAGAACGGGACATTTCAGTTGGTATCCGAGCGTTGGTCTTAGAGAACCAGAATTTTGCATTAGTGTGTCTTATCGAGTTTGTTAGGATGCATTAGTGAGTCTGGACTTCGACCGTGTTTTCTTTAAAAATGATTGCTTAACATTTTTGTTGGAAACTATATATTTTTAACATATGAATATTATGTGATATATTAATCTCTTAACGTGTTTGATATTATGTGATAGATGTCTACCTCTAGAACAAGTCCCATTGACTCACCTAATAATAATGAAGAGTCAAATGTAAATTGGAATGATTTGTGGACTGATTCACAAGTTCCCGAAGAGGAACCGGAAGAAGAGTCGGAACCGGAAGAAGAATCGGAACCGGAAGAAGAATCGGAACCGGATGAAGAAATAGAACCGGTGGGGGAAATAATAAAACGGTTAAGTAAAAGAAATTCCTCAACCAACCGACCAAAGTTAATTATGGTCAATGGTGTTTCCGCCAAGGAAGCAAAATATTGGGAGGATTACCAATTCTCCGATGAATCGGATTCCGACGAGAATTCCGATGATGTTATAGAAATTACCCCAACTGAATTTAAAAAGGCAAAAGAAAATAATAAGGGAAAGGGCATAAAAATAGAGAAATCTAATTCCAACCCCGATGAACTTTATATGTATCGTCAACCCCCGAAGTCCTTAAGTTGTAACAATGACCCGGGAACCTCTAAACCACCAGGTTTTTCTAAACCAATGTGGACAACGACGGCTCGTATTAGGGGAACATCATATATCCCTAGAAACTTGGCAAAATGAACCAAAACCGAAGAAGAAGAAACGAGCGAGTCGGAATAAGATAGTTGTATTCGTGTGGTGTAATATATGGAATATAGTGTTCTTATGCTTTATGATATATGTAAAAATTGCTTGTATTAATAAGTATTTTTTTTTTATGAATCTAACTCTTGTCTATTTTACAGTTTAAAAACACAAAATGGATAGACAACCCAATATTTTAAGAGACCTACCCGGAGACATGATTGATGAAATCTTGTCTAGAGTCGGCCAGAATTCTTCGGCACAACTATTTAAGGCGAGATCAGTTTGTAAGACATTCGAAGAACGTTCCAAGAATGTCTTGGTTTATAAGAGACTTTCGTTTGAAAGATGGGGGATATCACATTGGGAAACCCATAAGTTACGATGTGTTTACTTTGACGCATATATTGCGGGGAACCCAAATGCTATTTTACGCAACGGGTTAAGAAATTATTTTGACTCAATATATCCGAATATTGGACTTCGTGATTTAGAAAAAGCGGCTAACATGCAACATAAAGAAGCATGTTATGCTTACGGATTAGTAATGTTCGCTTCTCACCAAAGTGAGAACAAGAACATCGGGCTACAACTATTAAACAAAACGTTTCCACAAGTGACGGAGTCGGTAATTGGGGTAAGAAATGAGGTTTTTAGATTATTACGGGACTGTTGGACATTACGTAACCCTCGTCCCTTTGATGACGTTACAACACGCTGTCTTATCAACGGCCATAACGGTTATGTTGCACAAGACCAAGGATGGGAAGTAGTCCTAGTAAAACCAGAATGCATGACTTGTTTCTGGACGTATGAATTACGTGTCTTTATTGCCTTTGCTGAACGACTTGTGTACTAGCTAGAATTGTCTTCACAACTATCTTGTATCAAAGTTATTGTGTGCTATATTTCATGCTTTATGTAAAATAAGCGGTATTGTAAGTTTGTAAAATATTGTATAAAAGTTTGAACGCGAAATATTATTATAATCAGTTTTTCATATAGAATTGTAGTAGTTGAATTGTATATTAGCTACTAAGTATGAACTTAACGGGTAGGTACTACCCGAATTTAAACTTATAAAATGCTAATATGAAGAAAAAGCTTTTATAAATGAGTTCATATTATGCTACGAAATACTATTAACTACTCTTAATATTCTGTATGATTAACTTGTTCCATTTAACTATTTTGAAGGAAATGGCACCGACTACTCGACACACCGTGAATATGAATGAAGAGGAATTCCGTACTTTTCTAGCTTCAAACATAGCCGCAGTACAGGCTGCGCTACATACCAACAATAACCTTGGATCTAGCAGTACAGGAAATCGTGTAGGATGCACCTACAAAGAATTCACTGCCTGCAAACCTTTGGAATTTGATGGAACCGAAGGACCGATCGGATTGAAACGGTGGACCGAGAAGGTTGAATCAGTGTTTGCCATAAGTAAGTGTACTGAAGAGGACAAAGTGAAGTACGCTACGCATACCTTCACAGGTTCTGCGTTAACATGGTGGAATACCTATCTAGAGCAAGTGGGACAAGATGATGCGTACGCACTACCGTGGTCAGCATTCAAGCACTTGATGAACGAGAAGTACCGTCCCAGAACCGAGGTCAATAAGCTCAAGACAGAACTTAGAGGGTTACGAACCCAAGGATTTGATATTACCACGTACGAAAGACGATTCACAGAATTGTGCCTATTGTGTCCGGGAGCATTCGAAGATGAGGAAGAGAAGATCGACGCGTTTGTGAAAGGATTACCGGAAAGAATCCAAGAAGATATAAGTTCACACGAGCCCGCCTCCATACAACAGGCATGTAGAATGGCTCACAAACTAGTGAACCAGATTGAAGAAAGAATTAAAGAACAGACTGCTGAAGAGGCCAATGTGAAGCAAGTCAAAAGAAAGTGGGAGGAAAACGGTGATAAGAATCACCAATACAACAACAACAGCAATTACAACAATAATCGCAACAATTATCCCAACAATCGCAACATCAATCGCAACTACAACAAACGGCCCAACAACAACAACAACAACAACAACAACAACAACAACAGCAACTACAACAATCATCCCAACAACAATAATAACCGCAACAACAACAACAATCAGAAGCAACTATGCCAAAGGTGTGAAAAGAATCACTCGGGGTTCTGCACCAAATTTTGCAACAAGTGTAAAAGAAATGGTCATAGCGCGGCGAAGTGTGAGGTCTACGGACCAGGGGTTAATAGAACGAAAGGAACAAATGGTGTCGGAACGAGTAATGGCGGAGCAAGTAGTGTCGGAGCAAGTTATGCCAATGTAGTTTGTTATAAATGTGGAAAACCAGGCCACATTATTAGAAATTGCCCGAACCAGGAGAACACGAATGGACAAGGCCGTGGAAGAGTTTTCAATATTAATGCGGTAGAGGCACAGGAAGACCCGGAGCTTGTTACGGGTACGTTTCTTATTGACAATAAATCTGCTTACGTTTTATTTGATTCGGGTGCGGATAGAAGCTATATGAGTAGAGATTTTTGTGCTAAATTAAGTTGTCCATTGACGCCTTTGGATAGTAAATTTTTACTCGAATTAGCAAATGGTAAATTAATTTCAGCAGATAATATATGTCGGAATCGAGAAATTAAACTGGTTAGCGAAACATTTAAGATTGATTTGATACCAGTAGAGTTAGGGAGTTTTGATGTGATAATCGGTATGGACTGGTTGAAAGAAGTGAAAGCGGAGATCGTTTGTTACAAAAATGCAATTCGCATTATACGAGAAAAAGGAAAACCCTTAATGGTGTACGGAGAAAAGGGCAACACGAAGCTACATCTTATTAGTAATTTGAAGGCACAAAAACTAATAAGAAAAGGTTGCTATGCTGTTCTAGCACACGTCGAGAAAGTACAAACTGAAGAAAAGAGCATCAATGATGTTCCCATTGCAAAAGAATTTCCCGATGTATTTCCGAAAGAATTACCGGGATTACCCCCACATCGATCCGTTGAATTTCAAATAGATCTTGTACCAGGAGCTGCATCAATAGCTCGTGCTCCTTACAGACTCGCACCCAGCGAGATGAAAGAACTGCAAAGCCAATTACAAGAACTTTTAGAGCGTGGTTTCATTCGACCAAGCACATCACCGTGGGGAGCTCCTGTTTTGTTTGTCAAGAAGAAAGATGGTACATTCAGGTTGTGTATCGACTACCGAGAGTTGAACAAACTTACCATCAAGAACCGCTACCCACTACCGAGAATCGATGACTTATTTGATCAACTACAAGGCTCGTCTGTTTATTCAAAGATTGACTTACGTTCCGGGTATCATCAAATGAGGTTGAAAGAAGATGATATTCCAAAGACTGCTTTCAGAACACGTTACGGTCATTACGAGTTTATGGTCATGCCGTTTGGTTTAACTAATGCACCAGCTGTGTTCATGGACCTTATGAACCGAGTGTGTGGACCATACCTTGACAAGTTTGTCATTGTTTTCATTGATGACATACTTATTTACTCAAAGAATGACCAAGAACACGGTGAACATTTGAGAAAGGTGTTAGAAGTATTGAGGAAGGAAGAATTGTACGCTAAGTTTTCAAAGTGTGCATTTTGGTTGGAAGAAGTTCAATTCCTCGGTCACATAGTGAACAAAGAAGGTATTAAGGTGGATCCGGCAAAGATAGAAACTGTTGAAAAGTGGGAAACCCCGAAAACTCCGAAACACATACGCCAGTTTTTAGGACTAGCTGGTTACTACAGAAGGTTCATCCAAGACTTTTCCAGAATAGCAAAACCCTTGACTGCATTAACGCATAAAGGGAAGAAATTTGAATGGAATGATGAACAAGAGAAAGCGTTTCAGTTATTGAAGAAAAAGCTAACTACGGCACCTATATTGTCATTGCCTGAAGGGAATGATGATTTTGTGATTTATTGTGACGCATCAAAGCAAGGTCTCGGTTGTGTATTAATGCAACGAACGAAGGTGATTGCTTATGCGTCTAGACAATTGAAGATTCACGAACAAAATTATACGACGCATGATTTGGAATTAGGCGCGGTTGTTTTTGCATTAAAGACTTGGAGGCACTACTTATATGGGGTCAAAAGTATTATATATACCGACCACAAAAGTCTTCAACACATATTTAATCAGAAACAACTGAATATGAGGCAGCGTAGGTGGATTGAATTATTGAATGATTACGATTTTGAGATTCGTTACCACCCGGGGAAGGCAAATGTGGTAGCCGATGCCTTGAGCAGGAAGGATAGAGAACCCATTCGAGTAAAATCTATGAATATAATGATTCATAATAACATTACTACTCAAATAAAGGAGGCGCAACAAGGAGTTTTAAAAGAGGGAAATTTAAAGGATGAAATACCCAAAGGATCGGAGAAGCATCTTAATATTCGGGAAGACGGAACCCGGTATAGGGCTGAAAGGATTTGGGTACCAAAATTTGGAGATATGAGAGAAATGGTACTTAGAGAAGCTCATAAAACCAGATACTCAATACATCCTGGAACGGGGAAGATGTACAAGGATCTCAAGAAACATTTTTGGTGGCCGGGTATGAAAGCCGATGTTGCTAAATACGTAGGAGAATGTTTGACGTGTTCTAAGGTCAAAGCTGAGCATCAGAAACCATCAGGTCTACTTCAACAACCCGAAATCCCGGAATGGAAATGGGAAAACATTACCATGGATTTCATCACTAAATTGCCAAGGACTGCAAGTGGTTTTGATACTATTTGGGTAATAGTTGATCGTCTCACCAAATCAGCACACTTCCTACCAATAAGAGAAGATGACAAGATGGAGAAGTTAGCACGACTGTATTTGAAGGAAGTCGTCTCCAGACATGGAATACCAATCTCTATTATCTCTGATAGGGATGGCAGATTTATTTCAAGATTCTGGCAGACATTACAGCAAGCATTAGGAACTCGTCTAGACATGAGTACTGCCTATCATCCACAAACTGATGGGCAGAGCGAAAGGACGATACAAACGCTTGAAGACATGCTACGAGCATGTGTTATTGATTTCGGAAACAGTTGGGATCGACATCTACCGTTAGCAGAATTTTCCTACAACAACAGCTACCATTCAAGCATTGAGATGGCGCCGTTTGAAGCACTTTATGGTAGAAAGTGCAGGTCTCCGATTTGTTGGAGTGAGGTGGGGGATAGACAGATTACGGGTCCGGAGATTATACAAGAAACTACCGAGAAGATCATCCAAATTCAACAACGGTTGAAAACCGCCCAAAGTCGACAAAAGAGCTACGCTGACATTAAAAGAAAAGATATAGAATTTGAAATTGGAGAGATGGTCATGCTTAAAGTTTCACCTTGGAAAGGCGTTGTTCGATTTGGTAAACGAGGGAAATTAAATCCAAGGTATATTGGACCATTCAAGATTATTGATCGTGTCGGACCAGTAGCTTACCGACTTGAGTTACCTCAACAACTCGCGGCTGTACATAACACTTTCCACGTCTCGAATTTGAAGAAATGTTTTGCTAAAGAAGATCTCACTATTCCGTTAGATGAAATCCAAATCAACGAAAAACTCCAATTCATCGAAGAACCCGTCGAAATAATGGATCGTGAGGTTAAAAGACTTAAGCAAAACAAGATACCAATTGTTAAGGTTCGATGGAATGCTCGTAGAGGACCCGAGTTCACCTGGGAGCGTGAAGATCAGATGAAGAAGAAATACCCGCATCTATTTCCAGAAGATTCGTCAACACCTTCAACAGCTTAAAATTTCGGGACGAAATTTATTTAACGGGTAGGTACTGTAGTGACCCGAACTTTTCCATGTTTATATATATTAATTGAGATTGATGTTTACATGATTAAATGTTTCCAACATGTTAAGCAATCAAACTTGTTAAGACTTGATTAATTGAAATAGGTTTCATATAGACAATTGACCACCCAAGTTGACCGGTGATTCACGAACGTTAAAACTTGTAAAAAAAATTATATGATGACATATATATGGTTATATATATAGTTAACATGATATTATGATAAGTAAACATATCATTAATTATATTAACAATGAACTGCATATGTAAAAACAAGACTACTAACTTAATGATTTTGAAACGAGACATATATGTAACGTTTATCGTTGTAACGACATTTAATGTATATATATCATATTAAGAGATATTCGTACATCATAATATCATGATAATATAATAATTTAAAATCTCTTTTGTTATTATAAACATTGGGTTAACAACATTTAACAAGATCGTTAACCTAAAGGTTTCAAAACAACACTTACATGTAACGACTAACGATGACTTAACGACTCAGTTAAAATGTATATACATGTAGTGTTTTAATATGTATTTATACACTTTTGAAAGACTTCAATACACTTATCAAAATACTTCTACTTAACAAAAATGCTTACAATTACATTCTCGTTCAGTTTCATCAACAATTCTACTCGTATGCACCCGTATTCGTACTCGTACAATACACAGCTTTTAGATGTATGTACTATTGGTATATACACTCCAATGATCAGCTCTTAGCAGCCCATGTGAGTCACCTAACACATGTGGGAACCATCATTTGGCAACTAGCATGAAATATCTCATAAGATTACAAAAATATGAGTAATCATTCATGACTTATTTACATGAAAACAAAATTACATATCCTTTATATCTAATCCATACACCAACGACCAAAAACACCTACAAACACTTTCATTCTTCAATTTTCTTCATCTAATTGAACTCTCTCAAGTTCTATCTTCAAGTTCTAAGTGTTCTTCATAAATTCCAAAAGTTCTAGTTTCATAAAATCAAGAATACTTTCAAGTTTGCTAGCTCACTTCCAATCTTGTAAGGTGATCATCCAACCTCAAGAAATCTTTGTTTCTTACAGTAGGTTATCATTCTAATACAAGGTAATAATCATATTCAAACTTTGGTTCAATTTCTATAACTATAACAATCTTATTTCAAGTGATGATCTTACTTGAACTTGTTTTCGTGTCATGATTTTGCTTCAAGAACTTTGAGCCATCCAAGGATCCATTGAAGCTAGATCCATTTTTCTCTTTTCCAGTAGGTTCATCCAAGGAACTTAAGGTAGTAATGATGTTCATAACATCATTCGATTCATACATATAAAGCTATCTTATTCGAAGGTTTAAACTTGTAATCACTAGAACATAGTTTAGTTAATTCTAAACTTGTTCGCAAACAAAAGTTAATCATTCTAACTTGACTTTTAAAATCAACTAAACACATGTTCTATATCTATATGATATGCTAACTTAATGATTTAAAACCTGGAAACACGAAAAACACCGTAAAACCGGATTTACGCCGTCGTAGTAACACCGCGGGCTGTTTTGGGTTAGTTAATTAAAAACTATGATAAACTTTGATTTAAAAGTTGTTATTCTGAGAAAATGATTTTTATTATGAACATGAAACTATATCCAAAAATTATGGTTAAACTCAAAGTGGAAGTATGTTTTCTAAAATGGTCATCTAGACGTCGTTCTTTCGACTGAAATGACTACCTTTACAAAAACGACTTGTAACTTATTTTTCCGACTAGAAACCTATACTTTTTTTGTTTAGATTCATAAAATAGAGTTCAATATGAAACCATAGCAATTTGATTCACTCAAAACGGATTTAAAATGAAGAAGTTATGGGTAAAACAAGATTGGATAATTTTTCTCATTTTAGCTACGTGAAAATTGGTAACAAATCTATTCCAACCATAACTTAATCAACTTGTATTATATATTATGTAATCTTGAGATACCATAGACACGTATACAATGTTTCGACCTATCATGTCGACACATCTATATATATTTCGGAACAACCATAGACACTCTATATGTGAATGTTGGAGTTAGCTATACAGGGTTGAGGTTGATTCCAAAATATATATAGTTTGAGTTGTGATCAATACTGAGATACGTATACACTGGGTCGTGGATTGATTCAAGATAATATTTATCGATTTATTTCTGTACATCTAACTGTGGACAACTAGTTGTAGGTTACTAACGAGGACAGCTGACTTAATAAACTTAAAACATCAACATATATTAAAAGTGTTGTAAATATATTTTGAACATACTTTGATATATATGTATATATTGTTATAGGTTCGTGAATCAACCAGTGGCCAAGTCTTACTTCCCGACGAAGTAAAAATCTGTGAAAGTGAGTTATAGTCCCACTTTTAAAATCTAATATTTTTGGGATGAGAATACATGCAGGTTTTATAAATGATTTACAAAATAGACACAAGTACGTGAAACTACATTCTATGGTTGAATTATCGAAATCGAATATGCCCCTTTTTATTAAGTCTGGTAATCTAAGAATTAGGGAACAGACACCCTAATTGACGCGAATCCTAAAGATAGATCTATTGGGCCTAACAAACCCCATCCAAAGTACCGGATGCTTTAGTACTTCGAAATTTATATCATATCCGAAGGGTGTCCCGGAATGATGGGGATATTCTTATATATGCATCTTGTTATTGTCGGTTACCAGGTGTTCACCATATGAATGATTTTTATCTCTATGTATGGGATGTGTATTGAAATATGAAATCTTGTGGTCTATTGTTACGATTTGATATATATAGGTTAAACCTATAACTCACCAACATTTTTATTGACGTTTTAAGCATGTTTATTCTCAGGTGATTATTAAGAGCTTCCGCTGTCGCATACTTAAATAAGGACAAGATTTGGAGTCCATGCTTGTATGATATTGTGTAAAAACTGCATTCAAGAAACTTATTTTGTTGTAACATATTTGTATTGTAAACCATTATGTAATGGTCGTGTGTAAACAGGATATTTTAGATTATCATTATTTGATAATCTACGTAAAGCTTTTTAAACCTTTATTGATGAAATAAAGGTTATGGTTTGTTTAAAAATGAATGCAGTCTTTGAAAAACGTCTCATATAGAGGTCAAAACCTCGCAACGAAATCAATTAATATGGAACGTTTTTAATCAATAAGAACGGGACATTTCAATATCGACGCATCTATATATATTATTTGGAATCACCATAGACACTCTATATGCAGTAATGATCGAGTTCTCTATACAGGGTTGAGGTTGATTCTCAAATAATATATATAGTTTGAGTTATGATCGAGTCTGAGACATGTACACGGGTCATGATACATATTAATTAAATCGAATATTATATATTAAACTATATATATATATATGAATTATTGGACTGTCAACTGTGGACAATCAACTGTGGACTAATAATATTGGACAAATAAAATGAATTAAAATATTGATTATAACATATGAAACTAAACATTTCTTCAAGTTTGCCACTTGATTTCACCTTAAACCTCATTTGTATCTTGACAATTCCATTCTGCGTTCTAACCTATCATGATCCTTGAAAACACCTCAATCGAGAGGATGAACCAACCACACTTTATCTACGGAAAGAAAGATTGATGCATATAGTCATGCACCTGAAAACACTCAGAACCTGAGTAAACGTTTAACACAAAACTGTGTTAAATCTTTTAGCGTTATTATTACCAAAATAACTTTGCAATTCCTATTTGAGATAGCCAGTTTTGTCACAGCTCCAGCAAGACAACTTCGACTTTTCGTTCGAAACAACCTTATTATAACCTTGATATATACGTTGTCTTTTCGTCTTCGTTACCGGGGAACTCTTTAAATCCCACCACATTAACAGTAAACGTACCAGCAACTTCACTACTCTTTGGCAAAAGTCACTTCGATAAATCACTATATTTATTCATTAATATCCTATCATATACTCATCCGCGTTCTGTAATGATAATTAACATACCAAGTACCGGAAAGCATCAATCGATAACCTCAAAATTCTCAGCGATTCTACGACAACAATTTATATATATATATATATATATATATATATATATATATATATATATATATATATATATATATATATATATATATATATATATATATATATATATATATATATATGTATAACTTCTATCTCCTGTATTTACGAATTTCAATTCTGAATTTCTAAAAAGCGCTTTAGCTTATGGATCAGTTTCCTAAGTTTTGAAAAAGCTGATGAAGCAGTAGACTGCCTTAACAGTCAAAAGTTTGATGATAAAGAAAGGAGTGTTGGAAAAGCTCAAAGACTTTGATACTGAAAAAAATGAATTGAGCAAATCATGAAAGAGACTCTGAACAAGGTCTAAACTTGTACATAAAAGAATCCTGATGATTCTCTTTTTAATGAAATCTTTAACGAATACCTTGCTCCTAAATCGCTCTAAATCATCGTGAATGAATTTCTTCATCACAATTTGATTCAGAAATTTCAAGATATCATCGTATCTTTCATTATAAATATCCTCCATATTTCTGAAGATATTTTTATAACTATTCTTATCTGAAATCATTAATCTCTTCGTGCTATCAGTGTTACATCATATAGAAACTGTTAGTTTCTATATTCTGTAAACTTTCGAGCTTAAAAAATGAATGTTATTGAAGTAATGTTGGGAACTGATGCATGAGTTAGTATAATATAATGACACTTGATCAACGTGATTATATTACAGTAAGTCATACTGAGTTTCTAATGGAACATGATGATTCACAGATCATAACGTCATCATGTGCCATGTTACATAACTCTTTCATTCTGCTTAACTTCTGAACATATCAAGAAAATATATTCTTGATAGTTCTATCTTTTCGGATATTCTGGTAATTTACCAAATCAAGATCGTGCCATTACGATTTCTTTCTTAGAACATTAACTATGTTCATTTCAAAATCCATAACTATGAATTCCAGACCATTATTCGCTTGACTTGAAGTCAGGGAGAGGAAACAAAAGTATGGAACTTTTGAATATAAAAGAAAATATAAAGCTCGACAACAACACATAAATTACAAACCGTGCATATCAATACGTATTGCCACGTAAAGGCATGGGAGAATTAAAAATACTATAACCCCAAGGTAATAGTAGAAGTGAATAAAATCCACCGGTGGTAGATGAAAGAGAAGAATGATAGATATGAAAGTTAGGAGTATATCAAGGATCAGAACGGGATGGAGCATATTAATGAATGCTTTAAAATATGAATTGAGGAGAAAGAATAGAAGATGTGAGATATGGAAATAAGGAAACGAAAGGGGTGAATTTATAGTGAAATATCCGACAGAGCAATCAAGACAGATCATCGCATTTAATCAAAGAGGATCCTAATTTCCTTAATTACCGAAGAATCAAATCTTATTACGAAGATTTTCTCCAAATCTCTCGAATTTGGAAATCAATCCTATCTACGTTAAAAGATATGTAGAATCTATACCTACTCATTTCACTCTTCAGTGATAGCTTCACTTGTACTCTTCGCAAAATCAAATGGTTCTATCCATATTACTCAATGATGATAAAACTCTATTTATCAACTCATATTCGTCATGAAAACATTTTTATTGTTAACCATGACCACCTCACTCAAATTTTGGGATGAAATTTCTTTAACGGGTAGGTACTGTGATGACTCGGATATTTTTGATCAAATTTAAACTTTAATCTTTATATGTTTCCGACACGATAAGCAAAATCTGTAATGTTGAGTCTCGAAAGTTTTGAAATCTATATTCATGTAATCAATTACTCTTTAACTATTACTAATGATTCACGAACAATTAATTGTAAAATAAGTAAAGCGTAAATAATATATATATATATATATATATATATATATATATATATATATATATATATATATATATATATATATATATATATATATATATATATATATATATATATATAGAAATTTATAATAATTCATTTAAATAGTCTTGTGGTAATATTATATTATTTTATTAAAAATTATTATTTAGTAATAGCATTATTATTATGGTTTTATTCATTATCATTATTAATAAAATTATTATTTTTATTAAAATTACTTTTATTAATATTAAGATATAACTTATTATTATTATTATCATTAATATTATTAGTATTTCTATTATTATTATTAGTATTTATTATTATTAATAATATTATCAACATTATTATTAATATAATTATTATTAATTATTAATATTAAGTAAATATTAATTAAATATAAATTAAGAAGTCAAAAGTTTGTACGAATTTGTTATCTTTCAATTTCAACTTTTGGTATTTTTATTTTCTTGCTCCTTGTTTTTCTATGTGAGAATCAAAGAAACCCCACCACTCCATGATATTCGAATTCCTTTATGTTTCCAATTCGCTATCTATCTTCTATTGTTGATTGGTTTCTCTAGCCTATATTACATATACTTATGAGAGATTAACACCCATTTGAATTTCACCATTTATCCACCTTATTCTTAATACTTGCTCAATCAACTCAAGTCATCACTACTTCCATCTATGACCATTCAACTTGCAACATGAATACCAACTAAACCATTTTAGTTACTGTTTTTCTTGGGTACAAGTCTCCACCACCTCCGATGAACTACAACCACCACTCAACCATCAACAAACACCTCGAACCCTCACCACCATGAAAACTATCTTCATCGGTTGTCATCTCAAAACCAAACCCCATGTGACCAACTCTACAACCATTATCATCGATTAGACCCAAACCCGAGCACCATGATGTTACTACTACTATTATGTTCGACTATCAACACCGCCCACTACCAATACCATGAAATGCCACCTTATCTCTCTCTATTCTAGTTCACCACCACCTACCATATGGTTCTGTCTTGCTGCCATTAACCACCATGAACACCTACTCCATAACCACCTTCGCCACCTTATAAATTTCGGCCACCACCGTTCTTCATTTCCATCTGTTTTCGTTCACCAACTGGCCATACTAGTGCACCCCCACTCTCTATTTGTATTACCACTGTACAAGTTTCCATTTATCATTTTGTTACCCGATACATCGAAAACCTTTGATCATCATCATCAACTACCATACAACCAACGAACACCCATTTTAGTTACTACTGTTCTCGCCATCAACCGTCACCATAAATCACCCAACACCGCTGTATTGTTGCTATTATATTGCTGAAACAAAAGCTAATGCAAATCAATTATTAAATTAACAGCTAATATCGATTTTCTTTGTAACAAAAGCATGCCAATAAAGTTTCTACTTTTTGTATATATATATTGGTTATCGACAAGCTGTATGCAAGGTGTACCCCACTCACTAATTGAGTCATTAGTGGATTCATTAAAGAAATGGATTGATACAGAAAATCATAAGGTAGGGTCTGTTAGGAAACGAATTTTGTTAAACTATCGAGCTGAGTTTGATATTCATTTTTCGAACCAAACAAAAACCAAACTTTTCAATTAAATTGTCGTTCCTGTTTTCCACAGCTTTTATCTTTTGAAACTTACCTGAACAATAACCATTATTTTATGTGCCTGTTTTAAAATCGAACCCATCGAATAATTCTGCTATTTTTTTCTTTTCCTGTCCAGTCCGTACACCACCATAAACCACCACCAAAATCCTATCATCGATCACCATCTCTAATTAGAAGTTTCTGCTTGTTTACGTGTTATTTCTGGATCAGCTTCAACCCATCGATTACTGTTTCAGACTGTATCGAATCTGTTGTTCTCACTCTAAACTGAAGACCCACTTGTAGGGTTGCTATGCTCAATCCTTAACCACGAACTGTGCAGATTTAAATGTTAAATGGACTAGATTATAAGTATAATGGGTTTTGTTGTTAGGCTTAGTAATGATTTCGGACTGGACTATTAATTCCTAAATGGGCTAGTATCACTTTTAAAGGAATGGGCTTCACTTGGGTTCTGCTTGTACAAGAATGATGTTGATGAAAATTACATAAGTAACAATAGATTATGGTTATTACACAAACTGACGAGTGGTCCAGTGGTTGGAAAGAGAGTTGTGAAGTGAGAGGTCTTGGGTTCGATCCCGCTTCATGCCATTTTTTTAGGAAAAGCTTTTAAAGGTAGTCTATAATTATTATTATCGGTATTATTTTTATTATTATTGTTATTATTATTATTATTATTATTAATTACTAGTATGATTATGAGAAAAATAAAAAGAATAAATATAGTTTATGATAAGAAACATTAATATAAAAATAATTATGGTTGTAATCATAGTTAGGGAAATTACAACCTAGAAGATTAATTATATGCACGAATACGATTAAGATAATATAACGATATAGTTATGAATATAATTAAGTCACGATTAAATAATATTATTATCATTATTGTTGTTAGGATTAGTATTATTACTAGTAAGTATTAAGTATTATTATCAAAATTATTATTTTTATTATCCTTATTATTAAACTTATCTTTTTATTAAATACTACTAATAATATTAAAAGTATCATTACTTATAATCTATCATTTTGTTAAAACTACTAACACTATCATTATTTTTACTAGTACTATTAAAGTTATTTTTATTATCATTATACTTATTTTAGTATTATTATAACTGGTACTTTGTAAATAAAAGATTAATTATATAAAAATATTTTTAATGCTCATATTTTAAATATATAAATATTTTCATATATAAAATGAATATATAATGAAGTAGCTAAATTATTAATATAAAAATATATCACAACTAATAATATATATATATATATATATATATATATATATATATATATATATATATATATATATATATATATATATATATATATAATTATTCGATTACAATTACGTGTGTTAATATATATACGAATGATATAGGTTCGTGAATCCGAGTTCAACCCTGCATTGTTCAATTTAGTCATATGTATTTTTACTACAAAATACAGTATGGTGAGTTCATTTGATTCCCTTTTACTCTTTACATTTTTTGGGACTGAGAATACATGCGTTTTTTTTATAACTGCTTTATTAAATTCTTTTGAAATATATTTTGAATTACGAATACATGAAATGCTTTTATAAATGTTTGACGAGATAGACACAAGCAAAAAATTCCATGAATTATTATGCAGACAGATGTTCTGCGAATTATTCTTGAATTATGTGGACATGATAATTGCCACCATTGAATTATGTGGATATGATAATTGCCACCATTGAATTATGTGGACATGATAATTGCCACCATTGAATTATTTGGACATGATAATTGCCACCAGTTGATGTGAATGTTATATATCGAGAGAATGATTTTATACACAGGTTATGTGTATGTTATTTTTGTGCACAAGATATGTGTACGGTTACTATGATTTATGAAAATGGTTTCGTACACGAGAAATATGTACTGTATTTAAAAGATATAGCATGTACATTACAGGTGGGTATAGGATTCGGGCCCATTTGTACCATGCAGGATTTAAATTTTGTGGTCTATCAAAATGATGAATTTTATTATTTTAAGATAAACCAATGAACTCACCAACCTTTTGGTTGACACTTTAAAGCATGTTTATTCTCAGGTATGAAAGAAGTCTTCCGCTGTGCAATTGCTCATTTTAAAGATATTATTTGGAGTCATTCATGACATATTTCAAAATACGTTGCATTCGAGTCGTTGAGTTCATCAAGATTATTATTAAGTCAATTATAGTTAGATATATTATAAAATGGTATGCATGCCGTCAACTTTCAATGTAATGAAAGATTGTCTTTTCAAAAACGAATGCAATGTTTGTAAAATGTATCATATAGAAGTCAAGTACCTCGCGATGTAATCAACTATTGTGAATCTTTTATAATCGATATGGGCTTTGTCCGGATGGATTAGGACGGGTCTCTACAGTTTTCTCTTTAGAACATTTGAATCTCCCCACACTTAGGTAGCTGTGGTGTCGAAATTGTGATTAACTTCATCGTCAATTTCTTTTGGACCATAATCAACTTGCATATCTGCGACTTTTGCTTTAAGCCATTGGTCTGATTCCTGTGTAACATCCACAAATTCAACTAGTTTCGCCTTTTCATTAGGCGATAGATTGGATACTAACCGGTTACATAACTTAAAGTTCCCCTTGGTTCTAGCATCGCGAATTCGTTTAATAAGTTTCTTCATTGAACTATTAATAACGGAGTCATTTAATTTCGTATCAACAACGGGGTTCTTTGTTATCAAGTCATCATTAGGTGTTACTTCATCTTCCCCACACTTAGGCGTTTTATTATTGTTAAGCACTACCGTTGGAGTTGGTAAAACAACATGGTTCTTACCAATCATTTTTGTTGGTTCAACGGTTTTGGTTGGTGGAGATTTAGACTTTTGACTCACAAAGGTGATCGATTTTTCACCATCACTAAGTGTCATTCTACCCTCTCTTACATCAAATAACGCCCTGGTGGACGCTAAGAATGGTCGACCTAAAATTAGAGGAATGTTTGAGTCCTCTTCTATGTCAATGACAATAAATTCGACTAAAAAGGTTAAATTAATTCCAACTGGGTGCCTAATGGTTTGATCAAAGAGTCGGACACTCATCTCTATTGGACATAACTCACCTACTCCTAATCTCTTATATAATGAAAGAGGCGTAACACTCACACTCGCACCTAAATCTGCTAGTGCATCATACATGACACAATCACTAAGTAGACAAGGAACAATAAATTCACCTGGATCACCCAACCTGGGTGGAGGTTTTGGTGGAACTGTCTTCACCGGGTTTATCTTTACAGTTTTTATTTCTTGCACTTTCTTATTCTTCTTCTTCTTTCTAGAGGTATTACAAACTTTATTACCTATCACTTGCTCATACTCAACTCCTTTTCTTGAAAATGGGATGGATGGTCTGTAGGGTGCCACCACTGGCTTCACATACTCGAGTGGTGGTGGTGTTGTAACTTCTTCATTGTTACTCACATCTAAAACCTTCCCATCTTCTGATGATGGTTTTTCAGAATTTGTTGATACCATATTAACATTCTCATTTCGAGGATTTACTTCAGTATTACTTGGTAGCTTTCCTTGTTCCTTCTCACTCATTATGCTAGCAAGAGTACCTATATGTTTTTCTAGATTCAAAATGGAAGCTTGTTGAGTTCTTAATGACTGATCAAACCTCTCATTTTTTTGGGTTTGAGATGTAATAAATTGTGTTTGAGATTCCATTAGTTTTGCCATCATTTCTTCTAGATTTGACTTTTTCTCTTCGGTTTGTTGTGGTGATTTATACAAGCCAGGTCTTTGTTGATTGAAAGTGTTGTTTTGAGTTGGTTGGTTATTCGGACCTTGTTGGTTGTACGAGTTATTGTTGGGTCCATTTGGATCGTAAAGAATGTTTTGATTTCGATTGAAGTTTGGCCTTGGAGGTTGATAATTATTTTGATAATTATTTCCCTGCCTTTGTTTCATGTAGGAAACATTCTCTCGTTGTTCCATCGTTTGCTCGATGTGACAATCGTTTGTTAAGTGTGGTCCACCGCATTGCTCACAACTGATTCGTATTGCGTGAATATCTTTATTCATCTTTTCCATTCGTCTCTCAAAAGCATCTATTTTTGCGGAAACGGAATCAAATTCATGGCTAGAATCGGCTCTAGCCGCTTTAGATGAACGAAAGATATCTTTTTCCTGGTGCCACTCATGCGAGTGGGAGGCTGTGTTATCAATAATTTTGTGAGCTTCGATTGCGGTTTTCTTCATAATGGAACCACCAGCTGTTATGTCGATGTCTTTTCGTGTAGCAATGTCGCATCCTTGTTAGAATATTTGTACTATTTGATAAGTGTCTAAACCATGTTGCGGACATCCTCTCAACAACTTTTCAAATCTTGTCCATGCCTCATATAATGTTTCATTTGTCTTTTGCGCGAACGTAACAATTTCTCTTTGAAGTCTCACGGCTTTAGATGACGGAAAGAATTATTTAAGAAAATTTTCAACTAAAACGTCCCATGTATCAATCGCCCCTTCAGGTAACGATTCTAACCAATCTTTGGCTTCTCCCTTTAAAGTTCAGGGAAATAACATGAGATAGATTTGTTCATCCTCCACTTCTCGGATTTTAAATAGAGTACAGATCCTATTAAAGGTTCGAAGATGTTCGTTTAGATCTTCCTTCGGCATACCACTATATTGGCATTGATTAGTTACCATGTGTAGGATTTGTCCTTTGATTTCATAATCTGGCACATTAATGTCTAGCTTAATAATGGCGTGACCTTGGCCCGTACGTGTGGCTCTCATTCGATCTTCCATACTTAGAGGTTCCGTTACTTCCATAATTAAAATTGTTGAATACGAATCACTATAGGATTCTGATTTAACGGTTTGTGGTTCAGGAGGAATGATTAGTCGTTCAGGATCTTGGAATTGTCCTTGAATATCCTCCGGGTTCTCGGTAGTGAAGTCGGGTTCAAAAAATGGATTATCGGAAATTTGAATTGGAGTACTTGGTCGACTAGATGACGATTCTAAAGAAAAATCAACGACAATATTGGCTAGATGTCTTGATCGAGTTACAGGTGGTGAACGTATGAAAGGTGGTGAACGTTTTGCTCGGTGCATTCACTGAATATCCTATTAGTTATAAAAGATAAAAATTATATAAGTTATCAAATTAATAGACTTTTCTGATTTTGCCCACGTTTCGAATAGCCAATAGATGCATCAGGTAGCCAGGACCCTTTAAATCGGAAGCCCACAACTCACCACTAACAAATCCAACTATTACTACGAACCAGAAAATTTTGGATGTCTATTAATTTAACTGCTTAAAATAAAATTTCGTTTTGAAATTTTAGAGAAGAAATAGAAAATTCTATGTCCTAAAAATTAGAGCGCCGAGAAATAAGAAAGAAAAAGAGCGCGTCGAAAAACGTCGAAAAATAAAAGGTCGAAAAATAAAAATAAGAAAGAAAAACGTCGAAACTTAAAAGTCTAAAAACTAAATATTAAAAGTTGCGTCTAAAGATATTAAAGCTTAAAAGGAATTCTATATCCAAAACGGCAATAACTTCAAAGGCACTAAAATATATAAACGGCGTCGCAAAATTCTAAAGCGCCTAAATCTTAATCTAAAGAAAATGCACTTAAGGGATTTTACGGCAAAGCCTAAAAACTAGAAATATAAAAATAACTACGGCAAAACCTAATCTTAAAATTAATTACGAACGATAAATATACAAATTACAAATTAAACGATTAAAATATACAATTTATTACTAAAATGATAGAAATACAAATTTTATAAAAATATTATTTTTATATTTATATTATATATAAATATTAAACTATATAATTAAAAATAATAATTACACTTAAAATTACTAATTATTATTAAAACTAAATACTAGCTAATTAATAATAAATAATTAAACCCTAATTAATAAATAATAATAAATATTAATAAACCCTACCGTCATAAATGCGTACCAGGTTTGTGACCTGTCAGGTCGACTCATGCGACCGCATGATTTTTTAGCGTTGGGGTCATGCTATCGCATGGCCCAGGAATTCCAGAACTGATTCGGGCTGGTACCAGTTTCGGCCCAAATTATATTTTTATTTGATTTTTGATTTTAATAAAGAAAATATTTATATAAAATATAATTAGCTTATATTTTAAAATCTTAAAAATAAAAGTACTTTTTAACTTAATAAATAAAGTCTTAAAAATATATATTTATATATATATATATATATATATATATATATATATATATATATATATATATATATATATATATATATATATATTATTTTTAACACTTATTATAAATATAAAATATTTTTATGAAATAAGAAATAATATATTTTTACAAAAATATAGTTTTACTAAAATATAGCGTAAAGATATAGCATTTCGCCGAGTCCCCGGCAGCGGCGCCAAAAACTTGATGTGCGAGCGGAGGTGTACGAAATAATATTATATTTTTTTACAAAATACGATACAAATTACACAAGTTTTATTTATTTATTTATGGAATATACCTAAACCTTGCTACAACACTTATAGGCAGTGTACCTAATCGTAGAGTAGTGTAGTTTTTAGTAAGTCCGGTTCGTTCCACAGGGAGCTAGCTGAGTTTAACGCTATATTTTTAAACTATATTTGTATATATATATATATATATATATATATATATATATATATATATATATATATATATATATATATATATATATATATATATATATATATATATATATATAAGTAGTAATATTATTATAAAAGGGGGGTTTACCGTTTAATGACCGGTTTGTCGATTTTAAATAAAGCGTAAAGATAAATGACGATAATTAAAATGCGTAAAATAAATAACAATGACGAAATATAAAATTGCGAATAATAAAATGACAGTAATTAAAAGTATGATGAGAAATACAATAAAAGAATTATGCTTATTTAAACTTCCGTAATCATGATGTTTGACGTTTTGATTTTAACTTATTTATCTGGGTTAATTGTCCTTTGTCCTGAATTTATTTGATACCTATCTGGTTTTTGTCCATAATAGTCCATCGGTCATAATTATAAAATGCTCGTCAAATTAACCTTATTCCCGAAGTCAAATATTCCAACTAATTAGGGATTCGAACTGTAACAAGGTTTTAATACTTTGTTTAATGATTACACCAGGTTATCGACTGCGTGTAATCCAAGGTTTTATTACTTTGTTAACAATTACACCAATTATCCTTGTATGTAATCCACCCCTGTTTTAATGAGATATGAATATTAATTTACCCACTTGATCAGAATGAATAATCAATTACCCAACCTAAATAATTAATTAAATGATCATAAAAGATGTCGTATAAACGTCACTAAATAGGACATACATAATCATTTTAATAATTATTAGATTAACTAATTTGAAGATAGGTTCGACAGGTTCCAATGAGTTGTCGCTCAATTAGACAATACTGAAATGTCCCGTTCTTATTGATTAAAAACGTTCCATATTAATTGATTTCGTTACGAGGTTTTGACCTCTATATGAGACGTTTTTCAAAGACTGCATTCACTTTTAAAACAAACCATAACCTTTATTTCATAAATAAAGGTTTAAAAAGCTTTACGTAGATTATCAAATAATGATAATCTAAAATATCCTGTTTACACCAGACCATTACATAATGGTTTACAATACAAATATGTTACATCGAAATCAGTTTCTTGAATGCAGTTTTTACACAATATCATACAAACATGGACTCCAAATCTTGTCCTTATTTTAGTATGCAACAGCGGAAGCTCTTAGTATTCACCTGAGAATAAACATGCTTTAAACGTCAACAAAAATGTTGGTGAGTTATAGGTTTAACCTATATATATCAAATCGTAACAATAGACCACAAGATTTCATATTTCAATACACATCCCATACATAGAGATAAAAATCATTCATATGGTGAACACCAGGTAACCGACATTAACAAGATGCATATATAAGAATATCCCCATTATTCCGGAACACCCTTCGGATATGATATAAATTTCGAAGTACTAAAGCATCCGGTACTTTGGATGGGGTTTGTTAGGCCCAATAGATCTATCTTTAGGATTCGCGTCAATTAGGGTGTCTGTTCCCTAATTCTTAGATTACCATACTTAATAAAAAGGGGCATATTCGATTTCGATAATTCAACCATAGAATGTAGTTTCACGTACTTGTGTCTATTTTGTAAATCATTTATAAAACCTGCATGTATTCTCATCCCAAAAATATTAGATTTTAAAAGTGGGACTATAACTCACTTTCACAGATTTTTACTTCGTCGGGAAGTAAGACTTGGCCACTGGTTGATTCACGAACCTATAACAATATATACGTATATATCAAAGTATGTTCAAAATACGTATATAACCTACAACTAGTTGTCCACAGTTAGATGTACAGAAATAAATCGATAAATATTATCTTGAATCAATCCACGACCCAGTGTATACGTATCTCAGTATTGATCACAACTCAAACTATATATATTTTGGAATCAACCTCAACCTTGTATAGCTAAATCCAACATTCACATATAGAGTGTCTATGGTTGTTCCGAAATATATATAGATGTGTCGACATGATAGGTCGAAACATTGTATACGTGTCTATGGTATCTCAAGATTACATAATATACAATACAAGTTGATTAAGTTATGGTTGGA
Organism: Rutidosis leptorrhynchoides; assembly: GCF_046630445.1. NCBI lineage: Eukaryota > Viridiplantae > Streptophyta > Magnoliopsida > Asterales > Asteraceae > Rutidosis > Rutidosis leptorrhynchoides. Next base: position 49,057,676 of record NC_092338.1, read on the forward strand.
ATAGATTTGTTACCAATTTTCACGTCACTAAAATGAGAAAAATTATCCAATCTTGTTTTACCCATAACTTCTTCATTTTAAATCCGTTTTGAGTGAATCAAATTGCTATGGTTTTGTATTGAACTCTATTTTATGAATCTAAACAGAAAAAGTATAGGTTTATAGTCAGAAAAATAAGTTACAAGTCGTTTTTGTAAAGGTAGTCATTTCAGTCGAAAGAACGACGTCTAGATGACCATTTTAGAAAACATACTTCCACTTTGAGTTTAACCATAATTTTTGGATATAGTTTCATGTTCATAATAAAAATCATTTTCACAGAATAACAACTTTTAAATCAAAGTTTATCATAGTTTTTAATTAACTAACCCAAAACAGCCCGCGGTGTTACTACGACGGCGTAAATCCGGTTTTACGGTGTTTTTCGTGTTTTCAGGTTTTAAATCATTAAGTTAGCATATCATATAGATATAGAACATGTGCTTAGTTGATTTTAAAAGTCAAGTTAGAAGGATTAACTTTTATTTGCGAACAAGTTTAGAATTAACTAAACTATGTTCTAGTGATTACAAGTTTAAACCTTCGAATAAGATAGCTTTATACGTATGAATTGAATGATGTTATGAACATCATTACTACCTCAAGTTCCTTGGATAAACCTACTGGAAATGAGAAAAATAGATCTAGCTTCAAAGGATCCTTGGATGGCTTGAAAGTTCTTGAAGCAGAATCATGACACGAAAACAATTTCAAGTAAGATTTCCACTCGAAATAAGATTGTTATAGTTATAGAAATTGAATTAAAGTTTGAATATGATTATTACCTTGTATTATAAAGATAACCTACTGTAAGTAACAAAGGTTTCTTGATCTTGGATGATTACTTGGAATGGATTTAGAAAACTTGGAAGTAAACTTGCAATCTTGGAAGTATTCTTGATTTTATGAAACTAGAACTTTTGGAATTTATGAAGAACACTTAGAACTTGAAGATAGAACTTGAGAGAGATTAATTAGATGAATAAAATTGAAGAATGAAAGTGTTTGTAGGTGTTTTTGGTCGTTGGTGTATGGATTAGATATAAAGGATATGTAATTTTGTTTTCATGTAAATAAGTCATGAATGATTACTCATATTTTTGTAATTTTATGAGATATTTCATGCTAGTTGCCAAATGATGGTTCCCACATGTGTTAGGTGACTCACATGGGCTGCTAAGAGCTGATCATTGGAGTGTATATACCAATATTACATACATCTAAAAGCTGTGTATTGTACGAGTACGAATACGGGTGCATACGAGTAGAATTGTTGATGAAACTGAACGAGGATGTAATTGTAAGAATTTTTGTTAAGTAGAAGTATTTTGATAAGTGTCTTGAAGTCTTTCAAAAGTGTATGAATACATATTAAAACACTACATGTATATACATTTTAACTGAGTCGTTAAGTCATCGTTAGTCGTTACATGTAAATGTTGTTTTGAAACCTTTAGGTTAACGATCTTGTTGAATGTTGTTAACCCATTGTTTATTATAACAAATGAGATGTTAAATTGTTATATTATCATGATATTATGATATATAATATATCTTAGTATGATATATATACAGTTAAATGTCGTTACAACGATAATCGTTACATATATGTCTCGTTTCGAAATCATTAAGTTAGTAGTCTTATTTTTACATATGTATTTCATTGTTAATACACTTAATAATATATTTAATTATCATTTAACATAATTAACCAAGTGTATCAATATCTTAATATGATTCATATGTACCTAGTAAGACGTTGTTATAACGATAATCGTTATATATATCGTTTTCGAGTTTCTTAAATTAATAGTCTCATTTTTATGTATATAACTCATTGTTAAAATACCTAATGAGATACATACTTATAATAAAATCATGTTAACTATATATATAACCATATATATGTCATCGTATAGTTTTTACAAGTTTTAACGTTCGTGAATCACCGGTCAACTTGGGTGGTCAATTGTCTATATGAAACCTATTTCAATTAATCAAATCTTAACAAGTTTGATTGCTTAACATGTTGGAAACACTTAATCATGTAAATAACAATTTCATTTAATATATATATAAACATGGAAAAGTTCGGGTCACTACAAATACCCCCTATTTATTAATAGTCATAGTCCAATGTCCACAAGTGTCGGTCTTTTGTTCAAACCTTAATTATGGTACAAAATATAATAACCCTATCTTAATATTTAGTCTAACATCACGATTAATTTGGCTCAAATAAGCATAATAAAAACTTAGTTACGAGACATTAATTTAAAAAGGAAGAACATAGCTTACAGTGGTGATTAATTGCGTAGCGTTAAACGGACAGAGTTCCGACTTAAAACCCGTAAAACATTCCTTACAATAACCCAATTATTATTAAACATAATTTAAAATTAAAATAAAATTATAATTAAAAATATAATTATGATTACAGATGAAGAAGAAGAAAAAGGTATATATTACTCGTCAATTCGCTGGCCTTTTATAGATGTGAGCTGATTTTGGGATCCATGCGATCGCATGGGTTCCCTTTGTTATTTCCATGCGATCGTATGGACAGGCTGGCCAGCATACATTACTTTGTTTTCTAGTTTTGCCGACGTTTTATTATATATAATATAATATATATATAATTTTAAGAATTATTTATATATTATATTATATTTATGTGCATAGTTGACTTGTCATTTTTGCTCCGTTACGTCGCGCGTTGATAGTTGGTTTATGTCCCGGTTCCGGATTTTCGAACGTCCTTGTGTACTATTTAATATCTTGTACTTTGCATTTTGTGACTTGTACTTTTGTAATTTTGAGACGTTTCTCATCAATATTTTGAACCACTTGGATTGTACTTTGTACTTTTTATCTTTTTGGTCATTTGCGTCTTCAAATCTTCGTTTTCTTCTTTTGTCTTCGCACTTATTTATTTAAACGAATATTACATAAAAATAGAACAATTACAACTAAAAGCTTTACATATTGGAAGGATATTGTGCCTAATTATATGTTCATTTAGAGCACTATCAGAACTCGGGTCCTCTACGAGCATTCCATCAAACCTTAACAATTGGTATCTTGTTTTGCTTAAGTGTTTTAACCTCACGATCCATTATTTCGACGGGTTCTTCAATGAATTGTAGTTTTTCGTTAGATGTAATCTCAGCTAATGGAATGGTGAGATCTTCTTTAGCAAAGCATTTCTTCAAATTCGAGACGTGGAAGGTGTTATGTACACCCGCGAGTTGTTGTGGTAACTCAAGTCGGTAAGCTACTGGTCCGACACGATCAATAATCTTGAATGGTCTAATGTACCTTGAATTTAGTTTCCCCCGTTTACCAAATTAAACAACGCCTTTCCAAGGTGAAACCTTAAGCATGACCATCTCCCCAACTTCAAATTCTATATCTTTTCTTTTAATGTCCGCGTAGCTCTTTTATCGACTTTGGGTGGTTTTCAATCGTTGTTGAATTTGAATGATTTTCTCGGTAGTTTCTTGGATTATCTCTGGACCCGTAAATTGTCTATCCCCAACTTCACTCCAACAGATCGGAGACCTGTACTTTCTACCATAAAGTGCCTCAAACGGTGCCATCTCGATACTCTAGTGGTAACTGTTGTTGTAGGAAAATTCTGCTAACGGTAGATGTCGATCCCAACTGTTTCTAAAATAAATAACACATGCTCGTAGCATGTCTTCAAGGGTCTGTATCGTCCTTTCACTTTGCCCATCAGTTTGTGGATGATAGGTAGTACTCATGTCTAGACGAGTCCCCAATGCTTGTTGTAATGTTTGCCAAAACCTTGAGTCAAATCTGCCATCCCTATCAGAGATAATAGAGATTGGTATTCCATGTCTGGAGACAACTTCCTTCAAGTATAGTCGTGATAACTTCTCCATTTTATCATCTTCTCTCATTGGCAGAAAGTGTGTTGACTTGGTGAGACGATCGACTATTACCCAAATAGTATCATAACCACTTGCAGTCCTTGGAAATTTAGTAATGAAATTCATGGTAATGTTTTCCCATTTCCATTCCAGGATTTCAGGTTATTGAAGTAGACCTGATGGTTTCTGATGTTATGCTTTGACCTTAGAACACGTCAAATATTCTCCTACGTATTTAACAATATCGGCTTTCATACCCGGCCACCAAAAGTGTTTCTTGAGATATTTGTACATCTTCCCCGCTCCAGGATGTATCGAATATCTGGTTTTATGTGCTTCCTTAAGTACCATTTCTCTCACATCTCCAAATTTTGGTACCCAAATTCTTTCAGCCCTATACCGGGTCCCGTCTTCTCGAATATTAAGATGTTTTTCCGATCCTTTGGGTATTTCATTTTTCAAATTTCCCTCTTTTAAAACTCCCTGTTACGCCTCCTTTATTTGAGTAGTAAGGTTAGTACGAATAATTATATTCATAGCTTTTACCCACATAGGTTCTCTGTCTTTTCTACTCAAAGCGTCGGCTACCACATTCGCCTTTCCCAGGTGGTAACGAATCTCAAAATCGTAATCATTTAACAATTCAATCCACCTACGCTGCCTCATGTTCAGTTGTTTCTGATTAAATATATGTTGGAGACTTTTGTGGTCGGTATATATAATACCTTTGACCCCATATAAGTAGTGCCTCCAAGTCTTTAATGCAAAAACAACAGCGCCCAATTCCAAATCATGAGTCGTATAATTTTGCTCATGAATCTTCAATTGTCTGGACGCATAAGCAATTACCTTCGTTCGTTGCATTAATACGCAACCGAGACCTTGCTTTGAGGCATCACAATATATCACAAAATCATCATTCCCTTCAGGCAATGACAATATAGGTGCCGTAGTTAACTTTTTCTTCAACAATTGAAACGCTTTCTCCTGTTCATCTTTCCATTCAAATTTCTTCCCTTTATGTGTTAATGCAGTCAAGGGTTTTGCTATTTTGGAAAAATCTTGGATGAACCTTCTGTAGTAACCAGACAGTCCTAAAAATTGGTGTATATGCTTCGGAGTTTTTGGGGTTTCCCACTTTTCAACGGTTTCAATCTTTGTCGGATCCACCTGAATACCCTCTTTGTTTACTATGTGACCGAGGAATTGAACTTCTTTCAACCAAAATGCATACTTTGAAAACTTAGCGTACAGTTTTTTTCCTCAGCAACTCTAGCACTTTTCTCAAATGTTCTTCGTGCTCTTGATCATTCTTTGAGTAAATGAGTATGTCATCGATGAAAACAATGACAAACTTGTCAAGGTATGGTTCACACACTCGGTTCATGAGGTCCATGAACACAGCTGGTGCGTTAGTCAACCCAAACGGCATAACCATAAACTCATAATGACCGTAATGCGTCCTGAAAGCAGTCTTTGGAATATCATCCTCCTTCACCCGCATTTGATGATACCCGGAACATAAATCGATCTTTGAATAAACCGACGAGCCTTGTAGTTGTTCAAATAACTCATTAATTCTTGGTAGTGGGTAACGGTTCCTGATGGTAAGTTTGTTCAACTCTCGGTAGTCGATACACAACCTGAATGTACCATCCTTCTTTTTGACAAACAAAACAGGAGCTCCCCATGGTGATGTACTTGGTCGTATGAAACCACGCTCTAAAATTTCTTGTAATTGACTCTGGAGTTCCTTCATTTCACTGGGCGAGAGTCTGTATGGAGCACGAGCTATTGGTGCAGCTCCTGGTACAAGATCTATTTGAAATTCAACGGATCGGTGTGGAGGTAGTCCCGGTAATTCTTTCAGAAATACATCGGGAAATTCTTTTGCGACTAGAATATCATTGATGTTCTTTTATTCGGTTTGTGACATGTGCTAGAATAGCATAGCATCTTTTTCTTATTAGCTTTTACGCCTTCAAATTACTAATAAGATTTAGCTTCGTGTTGCTCTTTTCTCCGTATACCATTAATGGTTTTCCTTTTTCTCGTACAATGCAAATTGCATTTTTGTAACATACGATCTCTGCTCTCTCTCCTTTTTCAACCAGTCCATGCCAATTATCACATCAAAACTCCCTAACTCTACTGGTATCAAATCAATCTTAAACGTTTCGCTAACCAGTTTAATTTCTCGATTCCGACATATTTTATCTGCTGAAATTAATTTACCATTTGCTAATTCGAGTAAAAATTTATTATTCATAGGCGTCAATGGACCACTTAATTTAGCACAAAAATCTCTACTCATATAGCTTCTATCCGCACCCGAATCAAATAAAACATAAGCAGGTTTATCATCAATAAGAAACGTACCCGTAACAAGCTCCGGGTCTTCCTGTGCTTCTGCCGCATTAATATTGAAAACTCTTCTGTGGCCTTATCCATTAGTATTCCCTTGGTTCGGGCAGTTAGTCCTGAAGTGGCCCGGTTTCCCACATCCATAAAAATAATGGCGGCATTCTTTGTTCCGACATTATTTGTTCCTTTAATTCTATTGGTCATTGGTCCGTAGACTTCACACTTCATCGCATCATGACCAGTTCTCTTACACTTGGTGCAAGTTGTCGTGCAGAACCCAGTCGGATGGTACTCTTCACACCTTTGGCATGACTTTTTCTGATTCTTGTTGTTGTTACGGTTGTTATTATTGTTGGGATGGTTGTTGTAGTTGTTGTTGTTGTGATGGTTGTTGTTGCGTTTGTTGTTGCGAAAAATGGTGCGATTGAAATTGTGATTGTTGTGTTGATTGTTGAAGCGATAGTTACTGTTTTTGTTTTGGTGACCCTTGTCATTATTTTCTTCCCACTTTCTCTTAACTTGTTTCATTTTGACCTCCTCGGCCGCCTGCTCTTTAATCCTTCCCTCGATCTGGTTTATAAGTTTGTGAGCCATTCGGCTTGCCTTTTGCATTGAGGTGGGCGCGCTCGCACTCACATCCTCCTGAATTCTCTCTGGTAACCACTTTACAAACGCATTGATCTGCTCTTCTTCATCTTCGAACACTCTGGACACAATAAACACAACTCGGTGAATCGTCTTTCGTACGTGGTAATATCGAATCCTTATGTTCGTAATTCCCTAAGCTCTGTCTTGAGCTTATTGACTTCGTTTCTGGGATTGTACTGCTCATTCATCAAGTGTTTGAATGCTGACCACGGCAGTGCGTAAGCAGCATCTTATCCCACTTGTTCGAGATAGGTGTTCCACCATGTTAACGCGGTACCTGTGAAGGTATACGTGGTGTACTTTACCTTATCTTCTTCAGCACATTTGCTTATAGCAAACACAGATTCGACCTTCTCGGTCCATCGTTTTAGTCCAACTGGTCCTTCAGTTCCATCGAATTCCAGAGGTTTACAGGCAGTGAAAGCCTTGTAGGAGCATCCTACACGGTTTCCTGTGGAGTTAACTCCACTACTAGACCCTGAGTTATTGTTGTTGTTTTGCATTGCAGCCTGTACTGCGGCTATGTTTACTGCAAGGAAAGCACGGAAGTCTTCCTCGCTCATGTTCAAGTTCTGACGAGTCGTTGGTGCCATTTCCTTCAAAAATTGTCAAAAGAATTGAGTTAATCACATAGAATTTTTAAGAGTAGCCAATAGTATTTCGTAGCATAATATGAACTTATTTATAAAAGCTTTTTCTTCATATTAGCATTTTATAATTTTTCATTCGGGTAGTACCTACCCGTTAAGTTCATACTTAGTAGCTAACATACAATTCAACTACTACAATTCTATATGAAAAACTGATTACATTAATATTTCGCATTCAAACTTTTATACAATATTTTATAAACTTACAATGCTGCTATTTTACATATAGCATGAAATATAGTACACAATAACTTTGATACAAGGCAGTTGTGAAGACAATTCTAGTTAATACGTAAGTCGTTCAGCAAAGGCAATAAAGACACGTAATTCATAAGTCCAGAAACAAGTCATGCATTTTTTATGGTTTTACTAGTATTATTTCCCATCCTTGGTCTTGTGGAAAATAACCGTTGTGACCGTTGGCTAGGCAGCATGTTTTAACGTTTTCAAAAGGACGAGGGTTACGTAATGCCCAACAGCCCCGTAATAATCTAAAAATCTTATTTCTCACCCCAATTACTGAATCCATCACTTGTGGGAATGTTTTATTTAGTAGTTGCAATCCTATGTTCTTTTTCTTGATTTGGTGAGAAGCGAACATTACTAACCCGTAGACATAACATGCTTCTTTATATTGCATGTTTGAAGCTCTTTCTAAAGAACGAAGTCCTATGTTGGGATAGGTAGAGTCAAAATAGGCTCTCAACCCGTAGCGTAAAATTACATCTGGGTTCCCCGCATTCAATGCTTTAAAGAAAACACGGCGTAACTTATGGTCTCCTCAATGTAATATACCCCATCTATTAAAGGAAAGCCTTTTATAAACTAAGGCATGCCTGAAACGTCTTTCAAATGTTTGACAAACTAATTTCGCCATAAATAATTATGCCGATGAACTCTGACCGACTCTAGACAAGATTTCATCAATCATGTCCCCGGGTAGATTTTCTAAAATATTCGGTTGTCTATCTTAACGTCCATTGTGTGTTTTTATACTGTAAAATAGACGAGAATTAGATTCGTAAAAGATAATTAAAAAACAATACAAGCAATTTTTACATATAACATGAAAATACAAGCACACTACAATACATATATTACACAACATGATTACAACTCTTTATTCCGACTCACTCGTTTCTTCCTCTTCGGACTTGGTTCGTTTCACTAATTTCCTAGGGATATATGGTGCTCCCCTAATACGAGCCGTTCTTTTCTCAAATGGTCTAGAAAAACCTGGTGGCTTAGATGTTCCCGGGTTATAGTGAAAGTTTAAGAAATACGGGTGTTTACAGTACACCCCATCAGGGTACTTCATGTTAACATAAAGTTCATCGGTTTTGGGCTCGGGTTTTTCTATTTTGGTGCCTTTTCCCTTATTGTTTTCTTTTGCTTTTTCAAATTGGGTCGAGGTAATTTCTATAACATCTTCGGAATCCTCATCGGGATCCGATTCATCAGAAAACTGGTAATTTTTCCAATATTTTGCTTCCTTGGCAGAAACACTATTGACCATTTTTAACTTTGGTCCATTGGTTGAGGATTTTCTTTTATTTATCTATTTTTCTATGGTTCCTAATATTTTCCCCTCCGAAATCTCTTCTTCCGGTTCCTCTTCTTCCGGTTCCTCTTCTTCCGGTTCCTCCTCTTCCGGTTCCTCTTCGAGAATTTGTGAATCTTTCCAATATATATTCGACTCTTCATTATTATTAGGTGAGTCAATGGGATTTTTACTAGAGGTAGACATCTATCACACAATATCAAACACGTTAAGAGATTAATATATCACATAATATTTACATGTTAATAATATATACTTTCCAACAAAAAATGTTAAGCAATCGTTTTTCAAGTAAACACGGTCGAAGTCCAGACTCACTAATGCATCCTAACGAACTCGATAAGACAAACTAATGCAAATTTCTGGTTCTCTAAGACCAACGCTCTGATACCAACTGAAATGTCCCGTTCATATCGATTATAAACATTTCATATTAATTGGTTTCGTTACGAGGTTTTGACCTCTATATGAGACGTTTTTCAAAGACTGCATTCGATTTTTAAAATAACCATAACCTTTACTTTATCGATAAAGGTTTAAAAGACATAGCGTAGATTACCAAATAATGGTAATCTAAAGTACAACGTTTACATATGACCATTACATAATGGGTTACGATAATATATTACAACAATTTATTTTTCGAATGCAGTTTTTCTTTAAACATTATCATACAAGCATACTGACTCCAAATCTTGTCCTTAATTTAGCATGCAATAGCGGAAGCTCTTAATAATCACCTGAGAATAAACATGCTTAAAATGTCAACAAAAATGTTGATGAGTTATAGGTTTAGCCTATATGTATATCAATTTGTAATAATAGACCACAAGATTTCACTTTTCATAAACATCCATCTCATATCAAGCATTTTGCAAACTGCATAGAGATAAAAATCATTCATATGGTGAACACCTGGTAACCGACATTTACAAGATGCATATAGAATATCCCCAAAACAGAATCCTCTCGTCTGTATAATAATAAATCGAAGCACTAAAGCATTCGTACCTCGGATGGGGTTTGTTAGGCCCTTAGATCTATCTTTAGGATTCGTGTCAATTAGGGGTACCGTTCCCTAATTCTTAGGCTACCAAGCTAAAAGGGGCATATTCAATTTAGATCATCCAACCATAGAATGTAGTTTCGATTACTTGTGTCTATTTCGTAAAACATTTATAAAACTGCATGTATTCTCATCCCAGAAATATTAAATTTTAAAAATGGGACTATAAATCACTTTCACAGATTTTTACTTTGCTGGAAATAAGACTTGGTCACTGGTCAATTCACGAACCTATAACAAATATATACATATATATCAAAGTAAGATCGAAATATATTCACAACATTTTTATTACATTTTAATGATTTAAGTTTGTTAAGTTAGCAGTCCATCGTTAGTAATCTACAACTAATTGTCCATAGCTAATAGTACAGAAATAAATCAATATATATTATCTCGAATCAATCCACGACCCAGTGTATACAACTCTCAGGCTAGATCACAACTCAAAGTATATATATTTTGGAATCAACCTCAACCCTGTATAGCGAACTCTAGCATTACAGCATATAGAGTGTCTATGGTTGTTCCAAATAATATATATAGATAACGTCGATATGATATGTCAAAACATTGTATACGTGTCTATGGTATATCAAGATTACATAATATGTTAGAGTACATGTATAATATAATATAATTTAGTTAAGTTATGGTTAGAATAGAGTTGTTACAAATTTCACGTAGCAACAACAAGCAAAAATATCAAATTTTGTTTTACCCATAACTTCTTCGTTTTAAATCTATTTTGAGTGATTCAAGTTGCTATGGTTTCATAATGAACTGAAATTTTTTAAAATAAACAGAAAAAGTATAAGTTTATAGTCGGAAATACAGGTTACAAGTCATTTTTGTAAGAGATAGTCATTTCAGTCGAAAGAACGACGTCTTGATGACCATTTTAAAAAACATACTTCCACTTTGAGTTTAACTATGATTTTTGGATATAGTTTCATGTTCATAAGAAAAATCATTTTCCCAGAAGGACAACTTTTAAATCAAAGTTTATCATAGTTTTTAATTATCTAACCCAAAACGGCCCCCGGTTTTAGTACGACGGCGTATGTCTGGTTTTACGGTATTCTTCGTGTTTCCAGGTTTTAAATCATTAAGTTAGCATATCATATAGATATAGAACATGTGTTTAGTTGATTTTAAAAGTCAAGTTAGAAGGATTAACTTTGTTTGCGAACAAGTTTAGAATTAACTAAACTATGTTCTAGTTATTACAAGTTTAAATCTTCGAATAAGATAGTTACAAAATATATATATATATATATATATATATATATATATATATATATATATATATATATATATATATATATATATATATATATATATATATATATATAAATATATATATATATATATGAATCGAATGATGTTATGAACATCATTACTACCTCAAGTTTAGTAGGTAAACCTACTGGAAGTGACAAGAAATGATTTAACTTCAAAGTATCTTGGATGGCTTGAAAGTTCTTGAAGTAGAATCATGACACGAAAACAAATTCAAGTAAGATTCCTATCGAATTAAGATTTTTATAGTTATAGAAATTGAATCAAAGTTGGAATATGAGTATTACCTTGAATTAGAATGATAACCTACTGTAAATAACAGAGGTTTCTTGATCTTAGATGATTACTTAGAATGGATTAGAAAGCTTGAAAGTAGACTTGCAAACTTGAAAGTGTTCTTGAAGTTTACTTGAGTAGTTATTTTGAAAGTTGATCTAGGTTAGGATTTATGAACTAGATTGAGCTAGATTTTATTGAAGATGATGAAGAACTCTTAGAACACTAAGAAAGAACTTGAGAGAGATAAGTTTGATGCATGAAAGTTGAAAAATGAAAGTGTTATGGTTGGTGAAGAAAAACGTGATCCTACCCTTGAATATAAGGTTCCATTAGTTTGTATTTTTGTTAGATATTTCATGCTAGTTGCCAAATGATGGTTCCCACATATTTAGGTGACTCATTAAGGCTGCTAAGAGCTGATCATTGAAGTGTATATACCAATAGTATATACATTTACAAGTTGTGTATTGTACGAGTACGAATACGGATTGATTATGAGTAAATAGTGTACTGTAACAAATTGTATTTTACTGTAGCGAATATTATTTTACTGTAGAAAGCGAAAATTTACTGTAGCAAATAGTGTTTTACTGTAGCAAATAGTGTTTTACTGTAGCAAATAGTGTTTTAGTTGTACATCTTTGATTTAATTGTATTTCTTCTTATATATATATATATATATATATAAAATAAAACTTACATCATAAAAAATAAAACGATTATATAATTATCACAAGTTATGACGTTCGTGAATCATCAGGTAAACGGGGTGGTCAATTGTCTACATAAACTCATTTCAATTAATCAAATCTTAACAAGTTTGATTGCTTAACATGTTGGAAACATTTAATCATGCAAATATAGTTTTCATTTAATATATAATCATGGAAAATTTAGGGTCACTACAGTGTGAATGGTGATGTTCAAGGCTCGAACACGAAGGGGTACCATTCTTTCCTTTCGGCTCAAGGCATCGGCTACAATATTTTCCTTGCCAGGGTGGTAGCGAAGTTCACAATCATAGTCGTTTAATGTCTCGATCCATTGACACTGTCTCATATTCAGTTGCTTCTGATCAAAGATATGTTGGAGGCTTTTGTGATCGGTGAAGGTAGTGCTCTTGGTTCCATACAGATACTGTCTCCATAGTTTGAGTGCAAAGACAACGGCTCCAAGTTCGAGATCGTGAGTCGTGTAGTTTCGCTCGTGAATCTTTAGTTGTTTAGAGGCGTAAGTGATGACCTTCTTCTGTTGCATCAATACACACCCAAAACCTTGTCGGGAAGCATCGCAGTACACAACGAAATCATCACTGCCTTTGGGAAGGGATATAATAGGAGCGGTGGTTAACTTCTGCTTCAGGATTTGGAATGCCGACTCTTGTTCGGTTTCCCAAACAAACTTCTTCCCCTTGTGAGTTAACGCAGTCAAAGGACGCGCAATCAGAGAGAAACCTTCGATGAATCTACGATAGTAGCCGGTGAGGCCTAAAAATTGACGGATATGAGTAGGAGTAGTGGGGGTTTCCCACCTGCTGATGGCTTCGATCTTAGCGGGATCAAACTTGATACCCTGATCGCTCATGATATGACCAAGAAATTGGACTTCCTTCAACCAAAATTCACACTTGGAGAATTTGGCATAGAGTTGCTCTTGTTTCAAGAGTTCAAGCATGAGTCGAAGATGTTGCTCATGTTCTTCTTCGCTTTTAGAATAGATGAGGATATCATCTATGAAGACGATAACGAATTTGTCCAGGTACGGCTTGTATACACGATTTATGAGATCCATAAACACGGCAGGTGCGTTGGTTAAACCGAATGGCATCACTAGAAACTTATAGTGACCATAACGAGTTCGAAACGTAGTCTTCAGCACATCGCTCTCCTTCACCCTCAAATGGTGATAACCTGATCGTAAATCAATCTTGGAGTAAATGCTGGATCCTTGCAGCTGATCGAAAAGATCGTCAATCCTGGGAAGGGGATACCGATTCTTGATCGTCAACTTGTTCAGTTCAAGATAATCGATACACATGCGGAAAGATCCGTCCTTCTTCTTCACGAACAAAACAGGTGCGCCCCAAGGCGATGAACTCGGTCGGATAAATCCACGGTCTAGCAGTTCCTGCAGTTGGCTCTGCAACTCTTGCAGTTCGGAATGTGCAAGTCGATAAGGTGCGCGAGCTACAGGTGCAGCTCCTAGCATTAGATCGATCTGGAACTCCACTGACCTCGGCGGGGGTAATCCCGGCAATTCTTCTGGAAAGAAGTCGGGAAATTCGTTCACAATTCGCACATCATCCACGCTTTTCTCCTCAGTTTCTAACTTCTTCACGTGCGCCAAAACAGCAAAATGCCCCTTTTTCATAACCTTCTGTATCTTCATGCAACTAATAAGGTTCAGCTTCGGGCTACATCTATCTCCGTAAACAATCAATGGCTCACCATCTTCGCGAGGTATATGAAGAATCTTCTCAACACAGATAACTTTGGCTCTTACCTTGGACAACCAGTCCATACCGACTATCACATCAAAGCTTCCCAACTTAATGGGTATCAAATCAATATCAAAATCCACACCAGCTAAGTTTATGATACCTCCTCATCCAATTTGGTCAACTTTCTCAAGCTTTCCATTGGCTACTTCGACAAGTATACTCTCATCCAAAGGCACTAACGACCAATCTATCTTAGAGCAAAAGTGTCTACATACATAACTCCTATCGGCACCGGTATCAAACAGGACAGAAGCTAATAGGTTATTGATAGTGAATGTACCTGTAACCAAGTCAGGATCTTTACGGGCATCTCTGGCATTCATCTTTACGGCCATCCTTCTTCTTGTTAGGACACTCATTCTTGAAGTGGCCCTGCTGACCGCACTCAAAACACTTCCTTGGTCTACTTGGGTTTGTTCTCACAGCTGGGGCGGTGATCTTAAAATCTCTGCCGATGTGTTCAGTCCTTTTACACTTCTCACACACAACGTTGCAGTATCCAGTGTGATGCTTGTAGCATCGCTTACACTAGGGAAGACTACCTTTGTAGTTAGGGTTAGAGCTAGGGTTCGGGTTAGGATTCCTCCAGTCGTTGTTTCCCTTAAAATTCTCATACCTTTTAGTCGAGTTCTGGTCAAAACCTTTTCCCTTACTTCCGTCCCACTTACGTTTTCCATTACTAGCTCCCGATTCTGATTTCGCCTTCTCTGGCTCCTGGCAGGTAATTTGATTCATCAGGGTGTGTGCCATACGCATAGCTTCTGGGACATTCACTGGTTTCGATGAAGTGACATTTCTTTGAATGTCGTTGGGGAGTCCCCACAGATACCTCTCCATCTGCTTGTACTCCAGAGTAACCATTGTGGGGCACATCAACGCTAACTCCAAGTACCTTCGGTTATAGCCATCAAGATCAGTTCCTACCACTTTCAGTTCCCAAAACTCCGCTTCCATTTTCTGAATTTCGGTTCTGGGGCAGTACTCCTCGATCATAGCCCTCTTAAACTTCTCCCATGGTGTAGCGTAAGCTTCGTCAATTCCTCGTGCCTGGGCGAGCGTATTCCACCAAGTCAAAGCACTATTCGACAAAGTGCAGGATGCAAACTTAGTCTTATTCCCTTCGAAGCAGTTACTCACACGGAACACAGCTTCCAACTTTTCAAACCATCTCGTCAGCCCAACTGGCCCTTCTGTTCCACTGAAATTGTGGGGCTTGCAGCTCTGGAATTCCTTGAAAGTACACCCATTCTGGAAGTTCGGGTTAGCCGGTGGAGCTTGGGGGTTGGCATTCGCCATAGTTGCGGCTACTCGAGCGGCTATCATCTCCTCAAGCTGTGCTGCGGTGGGGATTTTTCTTGGACCTCTTCCGTTAGCCATCGATCTTCCAAACAAAAGTTTCAACTTAAGTCAAAATCCATTAACCAACAACGTCACGGCATACGGTAAACAATATGGAAGCAACATAATACACGACAACTAAGCATGGCAACAAGCAGCAGATAGCACAAAAGCCAAAATGTAATAAAATTCCGTACAATAGATCAACAAAAGTAGTTCCATTCATAATAAGAATATTGCATACAACAGCATAAGGTTCGTACAATACATAAACGAAAAACAGGAAACTACAAACGGAATACATAAAGAAATCTAATACAACAGTCCTAGGGTGACGGTGGATAAATGATGTCCATCAGGTGGGACATCTGGTCCTCGAGCTCAATTACCCGAGCACAGAGGGCATGCACTTCCCTCGTTAGTTCCTCGACGATAGGAGATGCTGGTGGGGCAGGTGCAGATGGTGCCTGTGGTACAGATGGTCCAGATAATGCGAATGTTGAAATGTCCCGTTCTTATTGATTAAAAACGTTCCATATTAATTGATTTCGTTGCGAGGTTTTGGCCTCTATATGAGACGTTTTTCAAAGACTGCATTCATTTTAAAATAAACCATAACCTTTATTTCATCAATAAAGGTTTAAAAAGCTTTACGTAGATTATCAAATAATGATAATCTAAAATATCATGTTTACACACGACCATTACATAATGGTTTACAATACAAATATGTTACAACAAAATAAGTTTCTTGAATGCAGTTTTTACACAATATCATACAAACATGGACTCCAAATCTCGTCCTTATTTAAGTATACGACAGCGGAAGCTCTTAATAATCACCTGAGAATAAACATGCTTAAAACGTCAACAAAAATATTGGTGAGTTATAGGTTTAACCTATATATATCAAATCATAATAATAGACCACAAGATTTCATATTTCAATACACATCCCATACATAGAGATAAAAGTCATTCATATGGTGAACACCTGGTAACCGACATTAACAAGATGCATATATAAGAATATCCCCATCATTCCGGGACACCCTTCGGATATGATATAAATTTCGAAGTACTAAAGCATCCGGTACTTTGGATGGGGTTTGTTAGGCCCAATAGATCTATCTTTAGGATTCGCGTCAATTAGGGTGTCTGTTACCTAATTCTTAGATTACCAGACTTAATAAAAAGGGGCATATTCGATTTCGATAATTCAACCATAGAATGTAGTTTCACGTACTTGTGTCTATTTTGTAAATCATTTATAAAACCTGCATGTATTCTCATCCCAAAAATATTAGATTTTAAAAGTGGGACTATAACTCACTTTCACAGATTTTTACTTCGTCGGGAAGTAAGACTTGGCCACTGGTTGATTCACGAACCTATAACAATATATACATATATATCAAAGTATGTTCAAAATATATTTACAACACTTTTAATATATTTTGATGTTTTAAGTTTATTAAGTCAGCTGTCCTCGTTAGTAACCTACAACTAGTTGTCCACAATTAGATGTACAGAAATAAATCGATAAATATTATCTTGAATCAATCCACGACCCAGTGTATACGTATCTCAGTATTGATCACAACTCAAACTATATATATTTTGGAATCAACCTCAACCCTGTATAGCTAACTCCAACATTCACATATAGAGTGTCTATGGTTGTTCCGAAATATATATAGATGTGTCGACATGATAGGTCGAAACATTGTATACGTGTCTATGGTATCTCAAGATTACATAATATAAAATACAAGTTGATTAAGTTATGGTTGGAATAGATTTGTTACCAATTTTCACGTAGCTAAAATGAGAAAAATTATCCAATCTTGTTTTACCCATAACTTCTTCATTTTAAATCCGTTTTGAGTGAATAAAATTGCTATGGTTTCATATTGAACTCTATTTTATGAATCTAAACAGAAAAAGTATAGGTTTATAGTCATAAAAATAAGTTACAAGTCGTTTTTGTAAAGGTAGTCATTTCAGTCGAAAGAACGACGTCTAGATGACCATTTTAGAAAACATACTTCCACTTTGAGTTTAACCATAATTTTTGGATATAGTTTCATGTTCATAATAAAAATCATTTTCTCAGAATAACAACTTTTAAATCAAAGTTTATCATAGTTTTTAATTAACTAACCCAAAACAGCCCGCGGTGTTACTACGACGGCGTAAATCCGGTTTTACGGTGTTTTTCGTGTTTCCAGGTTTTAAATCATTAAGTTAGCATATCATATAGATATAGAACATGTGTTTAGTTGATTTTAAAAGTCAAGTTAGAAGGATTAACTTTTGTTTGCGAACAAGTTTAGAATTAACTAAACTATGTTCTAGTGATTACAAGTTTAAACCTTCGAATAAGATAGCTTTATATGTATGAATCGAATGATGTTATGAACATCATTACTACCTTAAGTTCCTTGGATAAACCTACTGGAAAAGAGAAAAATGGATCTAGCTTCAACGGATCCTTGGATGGCTCGAAGTTCTTGAAGCAGAATCATGACACGAAAACAAGTTCAAGTAAGATCATCACTTGAAATAAGATTGTTATAGTTATAGAAATTGAACCAAAGTTTGAATATGATTATTACCTTGTATTAGAATGATAACCTACTGTAAGAAACAAAGATTTCTTGAGGTTGGATGATCACCTTACAAGATTGGAAGTGAGCTAGCAAACTTGAAAGTATTCTTGATTTTATGTAACTAGAACTTGTAAAATATATGAAGAACACTTAGAACTTGAAAATAGAACTTGAGAGAGATCAATTAGATGAAGAAAATTGAAGAATGAAAGTGTTTGTAGGTGTTTTTGGTCGTTGGTGTATGGATTAGATATAAAGGATATGTAATTTTGTTTTCATGTAAATAAGTCATGAATGATTACTCATATTTTTGTAATTTTATGAGATATTTCATGCTAGTTGCCAAATGATGGTTCCCACATGTGTTAGGGGACTCACATGGGCTGCTAAGAGCTGATCATTGGAGTGTATATACCAATAGTACATACATCTAAAAGCTGTGTATTGTACGAGTACGAATACGGGTGCATACGAGTAGAATTGTTGATGAAACTGAACGAGGATGTAATTGTAAGCATTTTTGTTAAGTAGAAGTATTTTGATAAGTGTCTTGAAGTCTTTCAAAAGTGTATGAATACATATTAAAACACTACATGTATATACATTTTAACTGAGTCGTTAAGTCATCGTTAGTCGTTACATGTAAATGTTGTTTTGAAACCTTTAGGTTAACGATCTTGTTGAATGTTGTTAACCCATTGTTTATTATAACAAATGAGATGTTAAATTATTATATTATCATGATATTATGATATATAATATATCTTAGTATGATGTATATACAGTTAAATGTCGTTACAACGATAATCGTTACATATATGTCTCGTTTCGAAATCATTAAGTTAGTAGTCTTATTTTTACATATGTATTTCATTGTTAATACACTTAATAATATATTTACTTATCATTTAACATAATTAACCAAGTGTATCAATATCTTAATATGATTCATATGTACCTAGCAAGACGTTGTTATAACGATAATCGTTATATATATCGTTTTCGAGTTTCTTAAATTAATAGTCTCATTTTTATGTATATAACTCATTGTTAAAATACCTAATTAGATACATACTTATAATAAAAATATGTTAACTATATATATAACCATATATATGTCATCGTATAGTTTTTACAAGTTTTAACGTTCGTGAATCACCGGTCAACTTGGGTGGTCAATTGTCTATATGAAACATATTTCAATTAATCAAGTCTTAACAAGTTTGATTGCTTAACATGTTGGAAACATTTAATCATGTAAATATCAATCTCAATTAATATATATAAACATGGAAAAGTTCGGGTCACTACAGTACCTACCCGTTAAATAAATTTCGTCCCGAAATTTTAAGCTGTTGAAGGTGTTGACGAATCTTCTGGAAATAGATGCGGGTATTTCTTCTTCATCTGATCTTCACGCTCCCAGGTGAACTCGGGTCCTCTACGAGCATTCCATTGAACCTTAACAATTGGTATCTTGTTTTGCTTAAGTCTTTTAACCTCACGATCCATTATTTCGACGGGTTCTTCGATGAATTGAAGTTTTTCGTTGATTTGGATTTCATCTAACGGAATAGTGAGATCTTCTTTAGCAAAACATTTCTTCAAATTCGAGACGTGGAAAGTGTTATGTACAGCCGCGAGTTGTTGAGGTAAATCAAGTCGGTAAGCTACTGGTCCGACACGATCAATAATCTTGAATGGTCCAATATACTTTGGATTTAATTTCCCTCGTTTACCAAATCGAACAACGCCTTTCCAAGGTGCAACTTTAAGCATGACCATCTCTCCAATTTCAAATTCTATATCTTTTCTTTTAATGTCAGCGTAGCTCTTTTGTCGACTTTGGGCGGTTTTCAACCGTTGTTGAATTTGGATGATCTTCTCGGTAGTTTCTTGTATAATCTCCGGACCCGTAATCTGTCTATCCCCCACTTCACTCCAACAAATCGGAGACCTGCACTTTCTACCATAAAGTGCTTCAAACGGCGCCATCTCAATGCTTGAATGGTAGCTGTTGTTGTAGGAAAATTCTGCTAACGGTAGATGTCGATCCCAACTGTTTCCGAAATCAATAACACATGCTCGTAGCATGTCTTCAAGCATTTGTATCGTCCTTTCGCTCTGCCCATCAGTTTGTGGATGATAGGCAGTACTCATGTCTAGACGAGTTCCTAATGCTTGCTGTAATGTCTGCCAGAATCTTGAAATAAATCTGCCATCCCTATCAGAGATAATAGAGATTGGTATTCCATGTCTGGAGACGACTTCCTTCAAATACAGTCGTGCTAACTTCTCCATCTTGTCATCTTCTCTTATTGGCAGGAAGTGTGCTGATTTGGTGAGACGATCAACTATTACCCAAATAGTATCAAAACCACTTGCAGTCCTTGGCAATTTAGTGATGAAATCCATGGTAATGTCTTCCCATTTCCATTCCGGGATTTCAGGTTGTTGAAGTAGACCTGATGGTTTCTGATGCTCAGCTTTGACCTTAGAACACGTCAAACATTCTCCTACGTATTTAGCAACATCGGCTTTCATACTCGGCCACCAAAATTGTTTCTTGAGATCCTTGTACATCTTCCCCGTTCCAGGATGTATTGAGTATCTGGTTTTATGAGCTTCTCTAAGTACCATTTCTCTCATATCTCCAAATTTTGGTACCCAAATCCTTTCAGCCCTATACCGGGTTCCGTCTTCCTGAATATTAAGATGCTTCTCCGATCCTTTGGGTATTTCATCCTTTAAATTTCCCTCTTTTAAAACTCCTTGTTGCACCTCCTTTATTTGAGTAGTAAGGTTATTATGAATCATTATATTCATAGATTTTACTCGAATGGGTTCTCTGTCCTTCCTTCTCAAGGCATCGGCTACCACATTTGCCTTCCCCGGGTGGTAACGAATCTCAAAGTCATAATCATTCAATAATTCAATCCACCTACGCTGCCTCATATTCAGTTGTTTCTGATTAAATATGTGTTGAAGACTTTTGTGGTCGGTATATATAATACTTTTGACCCCATATAAGTAGTGCCTCCAAGTCTTTAATGCAAAAACAACCGCTCCTAATTCCAAATCATGCGTCGTATAATTTTGTTAGTGAATCTTCAATTGTCTAGACGCATAAGCAATCACCTTTGTTCGTTGCATTAATACACAACCGAGACCTTGCTTTGATGCGTCACAATAAATCACAAAATCATCATTCCCTTCAGGCAATGACAATATAGGTGCCGTAGTTAGCTTTTTCTTCAATAACTGAAACGCTTTCTCTTGTTCATCATTCCATTCAAATTTCTTCCCTTTATGCGTTAATGCAGTCAAGGGTTTTGCTATTCTGGAAAAATCTTGGATGAACCTTCTGTAGTAACCAGCTAGTCCTAAAAACTGGCGTATTTGTTTCGGAGTTTTCGGGGTTTCCCACTTTTCAACAGTTTCTATCTTTGCCGGATCCACCTTAATACCTTCTTTGTTCACTATGTGACCGAGGAATTGAACTTCTTCCAACCAAAATGCACACTTTAAAAACTTAGCGTACAATTCTTCCTTCCTCAATACTTCTAACACCTTTCTCAAATGTTCACCGTGTTCTTGGTCATTCTTTGAGTAAATAAGTATGTCATCAATGAAAACAATGACAAACTTGTCAAGGTATGGTCCATACACTCGGTTCATAAGGTCCATGAACACAGCTGGTGCATTAGTTAAACCAAACGGCATGACCATAAACTCGTAATGACCGTAACGTGTTCTGAAAGCAGTCTTTGGAATATCATCTTCTTTCACCCGCATTTGATGATACCCGGAACGTAAGTCAATCTTTGAATAAACAGACGAGCCTTGTAGTTGATCAAATAAGTCGTCGATTCTCGGTAGTGGGTAGCGGTTCTTGATGGTAAGTTTGTTCAACTCTCGGTAGTCGATACACAACCTGAATGTACCATCTTTCTTCTTGACAAACAAAACAGGAGCTCCCCACGGTGATGTGCTTGGTCGAATGAAACCACGCTCTAAAAGTTCTTGTAATTGGCTTTGCAGTTCTTTCATCTCGCTGGGTGCGAGTCTGTAAGGAGCACGAGCTATTGGTGCAGCTCCTGGTACAAGATCTATTTGAAATTCAACAGATCGATGTGGGGGTAATCCCGGTAATTCTTTCGGAAATACATCGGGAAATTCTTTTGCAATGGGAACATCATTGATGCTCTTTTCTTCAGTTTGTACTTTCTCGACGTGTGCTAGAACAGCATAGCAACCTTTTCTTATTAGTTTTTGTGCCTTCAAATTACTAATAAGATGTAGCTTCGTGTTGCCCTTTTCTCCGTACACCATTAAGGGTTTTCCTTTTTCTCGTATAATGCGAATTGCATTTTTGTAACAGACGATCTCTGCTTTCACTTCTTTCAACCAGTCCATACCGATTATCACATCAAAACTCCCTAACTCTACTGGTATCAAATCAATCTTAAATGTTTCGCTAACCAGTTTAATTTCTCGATTCCGACATATATTATCTGCTGAAATTAATTTACCATTTGCTAATTCGAGTAAAAATTTACTATCCAAAGGCGTCAATGGACAACTTAATTTAGCACAAAAATCTCTACTCATACAGCTTCTATCCGCACCCGAATCAAATAAAACGTAAGCAGATTTATTGTCAATAAGAAACGTACCCGTAACAAGCTCCGGGTCTTCCTGTGCCTCTGCCGCATTAATATTGAAAACTCTTCCGCGGCCTTGTCCATTCGTGTTCTCCTGGTTTGGGCAATTTTTAATAATGTGGCCCGATTTTCCACATTTATAACAAACTACATTGGCATAACTTGCTCCGACACTACTTGCTCCGCCATTACTCATTCCGCCACCATTTGTTCCTTTCGTTCTATTAACCCCTGATCCGTAGACCTCACACTTCGCCGCGCTATGACCATTTCTTTTACACTTGTTGCAAAATTTGGTGCAGAACCCCGAGTGATACTTTTCACACCTTTGGCATAGCTGCTTCTGATTGTTGTTGTTGTTGCGGTTATTATTGTTGTTGGGATGATTGTTGTAGTTGCTGTTGTTGTTGTTGTTGTTGTTGTTGTTGTTGGGCCGTTTGTTGTAGTTGCGATTGATGTTGCGATTGTTGGGATAATTGTTGCGATTATTGTTGTAATTGCTGTTGTTGTTGTATTGGTGATTCTTATCACCGTTTTCCTCCACTTTCTTTTGACTTGCTTCACATTGGCCTCTTCAGCAGTCTGTTCTTTAATTCTTTCTTCAATCTGGTTCACTAGTTTGTGAGCCATTCTACATGCATGTTGTATAGAGGCGGGCTCGTGTGAACTTATATCTTCTTGGATTCTTTCCGGTAATCCTTTCACAAACGCATCGATCTTCTCTTCCTCATCTTCGAATGCTCCCGGACACAATAGGCACAATTCTGTGAATCGTCTTTCGTACGTGGTAATATCAAATCCTTGGGTTCGTAACCCTCTAAGTTCTGTCTTGAGCTTATTGACCTCGGTTCTGGGACGGTACTTCTCGTTCATCAAGTGCTTGAATGCTGACCACGGTAGTGCGTACGCATCGTCTTGTCCCACTTGCTCTAGATAGGTATTCCACCATGTTAACGCAGAACCTGTGAAGGTATGCGTAGCATACTTCACTTTGTCCTCTTCAGTACACTTACTTATGGCAAACACCGATTCGACCTTCTCGGTCCACCGTTTTAATCCGATCGGTCCTTCGGTTCCATCAAATTCCAAAGGTTTGCAGGCAGTGAATTCTTTGTAGGTGCATCCTACACGATTTCCTGTACTGCTAGATCCAAGGTTATTGTTGGTATGTAGCGCAGCCTGTACTGCGGCTATGTTTGAAGCTAGAAAAGTACGGAATTCCTCTTCCTTCAAAATAGTCAAATGGAACAAGTTAATCATACAGAATATTAAGAGTAGTTAATAGTATTTCGTAGCATAATATGAACTCATTTATAAAAGCTTTTTCTTCATATTAGCGTTTTATAAGTTTAAATTCGGGTAGTACCTACCCGTTAAGTTCATACTTAGTAGCTAATATACAATTCAACTACTACAATTCTATATGAAAAACTGATTATAATAATATTTCGCGTTCAAACTTTTATACAATATTTTACAAACTTACAATACCGCTTATTTTACATAAAGCATGAAATATAGCACACAATAACTTTGATACAAGATAGTTGTGAAGATAATTCTAGCTAGTACACAAGTCGTTCAGCAAAGGCAATAAAGACACGTAATTCATACGTCCAGAAACAAGTCATGCATTCTGGTTTTACTAGGATTACTTCCCATCCTTGGTCTTGTGGAACATAACCGTTATGGCCGTTGATAAGACAGCGTGTTGTAACGTCGTCAAAGGGACGAGGGTTACGTAATGTCCAACAGTCCCGTAACAATCTAAAAACCTCATTTCTTACCCCAATTACCGACTCCGTCACTTGTGGAAACGTTTTGTTTAATAGTTGTAGCCCGATGTTCTTGTTCTCACTTTGGTGAGAAGCGAACATTACTAATCCGTAAGCATAACATGCTTCTTTATGTTGCATGTTAGCCGCTTTTTCTAAATCACAAAGTCCAATATTCGGATATATTGAGTCAAAATAATTTCTTAACCCGTTGCGTAAAATAGCATTTGGGTTTCCCGCAATATATGCGTCAAAGTAAACACATCGTAACTTATGGGTTTCCCAATGTGATATCCTCCATCTTTCAAACGAAAGTCTCTTATAAACCAAGACATTCTTGGAACGTTCTTCGAATGTCTTACAAACTGATCTCGCCTTAAATAGCTGTGCAGAGGAATTCTGACCGACTCTAGACAAGATTTCATCAATCATGTCTCCGGGTAGGTCTCTTAAAATATTGGGTTGTCTATCCATTTTGTGTTTTTAAACTGTAAAATAGACAAGAGTTAGATTCATAAAAAAAAATACTTATTAATACAAGCAATTTTTACATATATCATAAAGCATAAGCACACTATATTACATATATTACACCACACGAATACAACTATCTTATTCCGACTCGCTCGTTTCTTCTTCTTCGGTTTTGGTTCGTTTTGCCAAGTTTCTAGGGATATATGATGTTCCCCTAATACTAACTGTCGTTTTCCACAACGGTTTAGAAAAACCTGGCGGTTTAGAGGTTCCCGGGTCATTGTTACAACTTAAGGACTTCGGGGGTTGACGATACATATAAAGTTCATCGGGATTGGAATTAGATTTCTCTATTTTTATGCCCTTTCCCTTATTATTTTCTTTTGCCTTTTTAAATTCAGTTGGGGTAATTTCTATAACATCATCGGAATTCTCGTCGGAATCCGATTCATCGGAGAATTTGTAATCCTCCCAATATTTTGCTTCCTTGGCGGAAACACCATTGACCATAATTAACCTTGGTCGGTTGGTTGAGGATTTTCTTTTACTTAACCGTTTTATTATTTCCCCCACCGGTTCTACTTCTTCATCCGGTTCCGATTCTTCTTCCGGTTCCGATTCTTCTTCCGGTTCCGACTCTTCTTCCGGTTCCTCTTCGGGAACTTGTGAATCAGTCCACGAATCATTCCAATTTACATTTGACTCTTCATTATTATTAGGTGAGTCAATGAGACTTGTTCTAGAGGTAGACATCTATCACATAATATCAAACGCGTTAAGAGATTAATATATCACATAATATTCACATGTTAAAAATATATAGTTTCCAACAAAATTTGTTAAGCAATCATTTTTCAAGTAAACACAGTCGAAGTCCAGACTCACTAATGCATCCTAACAAACTCGATAAGACACACTAATGCAAAATTCTGGTTCTCTAAGACCAACACTCGGATACCAACTGAAATGTCCCGTTCTTATTGATTAAAAACGTTCCATATTAATTGATTTCGTTGCGAGGTTTTGACCTCTATATGAGACGTTTTTCGAAGACTGCATTCATTTTAAAACAAACCATAACCTTTATTTCATCAATAAAGGTTTAAAAAGCTTTACGTAGATTATCAAATAATGATAATCTAAAATATCATGTTTACACACGACCATTACATAATGGTTTACAATACAAATATGTTACAACAAAATAAGTTTCTTGAATGCAGTTTTTACACAATATC
This sequence comes from Rutidosis leptorrhynchoides, assembly GCF_046630445.1. Classification (NCBI taxonomy): domain Eukaryota; kingdom Viridiplantae; phylum Streptophyta; class Magnoliopsida; order Asterales; family Asteraceae; genus Rutidosis; species Rutidosis leptorrhynchoides. The sequence continues at coordinate 49,084,079 of NC_092338.1, forward strand.
ATACAAACATGGACTCCAAATCTCGTCCTTATTTAAGTATACGACAGCGGAAGCTCTTAATAATCACCTGAGAATAAACATGCTTAAAATGTCAACAAAAATGTTGGTGAGTTATAGGTTTAACCTATATATATCAAATCATAATAATAGACCACAAGATTTCATATTTCAATACACATCCCATACATAGAGATAAAAGTCATTCATATGGTGAACACCTGGTAACCGACATTAACAAGATGCATATATAAGAATATCCCCATCATTCCGGGACACCCTTCGGATATGATATAAATTTCGAAGTACTAAAGCATCCGGTACTTTGGATGGGGTTTGTTAGGCCCAATAGATCTATCTTTAGGATTCGCGTCAATTAGGGTGTCTGTTACCTAATTCTTAGATTACCAGACTTAATAAAAAGGGGCATATTCGATTTCGATAATTCAACCATAGAATGTCGTTTCACGTACTTGTGTCTATTTTGTAAATCATTTATAAAACCTGCATGTATTCTCATCCCAAAAATATTAGATTTTAAAAGTGGGACTATAACTCACTTTCACAGATTTTTACTTCGTCGGGAAGTAAGACTTGGCCACTGGTTGATTCACGAACCTATAACAATATATACATATATATCAAAGTATGTTCAAAATATATTTACAACACTTTTAATATATTTTGATGTTTTAAGTTTATTAAGTCAGCTGTCCTCGTTAGTAACCTACAACTAGTTGTCCACAATTAGATGTACAGAAATAAATCGATAAATATTATCTTGAATCAATCCACGACCCAGTGTATACGTATCTCAGTATTGATCACAACTCAAACTATATATATTTTGGAATCAACCTCAACCCTGTATAGCTAACTCCAACATTCACATATAGAGTGTCTATGGTTGTTCCGAAATATATATAGATGTGTCGACATGATAGGTCGAAACATTGTATACGTGTCTATGGTATCTCAAGATTACATAATATACAATACAAGTTGATTAAGTTATGGTTGGAATAGATTTGTTACCAATTTTCACGTAGCTAAAATGAGAAAAATTATCCAATCTTGTTTTACCCATAACTTCTTCATTTTAAATCCGTTTTGAGTGAATCAAATTGCTATGGTTTCATATTGAACTCTATTTTATGAATCTAAACAGAAAACGTATATGTTTATAGTCAGAAAAATAAGTTACAAGTCATTTTTGTAAAGGTAGTCATTTCAGTCGAAAGAACGACGTCTAGATGACCATTTTAGAAAACATACTTCCACTTTGAGTTTAACCATAATTTTTGGATATAGTTTCATGTTCATAATAAAAATCATTTTCTCAGAATAACAACTTTTAAATCAAAGTTTATCATAGTTTTTAATTAACTAACCCAAAACAGCCCGCGGTGTTACTACGACGGCGTAAATCCGGTTTTACGGTGTTTTTCGTGTTTCCAGGTTTTAAATCATTAAGTTAGCATATCATATAGATATAGAACATGTGTTTAGTTGATTTTAAAAGTCAAGTTAGAAGGATTAACTTTTGTTTGCGAACAAGTTTAGAATTAACTAAACTATGTTCTAGTGATTACAAGTTTAAACCTTCGAATAAGATAGCTTTATATGTATGAATCGAATGATGTTATGAACATCATTACTACCTTAAGTTCCTTGGATAAACCTACTGGAAAAGAGAAAAATGGATCCAGCTTCAACGGATCCTTGGATGGCTCGAAGTTCTTGAAGCAGAATCATGACACGAAAACAAGTTCAAGTAAGATCATCACTTGAAATAAGATTGTTATAGTTATAGAAATTGAACCAAAGTTTGAATATGATTATTACCTTGTATTAGAATGATAACCTACTGTAAGAAACAAAGATTTCTTGAGGTTGGATGATCACCTTACAAGATTTAAAGTGAGCTAGCAAACTTGAAAGTATTCTTGATTTTATGTAACTAGAACTTGTAAAATATATGAAGAACACTTAGAACTTGAAGATAGAACTTGAGAGAGATCAATTAGATGAAGAAAATTGAAGAATGAAAGTGTTTGTAGGTGTTTTTGGTCGTTGGTGTATGGATTAGATATAAAGGATATGTAATTTTGTTTTCATGTAAATAAGTCATGAATGATTACTCATATTTTTGTAATTTTATGAGATATTTCATGCTAGTTGCCAAATGATGGTTCCCACATGTGTTAGGTGACTCACATGGCTGCTAAGAGCTGATCATTGGAGTGTATATACCAATAGTACATACATCTAAAAGCTGTGTATTGTACGAGTACGAATACGGGTGCATACGAGTAGAATTGTTGATGAAACTGAACGAGGATGTAATTGTAAGCATTTTTGTTAAGTAGAAGTATTTTGATAAGTGTCTTGAATTCTTTCAAAAGTGTATGAATACATATTAAAACACTACATGTATATACATTTTAACTGAGTCGTTAAGTCATCGTTAGTCGTTACATGTAAATGTTGTTTTGAAACCTTTAGGTTAACGATCTTGTTGAATGTTGTTAACCCATTGTTTATTATAACAAATGAGATGTTAAATTATTATATTATCATGATATTATGATATATAATATATCTTAGTATGATGTATATACAGTTAAATGTTGTTACAACGATAATCGTTACATATATGTCTCGTTTCGAAATCATTAAGTTAGTAGTCTTATTTTTACATATGTATTTCATTGTTAATACACTTAATAATATATTTACTTATCATTTAACATAATTAACCAAGTGTATCAATATCTTAATATGATTCATATGTACCTAGTAAGACGTTGTTATAACGATAATCGTTATATATATCGTTTTCGAGTTTCTTAAATTAATAGTCTCATTTTTATGTATATAACTCATTGTTAAAATACCTAATGAGATACATACTTATAATAAAAACATGTTAACTATATATATAACCATATATATGTCATCGTATAGTTTTTACAAGTTTTAACGTTCGTGAATCACCGGTCAACTTGGGTGGTCAATTGTCTATATGAAACATATTTCAATTAATCAAGTCTTAACAAGTTTGATTGCTTAACATGTTGGAAACATTTAATCATGTAAATATCAATCTCAATTAATATATATAAACATGGAAAAGTTCGGGTCACTACAAATGTAGTACTAGAAGTAGATGGCTCTGAGCGGGTGACCTTACGCACAAATGGATCGACAGGATATGGTACAACCCTTTTACGGGCGGTGACCCTAACCAACTGTCCATGTGCGTTCACGAACGGCTTTCCTCCATTAACCCCTGGAATAACAAACCATCGAAGCGGTACCGCTTCTTCAGCGGGGTAGAGGGTGGTGCACGGGCTCCTCCTCGAAGTCCTCCTCAGAATCCTCCTCGGAATCCTCCTCGCTGGTGTCATCGGATGATGATCCGTCTGAATCGTCGGAAGGTAGTGCGAGTACGTCACAGGCGGGAGAATGCTTCTGGCCGGTGGTCATAAGTCGATATCTGCCAGGTGTAATCGGTATGACACGTCCATCAGCGGTGCGTCTAGCCCAATGTCCATGCTTGTTACGGAAGGGACCATCTCCATTTCCCCCAGGGATCACAGTACCACCGGAATGGTGATGTGGCTCCGGGAGTCTAGGGCTGGGTGGTGCTGGAATCTCCTCGGGATCCTCGTCTTCGTCTGAGACGTCCATCGGGTCAAGCGCATGTCTACTATCTCCAGAAGACGAATCGCCAGAGTCACCGGAGGGTAGTGGTGAGTCAGCAACAATAGTAGGCGAGGTAGCAGACGTATCTGAGTCACTCTCGAAGTCAAAGGTCATGGGCAGCATGTCTGACATCTGAACAACGAAAAATAACTTTTTTCATGTCAGTAAAACATATAGCAAGCACGTAATCAGGCACTAGAGCATCCTAGCAGTACATAGCATGGCAATCGTAACAGTATTAAACAAAAGTAACATGCAATCAAAGGCATATAGTAGCATGCAGTAGCGAGAAAGTAGCAGCATACAGCACGTTCACATAGCAGTAAAGGTAAGCAGTAGTAAGCAGTAACAAGTAAATGAGCTAGTTGTAGATTAGTCCTATTAGCGAATCCTACTCGGCTCGGTCAAGACTCACTAATGCAACCTAATTCCCTACAAACGATGCTCTGATACCAAATGTGACGCCACGTACAAAACCATCATGTACGAATCGTCAACAACAGGTCCATTACATAGTACAATACTACATGCTATTTTAAAACAAGTTTTGCATTCAAAAAGGGTAACGTTTTACAAAAGATAACATGACACATAGGTCGTTACAAGACATTATTTAAATAACATAAATGGTGAATGCAAGATAAAAGTTCCATGATTGAGACATCTCTAAGTAATGCAGCGGAAGTCTAACACAGCGAGTCTATAACAGGAAGTCTATAACACCAAGACAGCAAGTCTAACAGCGGAAGCAACAACGTCTAAGAACCTGAGAAATACACGCTTAAAATTCAACACGAATGTTGGTGAGCTATAGTTTGTATTCAGTAATGTAATGTAGACCACGAGATTTCGTATTCAAAACAGTATGAAAAGTATAAGCTTATCCGTGGGCACCCGGTAACTAACTTAACGTAATAGTAATACCCCCTAAAAGTACACTTGGCGAGTGCGTATGTCCTCGAAATATCAAACACCCGTTAAATGCTAGCGCGACTAGCCCGAGTGGGGATGTCAAACCCTATGGATCCATATCTAATATTTGCGTTCACCGGTTCAAAAACCAATGATTAAACATTACCGTGCTAAGGGGAATGTTTATGCCATTATATAACCCACACATATGTAAAGTTTAAGTACTCGTGTCTAGTATGTAAAACATGAAAATCGCATGCATTTTCAGTCCCAAAAATAGTAAAGTAAAAAGGGAAGCTATAACTCACAGTGAATAAGCAATAAAAGTCGATACGAAAAGTATGCAGGTAGTAAGTTGGTTTGAAAGGTCGTCAACCTAAGTCAAAGGTCACTAAGTCAGTATTTTGTCCCAAAAGGTTTAAAATTACGTAAGTAAATTCCTAGACATCATCATTGTAGTGACCTGAACTTTTCCATGTTTATTTATATTAAATGAAATTGATATTTACATGATTAAGTGTTTCCAACATCTTAAGCAATCAAACTTGTTAAGACTTTATTAATTGAAATAAGTTTTATATGGACAATTGACCACCCAAGTTGGCCTATGATTCACGAATGTTAAAACTTGTAAAAACAATATGATGACTTATATATGGATATATATATATATATAGTTAACATGATATTATGATAAGTATGTATCTCATTAGGTATTTTAACAATGAGTTATATACATAAAATTGAGTTTATTGAATTAAGAAACTCGAAACGATATATATAACGATTATCGTTATAACAACGTCTTACTAAATACATATGAATCATATTAAGATATTGATACACTATGTTTAATCATGATAAAATGATATTTAAATATATCATTAAGTGTGTTAACAATGTGAAAGGACCCGTTCATATACATTATAAACGATTCACAATAGTTGATTACATCGCGAGGTATTTGACCTCTATATGATACATTTTACAAACATTGCATTCGTTTTTAAAAGACACTTTCTTTACATCAAAAATTGACGGCATGCATACCATTTCATATTACATCCAACTATAATTGACTTAATATTAATCTTGATGAACTCAATGACTCGAATGCAACGTCTTTCAAAGTATGTCTTGAATGACTCCAAGTAATATCCTTAAAATGAGCTAATGCACAGCGGAAGATTTCTTTAATACCTGAGAATAAACATGCTTTAAAGTGTCAACCAAAAGGTTGGTGAGTTCATTAGTTTATCATAATCCATCATTTCCGTAATAGTAATAGACCACAAGATTTCAGTTTCTATAAATATCCGTACACTCGCAAGTGTATAAAAGTATTCTATAAGTTGTAGGCACCCGGTAACAAGCCTTAACGTTCATGTTTTACCCTCTGAAGTACACTAGATCAGGTGTGTTTAAAATAACCTCGAAGTACTAAAGCATCCCATAGTCAGGATGGGGTTTGTCAAACCCAATAGATCTATCTTTAGGATTCGCGCCTACAGTACATAGACAAGTAGTTTAATGTTACCAAGCTAAGGGTATATTTCTGGTTTAAACCCACATAGAATTAGTTTTAGTACTTGTGCCTATTTCGTAAAACATTTATAAATCAGCGCATGTATTCTCAGCCCAAAAATATATATAAAAAGGGAGCAAATGAAACTCACAATACTGTATTTCGTAGCAATTATGTATATGACAGCACTGAACAAGTGCAGGGTTTGTCTCGGAATCACGAACCTATATTAAGTATATATATTTATATGTTGGTCAATATCTGTCTAACAATTTAGGTCAAGTCGTAGTGTATCACAATCCTAATGCTCGAGACCGACATGCAAAAGTCAACAAGAGTCAACTTGACCCAAAATGACTTTCAAAATCTATACATGTTTATTATATAACTTATATATAGTAGTTTTATATATTTAAATATATTTATCAGATCTTATTATACTAAATAATACAAGTCATTTATTAATAAATAAAAATTTATATTAAAATTCATATATGATAAAAATATACTTTTATATATCTCAAGTAATAAAATTTATAAAATTCACTTAATATCATAAAAATATAGTGGTATGTTTATTAATGTAATTACATTACATGTGGTAAAAATATCTTTGTACGCATATTTATTTGATAAAATAATATTGATAATAATAATAATGATAAAAATAATAAAATGATAGTTTCAATAAAAATATTAATTTTTAGTAATAAAGATAATTTTAGTAATAACATCAACTGATAACAGTTATAATAATCGTTTTAATAATAATATTAAAATTAATGATAATTCAGTGACCATATCTTTTAATCCGTTCATCGAAACCACACGATTTCTAAATGAAAAGTTATTAATTTTTTTTCTTCAGCTTTTCAATGACATGCATATCATATAACTTATCTCAGTAGCATATGTATCAAATTCGTGATTTATCATAAACTATTTAACGACGAAACTAAGCATACAAACATGCATAATCATATATACTCGAGCACTAGTTAGGGATACACTATTAATATATAAAAGATAAGATATGAATGCTCACGTATCAATATTGTGATTCAATATTACAGGAAAGTACGTAGACGCAACGAAAATGATAAACGTTAGGTTGACCTCACGATCAATACCCTCGATCAATACCCATAACCTTCATAGCTATAACCCATAATTTCCTTAGCTATATCCCATTTGAAAACTTATTTTGAAATCGTCTGAATATAACTCCGTCGTAGTATTTTATGTATACTAATAATATCTTGAAATAGTACTAAGTAAATATATATATATATATATATATATATATATATATATATATATATATATATATATATATATATATATATATATATATATATATATATATATCTATATGTAATTCGATTGAGAGAGTTTAGAGAAATATATTTTCAAGTTTCTATGAAATAATGAAACCTATTGAATTCTATTTATAATAGATTTTTGAATTATTAAAGTGAATTATTAAAGTATGAATTATTAAAGTGAATTATTAAAGTATGAATTATTAAAGTGAATTATTAAAGTATGAATTATTAAAGTAAATTATTAAAGTATGAATTATTAAAGTGAATTATTAAAGTTAGAGTAAAGTAAAGTAAAGGTAAAGTTATAGTATAGTAAAAGTATAAAACTATGTACGTATAATATGCATATAAAAATATATAATATTAATTTAAATCGTTATATATATTTAATAAAATAAAATATAAATATCGTTATCTTTATCATACTGGTTAAGTAATGAGTTGTCAAAAAGAATAGATTTCTTAAATCACAGTGGACCTCATAACATAGGCCCGTAATCATATCATAATGTATCTGATAATTCAATCATTTGATATTATCTCTTAATTCTGTCGATAAATATATCGAAACAAATATGTTCATGTAAAGTATCATATATCTAATACTTTGTTAATGTTTTCAGTTAATATTATATATTATATATACATATCTATATACACATAATTGTTCGTGAATCGTCGAATACGGTCAAAGGGTAATTGATTACATGAATGTAGTTCTAAACTTTTTAAGATTCAACATTACAAATTCTGCTTATCGTGTCGGAAACATATAAAGGTTAAGTTTAAATTTGGTCGGAAATTTCCGGGTCGTCACAGTACCTACCCGTTAAAGAAATTTCGTCCCGAAATTTGATCGAGGTTGTCATGGCTAACTATAAAAATGTTTTCATGATGAATATGAGTTGATAAATAGAGTTTTATCATCATTGAGTAATATAGATAAAATACTTTGATTACGCGAAGAGTATAAGTGAAGCTATCGCAAGAGAGTGAAATGAGTAAACGTATATTCGTTTTAACCGATGACGTAGTTATGATTGATTTTCGGAATTCATGGGATTTAAAGAAAATCTTTGCAATAAGATTTGGTTCTTCGGCGATTAAGGAAATCAGGATCTTCTTTGATTAAATCCGATAATCTGTCTCGATTTCTCTGTCTGATATTTTACTATAATTCCACCCCCTTCGTTTCTTTATTTCCACATCTCACACCTTCTAGTCTTTCTCCCTAATTCATACTTTAAAGCATTCGTTAATATGCTTCATCCAGTATTGATTCTTGATATACTCTTAACTTTCATATATGTCATTCTTCATTTTCATCTGGCTTCGGAAGAATCTATTTACTTCTACTATACTCTTGGTTTTATAGTGTTTTTAGTTCTCCCGTGTCTTTATATTGCTATATGCATTGATATATACGGTTTGTGATTTCTGGGTTGTTGTTGGGTTTTATATCTTCCCTTATATTTCAAAGTCCTTGCTTCTTCTATAATCATTGTCATCCACAGTTAATGCTCTCTTCTATTTGCTATTGATTTATACTCCCATTTCTAGTTCGGAGCTTTGTCCTTTCGTTTCTTCTTCTTGCGATTAAGCACCGCTTGTAATGGTCCAAAATTCGCAGATATAAATTTCGGAATAAACATTGTTAATGTTCTAGGAAGGAAATTGTAATGGCACGATCTTGACTTGTCAAATTACCAGAATACCTCGGAAAAGGCCGAATCATCAAGAAATATTTTCTTAATATTTAGAGATCAAAGAGAATACAAGAGTCGTGTAACATAGCACATGATGACGTTATGATCTGTGAATCATCATGTTCCATTTAGAAACTTAGCATGAATTACTGTAATATAATCACGTTGATCAAGTGTCATTATATTATACTAACTCATGCTTCAGCTCCCAACACTTCTTCAAGAATATTCCTATTTTAAACTCGAATATTTCAGAATTTAGAAACTAAAATATTTTCTTTTATGATATAATACAGATAGCGCGAAGAGGTAAATGATTTCAGATAAGAATAATTATAAAAATATCTTCAGAAGTATGGATGATATTTATAATGAAAGATACGATGATATCTTAGAATGTCTAATATCAGAGGATGATGAAGGACATTGTCCGCAGGGGTTTAGAGTCAGGAGAAAGGTATTCGTTAATGACTTCAGTAAGTACTGAATCATTTGGATTCTTTGAAGGCAGGTTCAGCCTTTGTGATTTGTCCACAGCCTCCTTCATACTTTGCTCAATCCGTTTTCCAGTTCCAAAGCTTCTCTTTTTCTGAGCTTTGCCAATATACTATCCTTTATCATCCAACTTTTTACTGTTAAGGTCGTTTACAGTTTTGCTGCTTCATCAGCATTTTTCAAAATTTTGAGAACTGGTTCGCAGTTTAGGGTGTTTTTCAGAAATTTCTCATTCAAAGAATGTAAGTCTTGGAGGTAGACATTGTGTGTATATGTAATTGTTGATGTAGACATGCTGCGAGGTTTCAAAATACTGATTGCTGAGTCTCGATAATTGGTATGGCAATTCTTGTTATAAGGTACGAATGAGTATATGATAGGGTTTCGATAATTATAATGATTTTTTTTTTTGGAAAGTCAAAGATCAGTGAAGTTATTGGTAAGTTTCTTGCTAATGTGATGAATATAAACTATTCCCCGGTAACGTTGGCGAAAGGGCAACGTATCTATCGAGGTTATAATAAGACTGTTTTGATTGAGAAGTCGAAGTTGACTTGCTGGAGCTATGACAAAACTGTCTATTTTGAAACGGAATTGAAAAGTTATTTTAGCTAGTAAATGCCAAAGGGTCTAACACGGATACGTGTCGAACTATGACTTGGGTTTTGAGAGTTTTTCAGGTGTATAACTGTGGGTAACATGTGGTTGGATCATCATCTCGATTGTTCCTTAGTTGAAGTGTCTTCAGGAATTTTGAAGGGTTTGAGCACATATTGTAATCGTTAATACATATGATGTTCTAACACATTTTTGAAGTCAAAGTATAGCTTTGAAAGATATAGAAATCTAAGAGTGATGATACTGGTTATATTTCGAATTGAATTATGCGATTTCAAAATCAGAATATGTAATTGAATTTGAATTTGAATGAGTATGATTTTTTTGATTTATATGAAAGAATGGATATTGTTGTGAAAGTAGGGAGTATAGTTGATGATTGCTAAATCAGTTTCAAAAAATGTAATATATTAATTGTGAATTTATATATCTCTCGGGTATTACCTACCCGTTAAAAAAAATTTCACAATTAATATTTTGTACAAAAAAAGTTTATTACAGTCTTTATGAAAATATATGTGTATATTTTCTTTAGATGTAATATAGATTTAATGAGTTAATATTAAATTAAACTCATTTGTTTTATGGTTGGAACTAGAATTGAGTAATCCCTAAAACTTTATAAATTGTATAAGTATTTCTTCAATAATATTGAAATTATGAATCATTACTTTGTTATTTGTTGGTTTTCGTGAAATTCTTGTGAACTTCGCAAGGTACGAATGATGTTATTTGAAAAGTTTCGAGTACATCGATGATGAAAGTGTAAAATCAAACATATATTCGAATAATACACTTGATTTATTATGAATTGGATTTTTATTGAATTGAGACAGAGATTGTAATTAACGATGGTTAAGTTGCGGACGAAGGACGTACATCATTGCATATTTGTAATATGAATTAACTGAGTAGTTAAGATTCACACATAATAGCTTAGTACGGGAAGATTTATTATGGTTTAAAAATTTATACATATAAAATATACATATAAATCTTTCGATTGGAAATGAGTTAATACTTCATAACTCGTTGATACAATATATTTGTTGTTGATTCATAATGATGTCCACAATGATTCTTGAACTGACAGAGTTTGTGATGTTATAGGTGCTGTTGATTTTGACGATACTGACGGCAATGACTGTGTTGATGATGTTACGGTCCTGTTGATGCTGTTGGTAAAACAATTCTAGCTTGTAAATCGTACACCATTTTCGATCAAAGTTTCTACTCTACCATCTCCGTTCACTCATCCGATTTACGGTCAGAATTAAATAATCTCTAAGATTTTGGAGATTACATAACTGCCGCAGAGATATCTCTTCAATGAAGTTTATGAGTTAATACTTCATCGTTTGTTGTTGTTGATATTCCTGGATATTTACCGGGCGTATGACGTTGATATTTGAGATACAGATTGTGATGTTGCGGTGTGTGTAACGACCCGGAAATTTCCGACCAAATTTAAACTCTAATCTCTATATGGTTCCGACACGATAAGCAAAAACCCTAAAGTTGACCCGCATTTTTTTTCGATCGTTCTATACTTATAAGATTAATATTTACATAAATTAAAACTTACCAACATGATAAGTAATCCAAATTGTCGAGATTTATATTTCCGAAAAGAGTTTTACACAACGTTTGACCGTCTAGTTTGACCGACGATATCACGAACTATACAATATATGATAATTATACGTTTGCGTATATATATGTATATATACATATTTAACATGATTAATGAATGTTTTAATATCTTATTTTGTATCAAAAACTATAAGTTATAAGTATATTTTGAAACTACTAACTTAAGTTTTCAAAACGATAACTATACGTAACGTTATTTGACATAAATACTTAAGACTTATAATGTTTATACATATATCGTATAAGTAATGTATTTACTCACTTTTAAGACTTAAATACATAAAATCATATAAGTGTATTCACAAAAGATAGCTATATTTGAATCCTCATTCCATTTTTCACAAAATTTCTATACGTATATCTAGAGTATTTGTACTCGTATCATACCTAGCTTCTATACGTATTTACTATTGGTATATACACATCAAATCACCACCTAACCAGCCCTTGTTACTACCCTAGGTATAAGGTAATTGCTTTTGTATTATTGTTTGACAAATACATAAGATTACAAACTAAAATTTTGTCATGTTATCCTTAAAGATCACATTTTTAGGAGTATATATGTATCATCATTTTGATTCATTTACTACTTCAATCTCCTAGCTAAAACACACACACTTATAACCCTTAAACACCTTCAACAATTCAGTAAAGTTCTAAGAAGATCTAGCTTCAAAAACCTTACATAAACACCATAAGAAAACCATACAAAAACACTTCAAGAAAACCTTCCAAGAACACCAACTTACTTCCAATCTTTCATCCACTTCTATCACCCTTTTGATTCTAGCTTCTTACTCCTCTTTTACAGCAAACTTATCCAAGGAACTTGAGGTAGAATCTATGTTCATAACCTTGTTCGATTCATATATATATAGCTATCTTATTTTGTGGTACAAAAGTTTAACAACAAGAACATAGTTTGAATGTTTTCAAACTTGTTTGCAAACTAAATAGATCCTTCTAACTTAACTTTTAAAATACTTCAAGACCTGTAATATAACTTAAATATATGCTAATTTAATAAGGTAAAACTTGGTTTTTCAAAGTATAAGTATTTTTAGAAAAATGGTCATTAAATGATTTTTTTTTTTTTTGTAACAAAATGTTTAACTTCATATGTTTCACTAATGTTTCACTTATGCCGTATGATTTTGAATACAAACCAAGGTATTTACAGTTCATAGTCTTAAAGAAGAACTCGATCCAAGAAGATGGCAATTTGAATCAACGAAAACGGACTTGTAACGAAGAAACTATGACCGAAACAAAATTGGTTATCCTAGATCATTTCAACTACGGGATCAATTGGAAAAAAAGATATAAATCACATATTTCTAAGATAACATGATATTTTATATATATGTACTCATAATTCAATTTCATATGGTTCAGGATCACCCGTAAACAACACGAGAAGATTAATCATAAGATCCCATGATTGTACGCAACACGTCATTTGACAACACCGGTACTTTATGTACGCAACACGTCATTTGACAACACCGGTACCATGGGTCAAGATTAATCTCGACCAACACATATACGATGGGGTTTTATGGGAGTTTTATTTATTTCGTTGGGGGTTTATTTATTGCGGGTATATTAAACATCTAAAAATGAACCATTAAAATTGAATTACTAACATCGAAACGCTAACTACGGACTAAGGAATTATTCAAAGTATTAAAAGTATTATAAATATATATACGAGATGTTTGTTTAAAATGAAAATATATTGATATATTATATATGGATAGGTTCGTGATATCAACCGGAAGACCAAGTCAAAAATATATATATCTTCGAGACAACAGTGAGTATATAGTCCCACTTTTAAACTCTAAATATTTCGGGATGAGAATACATGTATTTTATGTTTTACGATATGGACACAAGTAACTGAAAAATATGTTCTACGTTGAGTTGTACCACTGGCATACTTCCCTGTAGCTTGGTAACTAATATTTACAGCGGTATTGTAAACGCGAATCCTGTTGATAGATCTATCGGGCCTGACAACCCCAACCGGACTGGACGACCAGTATTCAACGGTTGCACAGTACTTCGTTTTGTGACTACACTTGGTACGGTGTAGTAAGATTTCATATTAAAGGGAATATGCGACGTGATTAAATGTTAAGTATGGTTACCAAGTGCTCAACCACTTAGAATATTTTTATTGAAATGATTATATACGAAATCTTGTGGTCCATTGTTATAACGCTGCTAGCATCAAACCTATATATCTCACCAACTTTATGTTGACGTTTTAAAGCATGTTATTCTCAGGTACGAATTAAGTCTTCCGCTGTGCATTAGCTCATGTTAAGGATACTACTTGGGATCATTTAAGCTATGATACAAGGACGTTGCATTCGAGTCATTGAAGTTCATTAAAGACTATTGTTATGAAAATGGTAGATTAGATCATTTGGTTGTTATAAAATGTTAGGCTAATATGTCAACTCTCGATGTAATAATAGATTGCCTTTAAGAAATAAATGCAACGTTTGTAAAATGTATCATATAGAGGTCAAGTACCTCGCGATGTTATCAACTATTGTAATTCGTTTTTAATCTATATGGACGATGTCCGGATGATTAGTTTCGGATCCTTTCAGTTGGTATCAGAGCGTTGGTCTTAGCGAACCAGGCCTTGCATTAGTGTGTCTAACTAGTAGTTGTTAGGATACATTAAGTGAGTCTGGACTTTGACCGTGTCTGCCTGTCAAAAGTTTTGCTTATCAATCCTAGTCGGAAATCATCTGCTTATCATCCTTAGGGAACTGCCTGCTTATCATTCTTAAGTCTAGACACGTCTTACTGCATTTAGTGCATCGATAGTGTATAGACAAAATTCATATCTTAGCGTATCTGTTACTATAGACATTGCCTGACGTATTTCAAAGATTCTCCGTAATTCATGGGATTTTGATATTATATATACATATGTAAATTATGTATTGAAGAGTACCAAACCCAACTCCTATAATCTATTCCAAACCAAAAATTCACTTCTCCGACTATACAAGATGGATTCTTCATCCAGTTCGAATTCCTCCGACTTCGATAGCTACGCCGATATGGATTTCCATTCGAGCTCCGAGAACAGCGTCACCGGAATGGATCAACCAATTTCCCATCATCTATTTTGGATGAATTGGGGATGGGTTCGTAATATACTAAATCTCTGGAGGCAAGAAGAAGGTGATCCATTCCATCCACCAAATTGTCCTCTTAACGATGAACCTGAAGCACTTACCGGTGAACCTATTCGAAACACCATTTTCTCGCTCATTTCTAGAGTATCTCGTCATGATTACATACTATCCCATATTTCGAATCTTGTTCATTCGCTCGTTCCAACCGTCAATCATCCCGGTATAATAGAAGAAGTCAACGAGCTTCGCGCTCGGGTAGTGGCTTTAGAAAATACGGTGCGAAGGTTACAAACACCAGCAGCAGCACCAGCAGCATAATCTATACCACCATCATCAACGCCGACAGTACTCTTGTCACCCCCAAAATCTCAACATCACAATCTGTATCTCGAATATCAACATCACACGACTCAATATCTGTACTTCGAGTATGATCTTCGTTCTATATATCGTTCTACATCGATTATCTTCGCTTTACGTATCGTATGACGATTATGTAATTTCTAAAGTCTTAGAAATTATGTAATCTAGAATTAACGATAAATCAAATGAGTTTATTATCTTATTGACTCATTAAATCTATGATTATCTCTGAAGAAAATATATATGCAAGTATATTTTCATAAAGATAGTAATTAAAAATTCCTTCGTACAAACTAATAATGATGAAAATATTTTAACGGGTGGGTAGTACCCGAGGAATATTTAGAATTCACATTAATAAGTTATATTGTACATTCTTGAATCTGATTCAACGGTCATTTGTTATTTTACTTACAACCATCGATATACGTATCCGTTCACCCCAGAATAACCATTTCCATTTAAATTTCATATTTGAATTTTTTTTTACCTATCCAAATCCAACAAGTGGCATAAAGAAGAAACATTGGACAATTAAAATGAAATAAAATGTTGATTATAACATATGAAACTAAACAATTCTTCAATTTTGCCACTTGATTTCATCCTAAACCTCATTTGTACTTCGACAATTATAATCCTCATTCAAATCTTTTCATGATTCTTGAAAACACCTCGATCGAGAAGTTGAACCAGCCGCACCTCGTTTACGGAAGAAAGATTTATGCATACAGTGATGCACCTGAAAAATTTTCGAAACCGAAGTTATAGTTAAAACGTATCCGCGTCGAATTCCTTATCATTCATTATCAAAAACAATCATACGATTCCTTTTCAAGAAGCTAATTTTGTCACAGCTCCACTTCGACTTCTCAGTGAGACTACTCCTATTATAATCTCGATATTTATACTTTGTCCTTTCGACGTTGTTACCGGAGAACCTTTTTCACAACATCATCAGCAGACGTACCAGCAACTCGTTATCTCTTTGGCGAAACCCGCAATCAGTATTTTGAAAATCTCGTAGAAATTCTCCCAGTTATACCGAGAACGACTATCCCTAAGAATTACATTTTTCGAATGTGAAGTTCTGAAAAACATCCTG
The DNA here is from genome assembly GCF_046630445.1 of Rutidosis leptorrhynchoides. Lineage (NCBI taxonomy): Eukaryota > Viridiplantae > Streptophyta > Magnoliopsida > Asterales > Asteraceae > Rutidosis > Rutidosis leptorrhynchoides. Next base: position 49,100,653 of record NC_092338.1, read on the forward strand.
GACTATGAAGTAGTTCTTGAAATGCTGAAGAAGCAGAAAAAAAAAAAAAAAAAAAAAAAAAAAAAAAAAAAAAAAAACTGTAAACGACTTTAACAGTCAAAAGTTTAATGATGAAGTACATTGTATTGGTAAAGCTTAGAAAAAGAGGAGAGTTGGAACTGGAAAACGGATTGAGCAAAGTATGAAGGAGGATGTAGATAAATCACAAGAACTGAATCTGCTTTCAAAGGATTCAAACGATTCAGTGCTTGCTGAAACCATTAGTAAAAAAAAAAACCTACCCCTTATCCTAAACCTTTCCCGATGATATTCTTCATCATCATCTTATCTTAGATATTATAAGATATCTTCATATCTTTTGTTATACATATCCTCCATATTTCTGGAGATATTCTCACAACTGTTCTTATCCAAAATTATGTATTTCTCCGTAATATCTGCGTTACAATATAAAAGAAACTGTGTTAGTTTCTAAGTTCTAAAACCTTCAAGTTTAAAATAGGAATGTTTTGAAGTAGTGTTGGGAACTGATACATGAATTAGTATAATATAATGAAACTTGATCAACTTCATTATATTACAGTAAGTCATGTTAAGTTTCTAATGGAATGTGATGATTCACAGTACCGTCATCATGTGCCATGTTACACGGCTCTTACATTCTATCAAGTCTCCAAACATATTAGAACGTATCACCTTGATAGTTCTATTTTTCCGGAATATTCGAGTAATTTAACGAATCAAGATCGTGCCATTACAATTTTATTCTAAAACCAATAGCTAGGTTCATTCCAAATTTTATACCTACGAATTCCGAACTATTGATCGCTTGACTCAAGGACGGGAAGAAGAAACGAAGGGACAAAGTCCCAAAATAGAAATTGGGGTATAGATCACAGCAAATAGGAGAGAATATTAACTATGGATGACAATGATTATGGAAAACAGAAGCAGGAGCATCGAAGTATAAGGAAAGATATCAAACCCAACAACCACCCAGAAACTACAAACCATGTATATCAATACGTATGGCGACGTAAAGACACGGGAGAATTAGAAACATTATAATTCCAAGAAAATCATAAAAGTGAATAGATTCTTCTGGCGGTAGATGGAAGAGAAGAATGAAAGATATAAAAGTTAGAAGTATAACAAAAATCAGAACGGGATGAAGCATTTCAAAGGATACCTTAAAGTAGGAATTAAGGAGAAAGAGTAGAAGATGCGAGTTGTGAAAAATAAGGAAACGAAGGGGTGGATTTATAGTGAAATATCCGACAGAGAAATCGAAACAGATTACCGCATTAAATCAAAGAAGATTCTGATCGCCGAATAACCAAATCTTATTACGTAAGATTTTTCCTAAATCCCTTAAATCCCGGAAATCAATTCTAAACCACGTCATCGATTAAAAACGATTCCATATTTACTCATTTCATTTTTTTTTTTTGTGATAGCTTCGCTCGTGCGTCTCACATAACCAAATCGTTTTATCTAAATCTTTCAATAATGATAAAATTTCATTATTACCTCATATTCGTCATGAAAACATTCCTATGGTTATTTATGACAACCTCTACCAAATTTCGAGGACGAAATTTCTTTAACGGATGGGTACTGTAACGACCCGGAAATTTCCGACCAAATTTAAACTCTAATCTCTATATGGTTCCGACACGATAAGCAAAAACCCTAAAGTTGACCCGCATTTTTTTTCGATCGTTCTATACTTATAAGATTAATATTTACATAAATTAAAACTTACCAACATGATAAGTAATCCAAATTGTCGAGATTTATATTTCCGAAAAGAGTTTTACACAACGTTTGACCGTCTAGTTTGACCGA